>NC_088408.1:50175548-50505548 GCF_034236695.1 Oncorhynchus nerka | reverse complement strand
AACATTCAAGGTCATCTTGGTAAGTAACTCCAATGTTAATTTGGCCTTGTGTTTTATGTTATTGTCCTGCTGGAAGGTACATTAGTCTCCCAGGGTCTATTGGAAAGCAGACTGTACCAGGTTTTCCTCTAGGATTTTGCATGTGCTTAGCTGTAGTCTGTTTATTTTATCCTAAAAAAACAATCATACCCATAACATGATGCAGCCACACCATGCTTGAAAATATTAAGAGTGGTAAATCAGTGATGTTTTGTGTACAAACATAATGCTTTGTATTCAGGACATTAAGTCAAGTTCTTTGCCAAATGTTTTGCAGTTTTACTTTAGTGCCATATTGCAAAGATGCATGTTTTGGAATATTTTTATTCTGTACTGGTGTCATGTCTGCAGTCGTGGCCAAAAGTTTTGAGAATGACACAAATATTAATTTCCACAAAGTTTGAAGTGTCTTTAGATATTTTTGTAAGATGTTACTATGGAATACTGAAGTATAATTACAAGCATTTCAGAAGTGTCAAATTCTTTTATTGACTATTACATGAAGTTGATGCAAAGAGTCAACATTTGCAGTGTTGACCCTTCTTTTTCAAGACCTCTGCAATCCACCCTGGCATGCTGTCAATTAACTTCTGGCCCCATCCTGACTGATGGCAGCCCATTCTTGCATAATCAAGCATAATCAAGCGTTCTGTGTAAACCCAGCAGGGCCGGGATGAACAGGGACAATCGATTCTGGTAATTTTAGTTAATTACCACGTTTTCTACACTGAACTAGTTTGAGTATTTGCCTATTGAAAACTACTTAGAGGGTTCAACAGTTTGTTTTTGATTTGATGTCTCTCGTGCTTTCTTGATATGATTTCTCTAGAATAGGGGTCACCAACCAGTCAATCGCGATCGACTGGTCTATCTCCAAGGCATTCCTTGCGTTCAGAACGTTGTACTTAACACAACGACGAGAGGGATAGAGACAGTTTGTGACGTAGCTCTACCCGATTGATAGTTGTACTAGTAGCGTATTGAGAGGAGATAAACTTGGAACACTTTAATATTGCATGGTAGCTGGATAGGTCATACGTTTGGTCTGAGGGTCAGTCCTTCCGGGCCCTAGCATAGACAACTGACCTCGAAGATATATTCATTTTCTTTCTCTAAAGCATTTATTTTATAATATCCATCAATCCCTTCTCTTCAAATCAATAAGTTAATATGAAACTACTCTGATCTTATACAAATCCGGGTTCTGTCAAAAGCAAGGAGCACTGGATTGTCTTGAGTCTGAAAGCATAGATGGATCTCTCTCCCTTCCTCTCTTTCCCTCGTTCTCTCCCTCTCTCTCTCTCTCCCTTCCTCTCTTTCCCTCGCTCTCTTCTCTTTCGTTCCCATCTGTCGTGTAAAATCAAAGGTGTGTTCCCTCTGATCTAACTGTTGTCACAGGCTCTCTGCTCTACCTCCGGTCTAAGCCACGCTACTCAAACAGCCCAAAGTGGCTTTCTGATACTTTGTCCATGACTCACACAAACTGCCACCACCACAGAATACATAATATGGTATAGGAAAAATAATAGATGAGCACATTGGTTACATTTGATCTAGGCAATAAATAGCTGACATATAAAATTATACAGTATTACCTATTAATCATATACAACATGAGTAATATCCCTGGCTGTATTATTATAGTGTTTTTATATTACTGTAGCCGTACAGTAGTTATATATTTATATGTATAATTGACTTGACGGCTTCAGTCTGACCGTTCCATCAGATATGAGGACCGTGCCTAAAAAATAAAACAGCCCATCACTGTGTTTGAGAAATGGCAAAATGACAAAGCATGAGGAGTTTCTACCATTTCTCATTTGTTAAATGTTTGATAGGCTTTTATCAGATAAAATGCTGCTAGGAGCAGTGTTGGCCCGTATTGATGTTATTCATTAGCCTGAATGATTCAGAATGGGAGATACACAATCTAAATTCTGCTCCCCCTCTTTCTACCTTTCTGGATTGTGAGTAAGTGGTTTGATTTAATCTTGGGTTCGATGTTTTGGAATTGAATACCATACCAGGTAGCAGGTAGAAGATTGTGCCTCTAGCAGTGGCTGAGCAGTGTGAGTTTGTTTGACCTTTACCTTAGAATGTTACTGTTATTGTCTCTGCCAGGAGGGGACAATGGAAGGTGTGTATAATAAGTGTGTACTCTGTGTGTCTTTTTTTGCTCTTGGATTAGTTTTCTATATAGATCATACAGTAAGATTCCTATGTTATATTTCTATGTACAAACTTTGAACTATTCCCTGGCCAGCTACATGACCAAGTCTGCAGCATTGTTTACATCTCACTGGACTGTCAGACCATGTGCGGTCAGATGCGGTCATGTAGCTTGATCTCACTAAGACCACAGAGGGTTGTGATTTACTGGGGCTGTGTTCCAAATGGCAATGGGCCCTTGTCAAAAGTAGTGCACTTAATAGGGAATAGGGTGCCATTTGGGAAGCAGAGTTTGGCTTCGTGTTCTGTGTTTTAGTGGTCTGACTGGTCTGTTAGAATCGGACACCCTTTCCTGCTCAGGCTGCACAGAGGTCACTGGGGCTTCTAGTCAGATTTGCCTTTGTGCTACTTCTAAAGGAAAGAGTAACAAACTGGGCCTTTGTCAGACTACAGGCCCTCCTCCTCCTCCCCCACATATCCCCACCCCCCTCCTCCTGCCATACAGAGGGAGCCTCAGACTTCCCAGACTCCCTGGCCGCCATCACACAGGGTCTTCCCCCTCTCCCCCTTTGACCCCTATGCTCAGAAAGAGCCACACAGGAGAACAAACAGACATGTGATATACTGTTCGTCCGCAGGAACTGAAGGGTACATAAGCATGGCCCTAGTAGTGCTGAAGAGAAACTGCAGAGCATGGAAGCATTAACAGAGTGTGTGACTGTGTGGTCCCAACCATTGTTTTTCTTCATCTATCAAACCACATGATACAGAGTTTCAATGCTTTCTTTTCAATGCTACACTAGCTGCAATCGTTTCATGAACAATCTTGTCATGAATATCAATAGACTTTGAAGTGATCCCTGTCACTATTTGCATTCGATACAACAGTATTAATATAAATGCATCTCAATGTTTTACATGCGCGCCTATTTTTGGCATGAAGTAGGGCAGGATTGGCTATCTGTGATAAGGCCCACAAAAGAGAAATTTAAAATACATCTATATCGATGTTAGAGCTATCGTACATTCTGCACTGACCACACTATCCTCGTCCCACCCAGGGCTGGCTCCAGGCATAAGCCGCTAGGAGACCCCCAACCCACACAACAACAAAAAACTTACTGTTGAGATTTAGAGGAGTAGAATACACAAGGTGCAAAGTTCAAAGTTTGGATGTGCATCAGAAATGTTTCTGTTGTTATGTCACTCACTGACAGCCACTCAAATAGCCATGTCAGCTAACAATTTTTAGATTGGTAAATTAGTCTAGACAGCTATCTAAGCTTTTAGTAATCCTGGCCGCATACTGACCAGGCACGCAGGGATTGTGGCATGTAGGGCACGTGCCCAGGGACCCTGACATCAAAGGGGCCCCATTGATTTTGTTAGTCATTCTCACTCAGGTATCATTAGCATATGGCAAAATGTGTAGAAATGCAGGAGATTTGCTTTAAAACATAAAAATGTCTCTCCACCCTATGGAAGAATTGGTAGAATTTCCAAAAATGTGCTGTAAAACTGATATTTTTTTGTCACTGTTCCATGGCAAAATGAGTAGAGTTGCATGAAATTGTTGATAAAATAGTAAAAAAAAGTTCTCAGACCCTTGGCAATTGTAAGAAATTCAAAGGGGGGAAGGTTTAAAACATGTCTGGTCTATACATACCAAATGACCCGACACAATATATCATACACACACTGACCTCGTAATTAACGCCCGCACTCCCAAAATGATGTAATTTTTTCGCTACAGCAAATTTGGAAGATTACAATTCTGAACCACAACCCTGGCCAGTAATTTAATGAAAGATGTGTAAAAGGCCAACGGCTTTCTTATTGATCGAAAATAATTTATAGACTAATAGACAATCTGAGGGGCCTTTAGGCCCACAATGGAAGAGCCACAGGGGGTCTATTGAGTCAGGGGCGGGTGGGTGGGGTGTGCAATGGGGGTGGACAGAGGGTCTCTATGGTCTCTATGGAGACCAGGAAGGGGTCGGCTTGGAGACCAGGGGGGTGTCTGTGTCACACAGTCCTTTACCTTGGAATCGGCGCGTCCCTCATTTATCCAGCACTTAAGAAGGAGGCCATGAGGGGGGCTCGGAATGGGCCATGGCTTAGATGCTCTATATAAAGGACGCTGGGCCTTTCAGACCAGGGTCAAGGGTCAGCTATGGTCACTATGGGGGACTGAGGGTAATGGGTGACCGTTGCCAAACTGAGAATGAAAAGAGGGAGAAAAGTAGAGTGGCAACTTTCAAATCTGAGAGAATGGAGAATGAGGTCATAGTGTTTGTGTGTGTGTGGGGGTGTGTACTGTAAAAATTTTACTCTGCCACATAGTATTTGGTCCCAGTCTAAAATAGAAAAAAATGTGTAGTAAATGGTATTTTAGGCCATCTAGACCTGTTCTCCTTCTCCTGGGGGAAGCCTTCAAAAGTATGTGGACACATGCTCATCGATCATCTCATTCCAAAATCATTGGCAATAATTTGGAGTCGGTCCCCCCTTTGCTGCTATAACAGCCTCCACTCTCCTGGGAAGGCTTTCCACTAGATGTTGGAACATTGCTGCGGGGACTTAGTGAGGTCAGGCACTGATGTTGGGCGATTAGGCCTGGTTCGCAGTTGGCATTCCAATGAATTGCAAAGGTGTTCGATGGGGTTGAGGTCATGACTCTGTGCAGGCCAGTAAAGTTCTTCCACACCAATCTCAACAAACCATTTCTGTATGGACCTCGCTTTGTGCATGGAAGCATTGTATCGTCTAGAATGTCATTGTATGCTGTAGCGTTAAGATTTCCCTACACTGGAACTAAGGGGCCTAGTCCGAACCATGAAAAACAGCCCCATACCATTATTCTTCCTCCACCAAACGTTAGAGTTGACACTATGCATTCGGGCAGGTAGCGTTTTACTGGTGTCCGCCAAACCCAGATTTGTCCGTTGGACTGCCAGATGGTGAAGCGTGATTCATCACTCCAGAGAACAGGTTTCCACTTCTCCAGAGTCCAGCGAGCTTTACACCACTCCAGCCAACGCTTGGCATTGCGCATGGTGATCTTAGGCTTGTGTGCAGCTGCTCGGCCATTTCAACTTATTTCATGAAGCTCCTGACAAACAGTTTTTGTGCTGACATTGCTTCCAGAGGCAGTTTGGAACTCGATAGTAAGTGTTGCAGTCGAGGACAGATGATTTTTCCTGTTCTGTGAGCTTGTGTGCCTACCACTTCGTGGCTGAGCCATTGTTGCTCCTAGATGTTTCCACTTCACAAAAAAGTACTTACAGTTTACCAGGGCAGCTCTAACAGGGGAGAAATGTGGCATCCTATGACAGAGCCACATTGAAAGTCACTGAGCACTTCAGTAAGGCCATTCTACTGCCAATTTTTGTCTATGGAGATTGCATGGCTGTGTGCTCGGTTTTATACACCTGTAAGTAACGGATGTGGCAGAAATAACCAAACTCACTGATTTGAAGGGGTGTCCACATACATTTGCATATATAGTCAGGGGTGCAACTTGGGTTTTAGAAGTAGGGGGGACATAGCTGTTATTATATATTTGATTTTATCCAGTTGGATAAATACTCCAAACAGCCTCTTCCTGGTCCTAAAGCACACCGTCGTCTCGTTTTGTACCACATTCCAATGATAAAACTGGGAGGGACAAAAATGCAATTTCAGAATCAAATCAAATTTATTTATGAAGCCCTTCTTACATCAGCTGATATCTCAAAACGCTGTACAGAAAACCCAGCCTAAAACCCCAAACAGCAAGCAATGCAGGTGTAGAATCACGGTGGCTAGGAAAACCTCCCTAGAAAGGCCAGAACCTAGGAAGAAACCTAGAGAGGAACCAGGCAATGAGGGGTGTCCAGTCCTCTTCTGGACTGTGGGGGGGACATATCCCCCGCTCCCCGGTGAAAGTTGTGCCCCTGTATATAGTGTACTTGTTCATGATAAATCTGATATCATTACAGATGTAGGATCTTAATTTGAGGCAGTTTGCTACAGCAGGAAAACAATCCTTATGTATGTTATAATGAACAGACATTTTTTTGTTGGGGTTGATACATGTTACACTAACGGCTAGGGTAACTCAAATCTGGCATTTTAAAGTGGAAATTACAAACTTTAGAATACTTTTTGATCCTTGAATACACTACAAGTTAGCGTTTCCTGCTGTGCTGGAAAATAATTATCACCAACAAAATAATTTGTGGGCCTGGAGCGTTTCTTGCAAATCTGAAAACTGAAAATAAAATATTGTTGACTTTTATTCCCATGCTCCACCCCTGCTGTTTATAAGAACCTGTTTTGTCTTAGAATTGTTTAGTTTTTTAAAGTTATTTAATACAGGACCACACCTCTAAACCAGGTGGTGTAGATCAGAAAAACCTCCATATCGTTACAATCGTACTCTAGCAAGAGTACACTTTTTCAGTAATGGACAGTGCCTTCAGAAACTATTCACACCCCTTTACTTTTTCCAAATGTTGTTGTGTTACAGCCTGAATTTAGAATTGATTAAATTGAGGTTATGTGCCATTGATCTATACAACAGTGGTTCTAATCCTGAATTCAGATTGGTTAAAACCACATTCCAGACAGTGTCTATTTCACAAGTTACCACCGGCTAAATCTATGATCTTAAAATGCCCATTTACACTGTTGCATTTGACTGTCTCATCAGCCCAGCCAGGCAATTTCTAAACTTGATCTCCACTATAAAAAGCATCTAGACATTATCTCACATTTCTTTTAGACTAACATTTAGTTTTCAACAGCAGAGATTTGTATAAACCTTGCTGTCTGTCTCTCCGACATTTGCAACATTGTTTCAATATTCAAATTCGATCTCCAGCTGTCCCAATGTAATGAACGTATCGGGAGTCGGGACGAGACACAGGCAGGCAGCGTTTCTCAGGCAGTCGAAATAATGAATCACCTGGCATCATTTTTATGGATATATACAAAGAAATGTTAATTTAAAAAAGGTCAAAAGAAACTAAGTGCAGCTAGTTTGCAGTCTTTCCAACTTCAGTTTGAAGAGACTGTGTTCTCTGTGTTATTGGCTAGCTCTTCTGTCCTGACGAGAGAGCACATTTTCAATGCCAGGTGAAATCACACGTCATTAGCTCATTGTTATGGATGTCTCCAAATAAGTGTCACTAGAAAACAGCTTAAACAAATGCAAATGCTGCTACTGTTGTTATTTTGGCTGCACTGTTTGACGTGACTGTATGTTAGCTGTAGTTGGCTGGCTAGCTAGCAAGCAAGGGATGAGTGTTGCCCTCCAGTATGGCAATGGAACATTTAAAATGAACAACTGGGTCGTGTCCATAGATACAGAACAAAAAAACTGAACGACTGGGTCGCATCTCTGGCACATGAACCGATAGAACGAACAACCAGCCGGCTTGGGTAGTAACCCTAGATTTGTGTGAAAGGATGAAATAGTATGAATAAATTCATCAAAACAACGTTTTTAATGAAAATATGTCTATCATTATTTCAATATCGTGGTAACTCATTGAATAAAAGTGATAATGCCCTCGAAGCCGGAGTTTGGAGGATACAGTTGAAGTCGGAAGTTTACATACACTTTGCCAAATACATTTAAACTCAGTTTTTCACAATTCCTGACATTTAATACTAGTAAAAATTCCCTGTCTTAGTTCAGTTAAGATCACCAATTTATTTTAGAATGTGAAATGTCAGATTAATAGTAGAGAGAATGATTTATTTCAGCTTTAATTTCTTTCATCACATTCCCAGTGGGTCAGAAGTTTACATACACTCAATTAGTATTTGGTAGCATTGTCTTTAAATTGTTTAACTTGGGTCAAATGTTTTGGGTAGCATTCCACAAGCTTCCCAAAATAAGTTGGATGAATTTTGGGCCATTCCTCCTGACAGAGCTGGCGTAACTGAGTCAGGTTTGTAAGGCCTCCTGTTCGCACACACTTTTTCAGATCTGCCCACACATTTTCTATAGGATTGAGGTCAGGGCTTTGTGATGGCCACTCCAATACCTTGACCTTAAGCCATTTTGCCACAACTTTGGAAGTTTGCTTGGGGTCATTGTCCATTTGGAAGACCCATTTGCGAACAAGCTTTATCTTCCTGACTGATGTCTTAAGATGTTGCTTCAATTTACCCACTTAATTTTCCTTCTTCGTGAAGCCATCTATTTTGTGAAGTGCACCAGTCCCTTCTGCAGAAAAGCACCCCCACAACATGATGCTGCCATGCTTCATGGTTGGAATGGTGTTCTTTGGCTTGCAAGCCTCCCCCTTTTTCCTCCAAACATAATGATAGTCATTATGGCCAAACAGCTCTATTTTTGTTTCATCAGACCAGATGACATTTCTCCAAAAAGTATGATCTTTGACCCCATGTGCAGTTACAAACCGTAGTCTATCTTTTTTCTATGGCAGTTTTGGAGCAGTGGCTTTTTCCTTTTTGAGCGTCCTTTCAGGTTATGTCGATATAGGACTCATTTTACTGTGGATATCGATACTTGTGTACCTGTTTCCTCCAGCATCTTCACAAGGTCCTTTGCTGTTGTTATGGGATTGATTTGCACTTTTTGCACCAAAGTACTTTCATCTCTAGGAGACAGAACGAGTCTCCTTGCTGAGCGGTATGACAGCTGTGTGGTCCCATGATGTTTATACGTGCGTACTATTGTTTGTACAGATGAACGTGGTACCTTCAGGCATTTGGAAATTGCTCCCAAGGATGAACCAGACTCGTGGAGGTCTACAATTTTTTTTTCTGAGGTCTTGGCTGATTTCTTTTGATTTTCCCATAATGTCAAGCAATGAGGAACTGAGTTTGAAGGTAGACCTTGAAATACATCCACAGGTACTCCTCCAAATGACTCAAATGAGGTCAATTAGCCTATCAGAAGCTGCTCAAGCCATGACGTCATTTTCTGGAATTTTCCAAGCTGTATAAAGGCACAGTCAACTTAGTGTATGTAAACTTCTGAACCACTGGAATTGTGATACAGTGAATTATAAGTGAAACAATCTGTCTGTAAACAATTGTTGGAAAAATTACCTGTGTCATACACAAAGTTGATGTCTTGTATTTATTCAATCCATTTTGAATTCAGACTGTAACACAACACAATGTGGAATAAGTCAAGGGGCTCTGGTCAAAAGTAGTGCACTGTATAGGGAATAGCGTACCCTTTGGGACACCATCATGTGTTATGAAGTACTCTGGGGATTGGCCGGTGACAGGGAGAGCAGACAAACAAACTCTCACAGTAATGTGTTTTTCACGATGCCTTCCATTTTGCAAGATGTGACCGCCTCTGGCTCTTTATTTCCAACCAGTCCATCACATTGGTTCTGGTCCATCCATAAGATATATGTCTCTTGTTGGCTTTAAAATAGAATAATGTATGTATTATTCATGTGGTGCCAGCCCTAGAGGTGCTCATTAAACTTTACACAGCAAATGGAGAAGACAGCCTCATATTAAATGTCTATCCTCTCACAGATGTCTGATTATCGATATTTAAAAGAGAAAGGAGTGGGTTCTCTTCTTACCATGCCGCACTGAGCTCGGTTTGAGCTTTGAGTTGACAGAGAAGTTGAACTACAGTATATGCTTTATCTGTACAGTGTTCTACAGTAATTGCTTATATATGTAGGCTATCTGTGCAGTGGTGCAGAGTCTTAAACAAAGAGTCTGAAATAGCCACCTGTCCCCTTTAAAAGCCAGGCAACAGCACACATTTCAGCAAATAAACGGCTATTTCACATAAACGCCGGGTCTAAATGAATTGCTTACAAGATTACCATGAATTATCATGACTTGTTTACGAGGTTTAATGTTTGATTTGTTACATTAAATAATTCAGTAATGACAAAAAAATTGCAACAATAATCTATTTTTATCGCCACTGCTAGCTACTGGTTCCTACCAGCTGAGAACTGCTACCTAACAGGCAAGCACAAAAGCAGTCAACAACTTCGGGAGTACAGGCCCCAGAAATGGTCCAATTGCCCTCTAGTGGTGAACATAAAAATAGCAGAAAATGCACAGTCAAAGAGGAGAACAATAATTATTTTCCGAAATAGAGTTTTACTAAGACTAAAGAAATATGATACATGATAACACATTAGTGCACAAAATTAAGAAATTGATTCTAATGTTGGAAGTGAAAGCTACAATTAAAAAATGTACTATGCAATTTAGCAAAAGCTGTGTGATAAGGAAATAGACACCTGGCTCAAATAGAAGCCTGTCTCTAATAGGTGCCTGCGGTGTTCAGTGATTTAAGCAGATAGACGCCTGGCTATTAAATTAAGTTTTACGGTACACCATTCTGTAAGTTATGAGCACTTTGAGACTTTGATAAAATACCCAGCATTACTATTATGAAAGGTTTTTGAAGTTCTTTGAATGTTAGCTGGTATATAGCTGGTAACTATTTTTATTTATTTAAAAGGATAATTTCTTGTTCTAATCCCATTGGACCAATTACACACTATTACACTGAGCTCAGCTTTAACTTGGTAACACTAACAAGCATGATGATTATAGATAGTAGCTGGCTGGGATTCTAAAATGTTCTATTCTCAATCCAAATTCTTATTATCATTCCATATTTTCATTCCAAACATGAATGAGCTCATGCTGATACCTAACCTCGAACAGGCACATTCCTTCTGATCAATATTGACACCTTCATAGGGCCTACTGCTGCAACATGAGGTCAGAAAGAGGTTAAGGGACTGACAAAAACTATAGTCTGATAACTCTGAGCCTCCCTAACATCTCAATGTGCCTGCAACAGCAGTAGGGTAGATGGGGATAAATAGCACAGCACACAGAGGGAATCTCTCACAGGCAGGCAGCGATGGGAACATGAAATGGGCTCGGGATTGAACTTCCATGAACCCGGCACCCCAGCAGGGGATCCGTTTCTGTGTAATTAAAAATGCATTCATAAGCACCCCATGGTTTCTCTGCTCCCTCCGTGTTTGAAGTGCCACTGTATGATGCCGAATGTCATATAATACCAGATGCTCATCTTCCTGCAATGATTAAGCTGATGCTCCCAGCTCTCCTCTCTCCGCCTGCAGTATTTTCTGTCACTTTGCACGGCTTCACACTGATGTACATAACATTACACTGGGCATATGGGTTAAAAGAGCGGGCTGCAACAAAAACATGTTAGCAATAGACATGCCAGACAAGGTGAGAAGTTATTGATGCAGAATGATTCTAGCTCAATCCTTGCTATGGGTTAAAACGACACCAGAGCAACGTGCGTACTGTAAGAGTAGGCAGCAACAAAAATATGGGGAAAGTGATCAATAGAGATACTGAGAGGTGAGTGATTCCGAAAGATGTTACCTAGATCTAAGATATATTCCAAAATGAAGTGATGTGTAGCACATTATATTCTGTCTATATTCAGTTCTATTCATGATTTAGAATAGTATTGATAACCTTTCAGAGTTGTGAGAAAGAAGAAATGAAACCAGGCATCAATTACAGTTACAGTATTTAGTTTTGTCACCAGTCTTATTGGGAATTAATGTATAGACAGAGGTTGATCTCAGGTAAGAATCTCTATAGTTCTACATTCAGTTCCGGAACAGAGTAGTCTAAGTCAGTCATACTGTGTCCTGCTATAGGCACAGTCGCACAGGTTTGTGTCCCAAATGGCACCCTCTTCCCTATTTTTGACCAGAGCAAGGCTCTAATGGCTCACACACTCAATGGCATCTGACATCCTGATACTCACTCTTTTGTCCGCTTGTATAGTTTGATTACATACACCGTGGAATCCTGCCTTGGCCCGGATAAATGCCGGTGCTGTGTTGGCCTACCAGGTGCACTGGTATGTTGGCTGCGAGCCACACTGGATGAGAGGAGACTAAACACAATGGTGACTTGATGAAAAAAAGAGTACAGTCACAGCGTCAAACATAAGCCCCTACATGCAGGCGTTTGGAAACAGCATGGAGAGATGGCAGGGGGCCTAGGAACTCAGCTGAGACACACACACACAAAAACACACCTGGGGAGAGAACAGAAGTCCAGACTACATACATGTTTGTGGTGAAGGTCATGTGGAGGCTAACTGTCTTTGAGGACAGCAGTCTGTTGGCCTTAATGTAACAGTAGCATGGAACATATAATTTGCTATATATAGTTTTGTTAGTGAAGCCTCGTACACACTCAAGTTATAGAACTGGAGTGCAACACTTGTCACAAAGGTAGTGATCCAACGGAAGGGTTTTCTGCTAAAAAGTCATTACACCCGCACGATGGTTGTGTAGAATTTTTGTGCAGACAAACTCCATTGTATCACAACTATCAGTTGTATTGTATCACAACCATTGTGTTAAATGGGTTGTAGATCAGTTGTACAACCTGAGTGTGTACGGGGCCATAGTTGTGGTGGACAGCCTGACTTTGATCCTTCATGGTGTTCTGTGACTTCATGATAACATGATACAACCGTCCGACTTTAGCTTCAGCCCCTAACTCCGTGCTAATATACTATGTCTAAATCCCAAATGGCAACTTATTTTGTTATGTAGTTCACAAGCATTGACCAGCAGAATGGCTATTTACTGTTCCACCTGAAAAGTCACTGCACATCCCTGTCCCATCAGCCCAGCCAGGCAATTTATTCATAAACTTGATCTCCACTGTGAAAACATCTAGACATGATCTCCCATTCCCTTTGGCTATTGTTTGGTTTGCAACAGTTGAGGTTTGTTTAAATCTTGCTGTCTGTCTCTCCAACATGTCCCATAGACATATATAGAATGAACCTTTTGGGATGAGACAGAAGGCTTTTTTCAGCCAGTCAAAATCATGAGTCAGCATAATTTTTGGGGATATATACAGATAAATGATCATTTTGAAGGGATTGTGTTAGCTGTGCAATTGGCTAGATAGCAAAGGGGAAGAGCCTGCATGGCAAGCATTTTGTTTGGCATAGGGACCAGTTGGCTTGGGTATACTCGTGGAAGGATTAAATGGCATGAATAAATTCATCAAAATAAAGTTTTAACTGAAAATATGCCAATTTTTATATTAATATGTACGTAACCACTGTATAAAAAAATAATGCTCTCGAAGCTGTGGTTTAGAGGATATAGTGGCATGGTTTGATTTGACTTTGACTCGACTTCGTCCCGGGCCTAACACCTGTGCCAATAAATCCTCCAAACCACGGCTTCTCGGGAATGATCAAGTATTTATTATAATTTATAATTGTAATGTTAATTTTTGTGTACAGAGCACTCTGTGAATGACACAATATCAATTGCTGGTTGTCTCGCTTCAGATGCCACTCTGAGCTGAGATAGAGTATGTGAAATCTGACACATCTTTTGTATAGAGAGCGACACTTCACATTTTCTGGCCTATCCAAACAAATTATCGGTATCCTCTGGTTGTGAAACTCAAACCCAAGCTTGAAATATGGCATATGAAATGGAAGAATTCAACGATAATGGTACCATGTCGCTGTGAAATTCTCAGACGGATTTAAAGCTCTCAACGTGAAAAAATACAAAATAATTTTGTCTAATTGAAACAAGACCATTTTCTTTTGGTCAAAGCTGAATTTGTAACGAGTCTGCAGACATTTGAATGGCGTCTTTGCATTGCTCAGAGGGCGCTAGGCAGACAATTCTCAATCGTCAGTTATATGAAATGGTGCCATTTTTGTACTGTCACTAAGTATGATCATATTTATTTTATAAGAAAGGTGAAATCTCATAGTACGTAGTTTGTCATTTGATTGTTGCTCTATTTAGAAAGCATTTCAATCGTTCCAAGCCCTATTCCCCCACTTTTGTTGAATAGGAATAGGACATATTTGTGTCATGTCACCCAGGCATGTTCGCCCACTGTACAACACTTCAGTACCATCCACTCTAATGACAGAGAGAAGGCTCAATATGTCACTGCAGTGTGGTATGGTAAGAGCAGTGCACCTGTTAATGCCAAAAATGTGGTTAAATACATGTACAAAAAAATGCAAATGTTTGCTGATCATTCTTATATCTCTCAGCATACAATGACATTCTAGACGATTCACTGCCTCCAACTTTGTTGCAACAGTTTGGGGAAGGCCCTTTCCTGTTCCAGCATGACAATGCCCCCATACACAAAGCGAAGACCATACAGAAATGGTTTGTCAAGATCGATGTGGAAGAACTTAACTGGCCTGCACAAAGCCCTGACCTCAACCGCATCAAACACCT
This sequence comes from Oncorhynchus nerka, assembly GCF_034236695.1. Lineage (NCBI taxonomy): Eukaryota > Metazoa > Chordata > Actinopteri > Salmoniformes > Salmonidae > Oncorhynchus > Oncorhynchus nerka. The sequence goes on along the minus strand of NC_088408.1, from coordinate 50,491,080 downwards.
TTAGGGTGAATTGGAACGCCGACTGCGAGCCAGGCCTAATCGCCCAACATTAGTTCAGAAACTCACTAATGCTCTTGTGCCTAATGGAGGCAAGTCCCCGCAGCAATGTTCAAACATCTAGTGGAAAGTCTTCCCAGAAGAATGGAGGCAGTTATAGCAGCAAAGGGGGTACCAACTACATATTAAGGCCCATGATTTTGGAATGAGATTTTCAACGAACAGGTGTCCACATACTTTTGATCAAGTAGTGAATGACCACACAGACACAGACACACACACACACACACACACACACACACACACACACACACACACACACACACACACACACACACACACACACACACACACACACACACACAGCCCAGCATGGCCTTATTACAGGTGTGAGAGGCTCCTCCATCCATCACCACGGCAGGGGAGCCAGGGCTAGCCAGGCAGAGCGGGGCCACACACAGACACACACATCCTGCCCACCACGCCAAATCCATCACATTATCCTCTCTGACCTTTCAATGTGCTCTCACCTACTTAGGGCTCCACTTTCTGCCATACTTCCTTCCATGCCTTCCGGTTTATTGATGAGATCTAAAAAATGAACGTAGTATTGTGGCATTTTGCGAAGGCTCTATGTTATACTTATTGCACTATACATTTTTGTGAGTGTAGATATGGTTGTCCTTGTTCGATCGAGCCATTGGACGTCTTTCAGCGATGTTCCTATTGGCGGATTCATTGCTAAACATTGCTATAGTCTCTGAACGACTACAACTTGTGTTGTTCGGTGCTTCCTGCTGTGGCAACTGTGCCTCCCCCAATGCAGGCTTTTTTGAAAAGCTGGCAGGCACTAACCACAATAATTTGGGCAAAACTGAAAACTGACCAGACCACAATGGCTTCAAGTGATTCCTCTCATCGACACAAATTAGACGATGGAGAATCTGTTAGCTACTTGGTGACATTCAACCATACATGTTTCAACTGGAATATATCGAAGAGGATTCGAAACGAAGAGTTGGATTTAGCTAACCTTAGAAACTCAGCAACAGCCGATGCCAGCACGAAGGGGACAGATTAGGTAAGTAATTTTGCCTGCAAGCCACCAAGCTAACTTTAGTTTATCTACTGAAACCCATGTTTTGTATTGCTGGCTAATATATTACTGTGTTACAGTTTGCTAACTTAGGTAGCTAGATAAACAATTACTGTTAGCCATATCTATGACAAAAAAAATTGAAGCGGATTTACAATTGGAGATCTTTTGTATCTTGATTGTAAAAACCTATTATCTATTTAGTTGTAGATATGGCTACAACTAAATAGCAAGCTACAATGTTAAAACCAGCAACCTAATGCTAGGTTTACCAGCGAATGTTAGCACATGACTGGAGTTGGCTAGCTAGTTAGCCTGGCGTCTGCTAACTTGTTATGCGCCATGCCTTGCATTTGTAACTTGTTCGCAAAAACATGTGTAATTTCAGCAACTGTATGCAATTTTACGAGCTGTAACATAAATGATGAGGGTTGACATTGGTTATGATTATGGCCATGGATGCTGTTCAATCTCACAAAATTATAGGAATGACGCAAGATAGGATTCAAACAGACAAGTATTGCCATATCCAGCAAGCTAGCCAACTAAGTTTACTATCAAACAGTGAGGAGAAACAATAATACAACAATTTACTGTTGTAAATCTCTAAAACTGAAGCAGGTTTTACTATGGAAATATTTGCCTAAACATGCCTGATAGACATGGCTGTAGGTAAATACTGTCTGTCTACCTACCTAGGCTAATTGGCACAGTCTGCTCAATGTGCAAAGGTTGAGGATTATGCCATATTTCATTCTATATTGTTGTAAAAGGTGCCTCTGCACATGGACGCATGTTCAACTAGCCTACCTTAATATTGATGTTATGCTGGCAAGGTACAACTGTTCAAACTGTACAATAGAGTATAATTTATTATTTTTTGTCTTACAGAAAATACTGTGTGGTGCATGGGCTTCTTCCTGGAGTGGATTCTAGATACAGAAACATAATTATTTTGTCTGCATGTGTCATTGTAGCAGAACTGTATCCTGTGAGCTGTACCCCTCTCGAGAGATTAGACATTATGCTGGTTTTCAAGCAGAAGACTCAGAAGAGCTGAATGGCAGTTTGATCATGACAACACTCATCCCACAGCTTTACAAGTATTCCCTGAACTTCACCCTCGATTCGTGGAAACAGGAGTCTAATAAAATGTCGGTGTCCAGATGCAGAGGGTCAGTTTGAATTTATAAAATGCCCCATTATTAAAATCATTGTTTTGCTCCATAAAGTAATCCAACAATACGTGTGCCGCCATCATGTTTATTTAAAGTCTTCTCACTTATTGATCAAGACAGGTCTCTGCCATTGTGACCTGCAGCACTGTGGGGTGGCCTCCTACCTGTCCTAAAACCTCTTAACCAATAAATAGCCATCACTAGCCGGCCTCCACCCAGTACCCTGCCCTGAACTTAGTTACTAGCCGGCTACCACCCTGTTACTCAACCCTGTACCTTAGAGGCTGCTAGTACACCTCCTGATGAACTCACTCATGTTATTCTCAGAGGCAACCCGGGAACATATCCCAGTCCCAATCTTGAAGCATGAAGCATGAATTCCGATTCATCAGACCAGCATTGAATAGACCTTAACACGCGTACCTCCTGTTTGAGTTTCTGCCTACAGGAAGGGAGGAGAAGAATGGAGTTGTAATCTGATTTGCAGAAGGAAGGGCGGAGGAGGGCATTGTAGCCATCCCAGAAGGGAGAGTAACAGTTTGTTGAGAGATTTTTGAAATGCGAATACTAAAGGCAATGTGTTAATAGAACTTTGGTAGTGTTTTCCTCAAATTTGCTTTGTTAAAGTCCCGAGTTACAATAATTGCAGCCTCAGGATGAGTGGTTTCCAGTGTTGTTCTTGGCTTGAGGGAAATATACACGGCTGTGACTCTAACCAAAGATAATACTCTTAGGAGGTAATAAGGTCGGCATTTGATTGTGACGTATTCTTGGTCGGGTGAACAAAAGGACTTGAGTTCCTGTACATTATCACAATTACACCATGAGTAGTTAATCATGAAACATAAACCTCGCCTTTCTACCTGGAGAGTTCTTTATTCCTGCCTGCACAATGTATTGAGAGCCCAGCTGGCTGTATGGATGGGGACAGTATATCCAGAGAGAGCCATGCTTCCTTGAAACAGAGTATGTTACAGTCCCTGATGTCTCTATGGAATGAAATCCTCACCCTGAGCTCATCTACTTTAAATTGAGATACCTTAGCAGTCAGCTTGTAAATATTTTGGCCAACTTACCTTCACCTTGTTCAGAGCTAGGGGTTGGAAGCGCATGTTGGTGGAATCAGATTATGTACCACCTACAACAAAATAGACAAAAAATATACAATTAAATTGTATTGACCTCTACTAGACTGGCTAGCTAAGCATACCTAACATGGGCATTTCTCTATTGTCAGCTTACTGTTGTCACTGAATTGGCAGCGATCTTGCTAGCAAGCTGACACTGGCTGAGAACCAACTTACCAACCATAGACGATTCATCACTGCTACCAACACACAGAGAGTGAGTTAGCTATATTGACAATTCAATTTTTGTAATGTTTGGATAATTGTGATGTTTATGATAAAGAGCCAGGGTGAAATTCCCCTTTAAAGTATGCTTTACTAAAAATAGTTTTATATAGAAACCTGGAGAAGTCAAAGCACCTTGAGGGTGCTATCGCTACCCCAGAGTGTAATGTGGATATGAGCAAAAACAGCAAAAAAAAAGCCAATTCAGTCAAGTCAAACTCTGAAATGACAGCTAACTAGCTACCTTTTCATTTGTTTTAGCTGTTTTGCTTTGACATTTATATCCATGTTAATGATGCTGCTACATGATTTTGCCTGGTCAGAAAAATTACTAGCTGTCTTGTCCGACACCAGACGGGGTAGATTGAATTTGTATTTGTTGCTGAGGTCAGTGTGGGAAACATCAAGGTTTCTACAAGCCTCTGCTCTTGCAAACTAAATGCTACTGTAGCCAGAGCAAAAGGAAATTATGTGTTTAATAAAAGCATACACTCTAAGAAAAAAGGGGTTATATATACACAATGTAGGATCTTAATTATATTGTTGCCAAGAATTGTTTTCCTGCACAGCAGTAAATGCAAGCTTATAGTGCGTTTTAGGTTTAAAAAAGCTTCTAAAGCTTGTAATTTACACTTGACATTTAAGACTTGATATGGCCTAACGAAAAATGTATTAACCCCCACAACAATGTCCATCAATAAACCACATTTCCTGTTGCTACAGGATTATTTTCCTGCTTTAGCAAACTGGGTCAAATTATGAGCCTACATCCATAAAACCTTTTGGTCAATTTCAATTTCAACTGCATTCCAGTATGGTGACGCAAGAGGACTATAGTGGAACTTGCTAATAGCCTACCAAAAAGCATGTTATTTTTCAATGTATTAACTTATGCAATGTTCATTTATTAATTCAAATATATGAAGCCAAAGTCATATGATAAACTATTGGCTAGATACAGTGCATTTGGAAAGCATTCAGACAACTACACTTTTTCCACATTTTGATACGTTACAGCCTTATTCTAAAATTAATTAAATAAAGGTTTTCACTCGTCAATCTACACACAACACAAGTGAAATAAGTGAAAACATAAGTGAAAACATAAGTGAAAACAGGTTTTTAGAAATGTCAATAGAAAACAGAAATACCATATTTACCTATTTACCAATTCAGACCCTTCGCTATGAGACTCAAAATTGAGCTCAGGTGCATCCTGTTTCCATTGATCATCCTTGAGATTTTTCTACAACTTGATTGGAGTCCACCTGTGGTAAATGAAACTGATTGGACATGATTTAGAAAGGCCATATAAGGTCCCACAGTTGACAGTGCATGTCAGAGTAAAAACCAAGCCATGAGGTCGAAGGAATTTCAAAGGAATTGTCCGTAGAGCTCCGAGACAGGATTGCGTTGAGGCACAGATCTGGGGAAGGGTAACAAAAAATCTCTGCAGCATTGAAGGTACGCTAGAAAACAGTGGCCTCCATCATTCTTAAATGAAAGAAGTTTGGAACCACCAAGACTCTTCCTAGAGCTGGTCACCCGGCTGGTTGAGAGAATGCCAAGAGTGAAGTATTTTGACGAATCTCAAATATAAAATATTTTTTGATTTAACACCTTTTTGCTTACTACATAATTCCATGTGTTACTTCACAATTTCCTTCTACAATGTAGAAAATAGTAAAATTTAAAGAAAAACCCTGGAATGAGTAGGTGTGTCAACTTTTGACTGGTACTGTATGTCTGCATAACATCTTTTTTTCATTTTGGCAGAAACTCTTTACTTTTTTCTTCTCAGACAATAACCCATAGGCTACTGTACTGTTTCATAAAGAAGTCAGCCAGAGTTGGTTCCCAAGCTTAATGTGGACCATCATTCAAATGAAGATGCATCCCTAGCCACCAGTGGTGCGGTAATGTGGGCTGGTGTGGCCGAAATACCAGGGCAGAATTTTTGTTCCAGTCTGCTCTGACATGCATTGTTTTTAATGTATTATTTCTTACCCTACACTCACAATAACATCTGCTAACCATGTGTATGTGACCAATAACATTTGATGTCTTTAGCCAGCTCCCATTATTATTATTGATATGAGTCAAACCCCCTCCATGCATGTCCATATGCACATCATGAAACAAGACGTGATTATGCCAGTGACCCTCATATTTAGAAACATTTGAGTTATTTCACTGTAACTGTTGTTTTCATTTGATTACAAACTAAGCCCTCAGTTGGCCAACTAATTAGGATACCCTAATATAATGACGGATGGTTCTTGTTTTCCTGACCATACTTTAGCCAAGTAGCCTATCCATGAACAGTTTTTAAATGGTCTAATTGTGAGTGTCTTGACATATTTTGGAGGCTTTTGCCATCATCCTTTTACCATGATTCACATAGGCCTACAAACTTAATTTTGCTTATATCCATCCTCATTCCAAAGAGCGCCTCGTCAAGTTACCAAAGACGCGATCCTCTAAGTTATTCAGCCCTATAATGCCATATCAATGGTGGATAGGCCTACATGTACTGTATATCTTACTTATTGATAAGTGGCTCACATATACAACACAATTGTATTATAAAGTCATGTATATCCCTATACTTGTTGACGCCAATAACGTTTTAATTAACAATGTTGACTGCCAACACCCCTTACATGCTGTATTTAGCAAAAACTGGATGTATTTTAGGCTACTGTGGCCATTATTCGCTATTGCATCCTATGCTATTTAGTTGACGGTATCAATCTCCAATTGACTAGGATGAGAATATTCCAGTAAATTGGAGTTGATTACAATGTCAATAACCTGCATAACATGAGACATCTGCATGCAGTATTAAGACATGGAACACGTTGATTGGCCAGTCAATGGTCAAACCCTCGTCACACCTAAACTTATTTATTAATCAAAAACCTGTGTCACACCCTGTTCTGTTTAACCAGTCTTGTGCTTGTCGCCATCCTCCACCAGGTGTCTCCTATTCTTCCCTATTATCCCCTGTGTATTTATACCTGTGTTTTCTGTTTGTCTGTTGCCAGTTTGTCTTGTTTTGTCAGGTATTACCAGTGTGTTTCCCATTTCTCCAGTTCTTGTTTTCTAGTCTTCCCCGTTCCAACCTTTCTGCCTGTCCTGACCCTGCCTGCTGTTCTGTCCCTGATTGACTCTGCCTTGTATTATGAACCTTTGCCTCCCTCGACCTGCCCTTTTGTTATAATACATATTCTGAGAACTGAACTATCCGCCTCCTGTGTCTGCATCTGGGTCATATCCTGAGTCATGATACCCCGCCTTTTCATGCCACTGCCAACTACTGCGGCCATAGTTCCCGCTGTGAAAATAGCGAAACTATTTCTGACACACCCCCAGACCTATAGCACTACCACCCGTGCTAAAGTTTGTCATTGCGTTAGGTTTGCTCAAATAGAGCCCGCAGAGAGATACAGAAACTGAGGGAGAGACAAAGACGAAAGAGGAGCCATGTGAGGAATAAATCATGTAAACAAGTCATGTAGTGTGTGTGTTGGGGGCAGAACCAGGTCAGTGTGAGCAGGAGGGAGCACCAGGCAGGAGAAGCAGTGTGTATGAGACGTCTACAGTGTCTAAATCCAAAATGGCACCCTATTCCCTATATAGTGCACTACTTTTGACCAGTCTTATGGATCCTGGTCAAAAGTAGTGCACTGCATAGGTAGTACGCTGCCATTTAGGATGCAGACATTGGTTAACAGCTGCTGGCTAATGACTGTCTAATCCTTTGGGCCCCTTCCTCTCCCATGGAGCAGCATGGGCTCACTGGAGCTGGGGTTCACACACACACACACACACACTCCTGGAACAGCCTGGGCTCACTGAAGCATCAGAGGCCTGCTGTACACTACTGCTGGCTGTATATCCTGCTGCCAGTGCCACAAACCACCCGCTCCCCACCCAACACAGGTTTCTATTTGTTCATTATTTGGATTATGTCTGCCTACTGACCTGCCACCTGGAAGACACTGTGTAAGTCCCAAAGGGCCCCCTATTTCCTATATAGTGCACTACATTTACCAGAGCCCATGGGCGTTTGGTCAAAAGCAGTGCACTATACAGAAAAGGTGCCATTTGGGACAAAGAAACTGACAAAGCAACAGACAAAGGAACTGGTTCATATTCATTGTTTACTGAGTCGACTAGCAGAGCAGTAGATTTCATTGAACTGGTCAATGAATCAATCCTTCAATCCATCCGGTCAATTTTGTTTAGAATGTTGTCAATTTAAAGCTATGGCTACACAACAAGAGTATTTGGCAAGATATTGATCATAATAGATGTAAGACAGTAGGCTTCAGCAATGTAACTTTCACAACAAATATGTCTCTTTGCTCATCGTTTAGAAAGTTAAGGATACCAAACCACCAACAAAGTTTCCCATAAGTTGAACGTATGAGGAATATTACTTTCCATTGGTCAGTGCAGTAATTGTACACATTGTTTTCTGCCCTGGCAATCGATCAGCTCTTGATCTATCCTCTCCCAACCTTCCAGTTTATATTTGACTGAGTCTGCCTCATAGCGGAACAAAGTAATGAATGCAGAAAGGGTGGTCTGTGTGCGTGTGTAGCAAGGGCAAACACAGACCTGTAACAGGGCAGTGTAATGAATGTGTAGAAACATTCCCTAATCCCCCATAAAGTTCCGCCATCGATCGGAGCTAGCTGTGTTTTCATGTGGATGAATAGACAGGCAGCAGCGAGGACACATCTCCAACTCTCTATTACCAACAGCACTGGGCTCCAAGAGACACTAAAGACAAGGTTCTGCATCCCAAATGGTACCCTATTCCCTATGGGTCCTGGTCAAAAGTAGTGTGGTATATAGGGAATTGGGATCAAAGACAACACTAAAGACAATGTTCTGATTGGCTCTCAGTGGTAAAGGTGGATAAGCAAATACACATACAGTAACTTCAAGTTTATGTCCGTTTTTCTCTGTGTACATAATGTATAGGCTACAGTGTGTGTGTGCTTACAAAGGAACTGGGCAATTACATATAATTACATATATATATATATGTATATATGAGTTTGAATTTATTGCTTATAGTTTCTTTACAGTCTTATGGATAAAGGCACACACACAGTAAAACATAATGACTCCTTGTCTGCGTACCAAATGGCACCCTGGGCTCTTGTCAAAAGCAGTGAACTAAATAGGAAATAGGGTGCTGTCTGGGGCTCAACCCTTAACTCTCTAAGACACGAACAACCACTTCTAGCTGTGCTACTTACTGTGTTGAATGTATTGACTGGACATTGATTCCCCTCAGAGACATTTACTCGATGTATTTACACATGTACTGCATGTCTGAGTGAGTGTGTGACTACGGTCTCAACCTGGTTCCCTTTAAAAACTCTGAAATATGGACCGAACCAAGTCGATGAAAAATAGTTAATCATTGTCTGCCTAATCATCTACTAATTGTTGCCGACTATTAATTGTTGGCCCACAGCCTTTTATACCTGCTGTTTGCCCCCCCCCCCACCACCATTAATCAATTGAATAAAGCAGGGCTACATTTATTCCACATCATCACTCTTGTTTAGTTATTAAAGGGATAGTTCACACAAATTACAAAATTACATATCCGTTTCCTTGGACAACGTTTTCACATGCTAATGTTTCAGCATTTGTGGCACAAATTCCATTCAAGCCATTGGGACTGATATTAGATAATAATATATTTTTTAAAAAAAAGGTTTTTCATGTTCAAATCCTCTATAAGTGACTTTGTTAACCTTCACAGTAACTTTTAGATCACTTTGGATGATTTGGAAATGATGCGCAAAAAATGCTAATATCATGACTTGAATCGGCTTTGTGCCACAAATGCTAAAGCATTCTCATGTGGAAACAGTGCCAGGGAAACTAAACCAAAGCATGGATTGCTGTCATACATTGTCCATAGACTGCTTACAGGGTAAGGAAACTAATGTGTAATTTTGTAATTTGGATTAGCTATCCCTTTCATTTATTTAGCCACTAATTTCACTCCAAGAATAACAGCCGACTGGCTCTCTCTCTTCGATGGGCTGACTATTGAATAAATCAATCTAAAGGAGCCCGGCCACTCTAAAGCACAAACAAACCCAATTAATGCGTGTGCATGTCTGTGATAATGTGTGGGTGTGCACATAACCCACCTATCATTTCAACCAATAATTCTTAGTTAATTTATTACAATCTTGGATGGTCTTCTACAGTAAATCAACATTAGGGCTACCGTTGAATAAAATAATCATGATGACTATGACACTGTCATAGATAGCATTGATCATGAGTTTTGGAAGATAGCTGCACATATTGTATGAATATGAACTTATCAGTGATTAACAGGCTGCTAACATCTCAACAAAAGCAAGAAAAGGTTGGAATTTCCTGGTGTTTTTTTCCCCGGCTTTGAGAGAAAGCAACTACTCACTTCCAGACAAATTGATAGCATGCGAATAAAAGTCAGATGTAACAACAGAAATAACATTCAAATGTCTTTGATAGCATTGATAAGTCTGTTCATCAGTATTCAGTCAGCACACTGTCAACTGTCCATGCTGCAGGCTGGTGTGTGTGTGTGTACGTGCAGGCTGGAAATCTGACCCCGCAGGACCTAGGCTTCAGGCGTCTGTTGACACATCAGAGGATCTGATAAGCTGTCCATCAACTTCACAATGGTTTAAAAACTTATGCTCTGTTTAACCTTGCAGCATGTGTGTGTGTGTGTGTCTGCTTATTTTTAAATGAGCACGCGCCACGTCCATGTGTAAGAACTGACACCAAGTGAAATGTTTTGTTTTCGGGGCATTAAAACTAAATTGGTTAGATGAAAATTATCTTGGGAAGCAGCTCATCAGTGACATCATTACATGTGCAGACGTGGAGTGCTCACTAACATGTTGTTATAAAAGTGACTGTGCAGCCGTACGGGGGGGAGGCAGCTGGCAGAAAAGCAGAAGCAGAGCACAGAGCTAGCTGTCAGGAGCATGGCTGTCTTTGGTGTTTTCTAAGAGAGAACTCAATGGGAGAAGCACCTTCCTTCTTCGCTTGGGAGTGATGTGTGTGTGTGTTTGGGGGGAGGGTGCATTGAGAGGGGGTTCTTATGATTCCTTTAAAGGGGTGGAAAGAGTACTGTAGTAAAGACTTCTTTGTCTTAGAATTTTTAGTTCCTTTAACTGCAATTTTTGGTTTAACTGTCCCTTTGCACGTCACTTAACCTGCACTGTGAATAGAAAGGAGGAAAGCCTTTCTGTATTATTGATGTTTGATGAATAATTTCTCCCGACCCATGTAAATGCAATGCGAGCTTATGTACAAAAGCCACTTCAATGTCCTAAATGTAAAAAGTTTGGTCAAGTGTTTCCATACGAAATATGATTGTTGAAGAGTCTGAGGATGCACGGTGTTGCAAAGGTGATGGGAATCATGTTCCAGAGTTCCCTGACTGTCCTGTTAGAGGGAAAGAGGTCAACGTAGGAAGGATCAGGGCTGTTGAGGTCTCCTATGCAGAGGCAGTGAAAATTGTTGAAGCAGCGAGTAGAGATGATAAAGCTATGGTAGTGGATGGGGCCCAAAAGTCTGATGTCAGTCAGTTGAGAGATACTTTCCAAAGGCACTGTACGTTAAACAATTGGACTCCTAGCTAACTAGCTAGCTAGCACTGCATAAATAACCTTAATGCAGTGCTTTATGCAGACCTTCTCAAAGACAATAAGCTAACTAGCTAACCATTTGCCTTGCTCTAACCTAACATTTCAACCTTATCGGACAGTAATGGACAGTATGGTGACTTCTGTTTGCAAGTCAATAACTATGTATGTTATTATTATACTTTGTGATCCAGACTCTTACGCTGGATCTTATTTTTCCTTCAACCAGCGAGAGCTTGCAAAGCTGGGAGAATTCTGATCCTTTGGCAAAGAGGGTGAATAAACATTGTCTTGTCACCAAATAAAATCAGTGCCAATTCATGTCCTGGGCCCATATTCATAAACCGTCTTCGATTAGGAGTGCTGATCAAAGGTCAAGTCCAACCTGTTTGTAATCCTAAATATGGGCCCTGGTATTGATGAATGACCAGGGCCCATTGTATCACTTCCTGGTATGGCAACTGCTCGGTCTCCGACCTGCAAGGTGTTACATAGGGTAGTGCGTACAGCCCAGTACATCACTGGGGCCAAGCTTCCTGCCATCCAGGACCTCTATACCAGGTCAATCAAATGTATTTATAAAGTCCTTCTTGCATCAGCTGATGTCACAACGTGCTGTACAGGAACCCAGCCTAAAACCCCAAACAGCAAGCAACGCAGGTGTAGAAGCACGGTGTCTAGGAAAAACTCCCAAGAAAGAATCCCTAGAAATAATCCTAGAGAGGAACCAGGCTATGAGGGGTGTCCAGTCCTCTTCTGGCTTATAACAGAACATGGCCAAGATGTTCAAATGTTCATAGATGATCAGAAGGGTCAGATAATAACAATCACAGTGGTTGTAGAGGGTGCAACAGGTCAGCATCTCAGGAGTAAATGTCAGTTGGCTTTTCATAGCCGATCATTCAGAGTATCCGAGGACAATTTTTACACGCTACGCACTTCAGCACTTGGCGGTCCCGTTCTGTGAGCTTGTGTGGCCTACCACTTCACGGCTAACCCATTGTTGCTTCTAGAAGTTTCCACTTCACAATAACATCACTTACAGTTGCAGGGCAGACATTTTACGAACTGACTTGTTGGAAAGGTGTGACGGTTCTACATTGAAAGTCACTGAGCTCTTCAGTAAGGCCATTCTACTGCCAATGTTTGTCTTTGGCGATTGCAATGGGTGTGGCTGAAATAGCCAAGTCTACTATTTTGAAGGGGTGTCCACATACCTTTGTATATATAGTGTATCACATGTTGTCATGTGTGGTCCACCAGAGGATGTTGAGGCTATTCTAAAACAGGTTGGCAGGGTTGGTAGAAACAGGTTGCAATTCTGTATGTCGTCAATTAAAAAAAAAAAAAAATTTAACCTTTATTTAACCAGGTAGGCAAGTTGAGAACAAGTTACAATTGCGAACTGGCCAAGATAAAGCAAAGCAGTTCGACACATACAACAACACAGAGTCACACATGGAGTAAAACAAACATACAGTCAATAATACAGTAGAAAAATAAGTCTATATACAATGGGGGCAAATGAGTTGAGGTAAAGGCAAAAAAGGCCATGGTGGCGAAGTACATTTACATTTACATTTAAGTCATTTAGCAGACGCTCTTATCCAGAGCGACTTACAAATTGGTGCGTTCACCTTAAGACATCCAGTGGAACAGCCACTTTACAATAGTGCATCTAAATCTTTCAAGGGGGGTGAGAAGGATTACTTTATCCTATCCTAGGTATTCCTGAAAGAGGTGGGGTTTCAGGTGTCTCCGGAAGGTGGTGATTGACTCCGCTGTCCTGGCGTCGTGAGGGAGTTTGTTCCACCATTGGGGGGCCAGAGCAGCGAACAGTTTTGACTGGGCTGCGCGGGAACTGTACTTCCTCAGTGGTAGGGAGGCGAGCAGGCCAGAGGTGGATGAACGCAGTGCCCTTGTTGGGGTGTAGGGCCTGATCAGAGCCTGGAGGTACTGAGGTGCCGTTCCCCTCACAGCTCCGTAGGCAAGCACCATGGTCTTGTAGCGGATGCGAGCTTCAACTGGAAGCCAGTGGAGAGAGCGGAGGAGCGGGGTGACGTGAGAGAACTTGGGAAGGTTGAACACCAGACGGGCTGCGGCGTTCTGGATGAGTTGTAGGGTTTAATGGCACAGGCAGGGGAGCCCAGCCAACAGCGAGTTGCAGTAATCCAGACGGGAGATGACAAGTGCCTGGATTAGGACCTGCGCTGCTTGCTGTGTGAGGCAGGGTCGTACTCTGCGGATGTTGTAGAGCATGAACCTACAAGAACGGGCCACCGCCTTGATGTTAGTTGAGAACGACAGGGTGTTGTCCAGGATCACGCCAAGGTTCTTAGCGCTCTGGGAGGAGGACACAGTGGAGTTGTCAACCGTGATGGCGAGATCATGGAACGGGCAGTCCTTCCCCGGGAGGAAGAGCAGCTCCGTCTTGCCGAGGTTCAGCTTGAGGTGGTGATCCGTCATCCACACTGATATGTTCGCCAGACATGCAGAGATGCGATTCGCCACCTGGTCATCAGAAGGGGGAAAGGAGAAGATTAATTGTGTGTCGTCTGCATAGCAATGATAGGAGAGACCATGTGAGGTTATGACAGAGCCAAGTGACTTGGTGTATAGCGAGAATAGGAGAGGGCCTAGAACAGAGCCCTGGGGGACGCCAGTGGTGAGAGCGCGTGGTGAGGAGACAGATTCTCGCCACGCCACCTGGTAGGAGCGACCTGTCAGGTAGGACGCAATCCAAGCGTGGGCCGCGCCGGAGATGCCCAACTCGGAGAGGGTGGAGAGGAGGATCTGATGGTTCACAGTATCGAAGGCAGCCGATAGGTCTAGAAGGATGAGAGCAGAGGAGAGAGAGTTAGCTTTAGCAGTGCGGAGGGCCTCCGTGATACAGAGAAGAGCAGTCTCAGTTGAATGACTAGTCTTGAAACCTGACTGATTTGGATCAAGAAGGTCATTCTGAGAGAGATAGCGGGAGAGCTGGCCAAGGACGGCACGTTCAAGAGTTTTGGAGAGAAAAGAAAGAAGGGATACTGGTCTGTAGTTGTTGACATCGGAGGGATCGAGTGTAGGTTTTTTCAGAAGGGGTGCAACTCTCGCTCTCTTGAAGACAGAAGGGACGTAGCCAGCGGTCAGGGATGAGTTGATGAGCGAGGTGAGGTAAGGGAGAAGGTCTCCGGAAATGGTCTGGAGAAGAGAGGAGGGAATAGGGTCAAGCGGGCAGGTTGTTGGGCGGCCGGCCGTCACAAGACGCGAGATTTCACCTGGAGAGAGAGGGGAGAAAGAGGTCAGAGCACAGGGTAGGGCAGTGTGAGCAGAACCAGCGGTGTCGTTTGACTTAGCAAACGAGGATCGGATGTCGTCGACCTTCTTTTCAAAATGGTTGACGAAGTCATCTGCAGAGAGGGAGGAGGGGGGGAGGGGGAGGAGGATTCAGGAGGGAGGAGAAGGTGGCAAAGAGCTTCCTAGGGTTAGAGGCAGATGCTTGGACTTTAGAGTGGTAGAAAGTGGCTTTAGCAGCAGAGACAGAAGAGGAAAATGTAGAGAGGAGGGAGTGAAAAAAAAAAGAAGTAAAGTAAGAAAGTAAATACAATATAGCAAGTAAAACACTGGAATGGTAGATTTGCAGTGGAAGAATGTGCAAAGTAGAGATAGAAATAATGGGGTGCAAAGGAGCAAAATAAATAAATACAGTAGGGGGAGAGGTAGTTGTTTGGGCTAAATTATAGATGGGCTATGTACCATCAGGGTTGATAAAGTATTTGAAGGACTTGCTTTAGACAGCCACAAAGAGCTGCTTTTGTAAAGTCCTACACGGTCACTTTGAAGAGCACTCCACAAGCGTTGAGCCAGGATATCTGAGGTACACCAACTGCCATACATCATGTTCACATGCATCTGTTTGTGGAGAGCCTATCACCAAACATAAGTTATTACAAGAACTTGTTTGCATTCCAGTGAAGTGTAGAGAGGTAAGACTTCTGGACAAAACTTTGATCAGGGACATCTTAGAGTTCTTTTAATTTAATTTTTTATTTCACCAGGTAGTTGAGAACAAGTTCTCATTTACAACTGCGACCTGGCCAAGATAAAGCAAAGCAGTACGACACAATACAACAACACAGAGTTACACATGGAATAAACAGAGTCAATAATACAGTAGAAGGTCAATATACAGGTTGTGCAAATTAGGTAAGATAAGGGAGGTAAGGCAATAAATAGGCCATGGTGGCGAAGTAATTACAATATACCAATTAAACACTGGAGTGATGAATGTGCAAGTAGAGATACTGGGGTGCAAAGGAGCAAGATAAATAAATAAATACAGTATGGGGATTAGGTAGTTGGATGGGCTATCTACAGATGGGCTATGTACAGGTGCAGTGAACTGTGAGTTGCTCTGACAGCTGGTGCTTAAAGCTAGTGAGGGAAATATGAGTCTCCAGCTTCAGTGATTTTTGCAGTTCGTTCCAGTCATTGGCAGCAGAGAACTGGAAGGAAAGGAGGCCAAAGGAGGAATTGGCTTTAGGAGTGACCAGTGAGATATACCTGCTGGAGTGTGTGCTACGGGTGGGTGCTGCTATGGTGACCAGTAAGCTGAGATAAGGCGGGGCTTTACCTAGCAAAGACTTGTATATGACCTGGAGCCAGTGGGTTTGGCAACGAGTATGAAGCGAGGGCCAGCCAACGAGAGCGTACAGGGCGCAGTGGTGGGTATCATATGGGGCTTTGGTGACAAAACGGATGGCACTGTGAAAGACCTGCATCCAATTTGTTGACTAGAGTGTTGGAGGCTATTTTGTAGATGACATCGCCGAAGTTGGGGATCGGTGGGACGGTCAGTTTTACAAGGGTATGTTTGGCAGCATGAGTGAAGGATTCTTATTTGCGAAATAGGAAGCCGATTCTAGATTTAATTTTTGAATGGAGATGCTTAATGTGAGTCTGGAAGGAGAGTTTACAGTCTAGCCAGACACCTAGGTATTTGCAGTTGTTCACATATTCTAAGTCAGAACCATCCAGAGTAGTCCTATTTTTCCAACTTAATTGAGGAAAATAAGAACAATCCGACATTTCTTTTTGATACTGTCGCAAAGCTAACTAAAAATCAGCATTCCCCAAGTGAGGATGGCTTTCACTTCAGCAGTAATAAATTCATGAACTTCTTTGAGGAAAAGATCATGATTATTAGAAAGCAAATTACGGACTCCTCTTTAAATCTGCGTATTCCTTCAAAGCTCAGTTGTCCTGAGTCTGCACAACTCTGCCAGGACCTAGGATCAAGAGAGACACTCAAGTGTTTTAGTACTATATCTTTTGACACAATGATGAAAATAATCATGGCCTCTAAACCTTCAAGCTGCATACTGGACCCTATTCCAACTAAACTACTGAAAGAGCTGCTTCCTGTGCTTGGCCCTCCTATGTTGAACATAATAAATGGCTCTCTATCCACCGGATGTGTACCAAACTTACTAAAAGTGGCAGTAATAAAGCCTTTCTTGAAAAAGCCTAACCTTGACACAGAAAATATAAAAAACTATCGGCCTACATCTAATCTTCCATTCCTCTCAAACATTTTATAAAAAGCTGTTGCGCAGCAACTCATTGCCTTCCTGAAGACAAACAATGTATACGAAATGCTTCAGTCTGGTTTTAGACCCCATCATAGCACAGACTGCACTTGTGAAGGTGGTAAATTACCTTTTAATGGCATCAGACCAAGGCTCTGCATCTGTCCTCGTGCTCCTAGACCTTAGTGCTGCTTTTGATACCATCAATCACTACATTCTTTTGGAGAGATTGGAAACCCAAATTGGTCTACACGGACAAGTTCTGGCCTGGTTTAGATCTTATCTGTCGGAAAGATATCAGATTGTCTCTGTGAATGGTTTGTCCTCTGACATATCAACTGTAAATTTCAGTGTTCCTCAAGGTTCTGTTTTAGGACCACTACTGTTTTCACTATATATTTTACCTCTTGGGGATGTCATTCGAAAACATAATGTTAACCTTCATTGCTATGCGGATGACACACAGCTGTACATTTCAATGAAACATGGTGAAGCCTCAAAATTGCCCTCGCTAGAAGCCTGTGTTTCAGACATAAGGAAGCGGATGGCTGCAAACTTTCTACTTTTAAACTCGGACAAAACAGAGATGCTTGTTCTATGTCCCAAGAAACAAAGAGATCTGTGAAGGACCTAGGCGTTACTCTGGACCCTGATCTCTCTTTTGACGAACATATCAAGACTGTTTCAAGGACAGCTTTCAGAAACGTTCTGTCCAAAAATGATGCAGAAAAATGTAACCATGCTTTTGTTACTTCTAGGTTAGACTACTGCAATGCTCTACTTTCCGGCTACCCGGATAACGCACAGTTAGTGATAAATACGGCTGCTAGAATCCTGACTAGAACCAAAAAATGTGATCATATTACTCCAGTGCTAGCCTCCCTACACTGGCTTCCTGTCAAGGCAAGGGCTGATTTCAAGGTTTTACTGCTAACCTACAAAGCATTACATGGGCTTGCTACTACGTATCTCTCTGATTTGGTCGTGCCGTACATACCTACACGTACGCTACGGTTACAAGACGCAGGCCTCCTAATTGTCCCTAGAATTTCTAAGCAAAGAGCTGGAGGCAGGGCTTTCTCCTATAGAGCTCCATTTTTATAGAATGGTCTGCCTACCCATATGAGAGACGCAGACTCGGTCTGAACCTTTAAGTCTTTACTGAAGACTCATCTCTGACTACACTCATCTCTGATTGAGTGTAGTCTGGCCCATGAGTGTGAAGGTGAACGGAAAAGCTCTGGAGCAACGAACCGCCCTTGCTGTCTCTGCCTGGCCGGTTCCCCTCTTTCCACTGGGATTCTCTGCCTCTAACCCTATTACAGGGGCTAAGTCACTGGCTTACTGGTGCTCTTTCATGCCGTACCTAGGAGGGGTGCATCACTTGAGTGGGTTGAGTCACTGATGTGATCTTCCTGTCTAGGTTGGCGCCCCCCCTTTGGTTGTGCCGTGGTGGAGATCTTTGTGGGCTACACTTGGGCCTTGTCTCAGGGTGGTAAGTTGGTGGTTGAAGATATCCCTCTAGTGGAGTGGGGGCTGTGCTTTGCGGGTTACTCACTTTGCAAGTGAGTGGGGTTATATCCTTCATGTTTTGCCCTGTCCGGGGGTATCATCGGATGGGGCCACAGTGTCTCCTGACCCCTCCTGTCTCAGCCTCCAGTATTTATGCTGCAGTAGTTTGTGTCTCGGGGGGTTAGAGTCAGTTTGTTATATCTGGAGTACTTCTCCTGTCTTATCCGGTGTCCTGTGTGAATTTAAGTATGCTCTCTCTAATTCTCAATTTCTTTCTCTCTCTCGGGGGACATGAGCGCTAGGACCATGCCTCAGGACTACCTGGCATGATGACTCCTTGCTGTCCCCAGTCCACCTGGCCGTGCTGCTGCTCCAATTTCAACCGTTCTGCCTGCGGCTATGGAATCCTGACCTGTTCACCGGACATGCTACCTGTCCCAGACCTGCAGTTTTCAGCTCTCTAGAGACAGCAGGAGTGGTAGAGATACTCTTAATGATCGGCTATGAAAAGCCAACTGACATTTACTCCTGAGGTGCTGACTTGCTGCACCCTCGACAACTACTCTGATTATTATTATTTGACCATGCTGATCATTTATGAACATTTGAACATCTTGGCCATGTTCTGTTATAATATCCACCCGGCACAGCCAGAAGAGGACTGGCCACCCCTCATAGGCTGGTTCCTCTCTATGTTTCTTCCTAGGTTCTGGCCTTTCTAGGGAGTTTTTCCTAGCCACCATGCTTCTACACCTGCATTGCTTGCTGTTTGGGGTTTTAGGTTGGGTTTCTGTACAGCACTTTGAGATATCAGCTGATGTACGAAGGGCTATATAAATAAATTGGATTTGATTTAGTAATGCTGGATGGGTGGGCAGGTGCGGGCAGCGATCGGTTGAAGAGCATGTGTTTCGTTTTACTAGCATTTAAGCGCAGCTGGAGGCCACGGAAGGAGAGTTGTATGTCATTGAAGCTCATCTGGAGGTTACTTAACACAGTGTCCAAAGAAGGGCCAGAAGTATACAGAATGGTGTCTGCGTAGAGGTGGATCAGAGAATCACCAGCAGCAAGAGCGACATGTTTGCATAGTGGAGAAGGTACGGTGGGATTCGAAATGGTCAGTAATCTGTTTGTTATCCATGCTTTCAAAGACCTTAGAAAGGCAGGGTAGGATAGATATAGGTCAGGAGTCATTTGGTCAAGGACACAGCACATCACTACACTAGCAAGGCAGCTTGTACTTGATTTAGCACTGAACTAATTGTGGCAGTAGTAGAACACAGCGCACACATATTTGACTTGGCCTATGTTGTCAACAACCTTCCAGTATTCAGATTACAGCAGGCAAGAGAAATTATGCGTATCATCATTGAAGTTGTACTTCACACCAGAATAGCTTCACTGAGCTAGATGTTGATTACATGGGTTACTTTGATGAGGAAGATGAAGACTTTGAGATGGAAACAACACAGCAGCTCCGACTCAGATAAATAAAAGGGACACTTACACAAACGGTCCGTAATAGGCCACTAGAAGTAAACTGCTATAACAACAGACATTCTATATACACTGAACAAAAATATAAACGCAACATGCAACAATTTCAAAGATTTGCCTGAGTTAGTTTTTGTAGGGAAATCAGTCAATTGAAATAAATTCATTAGGCCCTAATCTATGGATTTACTATGCCTGGGAATATAGGTATGTATCTGTTGTTCACAGATAGGCGTTGATCAGAAAACCATTCAGTATCTGGTGTGATCACCATTTGCCTCATGCAGCGCATCACATCTCCTTTGCATAGAGTTGATCAGGCTGTTGATTGTGGCCTTGTGGAAGGCTGTCCCACACCTCTTCAATTGCTGTGTGAAGTTGCTGGAAATTGGCGGGAACTGGAACACGCTGTCATACACGTCGATCCAGAGCATACCAAACGTACTCTATGGTTTCGTGTCTGGTGAGTATGCAGGCCATGGAAGAACTGGGACATTTTCAGCTTCCAGAATGCTGTGAACTGCCTAGCTGGATTTTGAACAGCTCTGCCTTCCAAACAAGTCTTTGGCCTGGCGAGCAGCATCATGGATGTGGCTAGACTTTGATGCTTCTAACTCAGCACCTGTGGTGACGGAAAGTATTCAGACCCCTTGACTTTTCACACGTTCTTTTTCCTCATCAATATACACACACAATACCCCATAATGACAAACAAAAACAGGTTTTTAGACATTTTTGCAAATGTATTAACAAAGAAAAAAATCACATTTCCATAAGTACTCTAACCATTTTCTCAGTACTTTGTTGAAGCACCTTTGGCAGTAATTACAAACTCAAGTCTTCTTGGGTTTGACGATACAAGCTTGGCACACCTGTATTTGGGGAGTTTCTCCCATTCTTCTCTGCAGATCCTCTCAAGATTTGTCATGTTGGATGGGGAGCGTCACTGCACAGCTATTATCAGGTCTCTCCAGAGATGTTCGATCGGGTTCAAGTCAGGGCTCTGACTGGGACACTCTAGGACATTCATAGACTTGTCCCGACCATCGGGTTCTCCCACGATTGCTCAGTTTGGCAGGACAGACAGCTCTGGGAAGAGTATTGGTGGTTCCAAACTTCGTCTATTTAAGAATGATGGAGGCCACTGTGTTCCTGGGGACCTTTAATGCTGCAGAAACATTTTGGTACCCTTACCCAGATATGTGCCTTGACACAATCCTGTCTCTGAGCTCCACAGACAATTCCTTCATCCTCATGGCTTGGTTTTTGCTCTGACGTGCACTGTCGTCTGTGGGACCTCATATGGACAGTTGTGTGCCTTTCCAAATCATGTCAAATCAATTGAATTTATGACAGGTGGTCTCCATTCTAGTTGTAGAAACATCTTAAGGATGATCAATGGAACAGGATGCAACTGAGCTCAATTTCGAGTCTCATAGCAAAGTGTCTGAATACTTCTGTAAATAGGATATTTCTGTGTTTTATTTTTAATACTTTTGAAAAATGTATCAAAACCTGTTTTCGCTTTGTCATTATGAGGTATTGTGTGAGGGAAAACAAACATTTAATCAATTGTAGAATTAGGCTGGAACATCTTATGGCTGCAGGGGCAGTATTGAGTAGCTTGGATGAAAGGTGCCCAGAGTCAACGGCCTGCTCCTCAGTCGCAGTTGCTAATATATGCATATTATTATTAGTATTGGAAAGAAAACACTCTGACGTTTCTAAAATGGTTGGAATGATGTCTGTGAGTATAACAGAACTCATTTGGCAGGCAAAAACCTGAGAAGAATTCCAAACAGGAAATGGAAAATCCTGAGGTTGGTCGATTTTCAACCCAGCCCCTATTGAATACACAGTGGGATATGGATGAAGTTGCACGTCCTAGGGCTTCCACTAGATGTCAACCGTCTTTAGAAACTTGAATGAGGCTTCTAATGTGTTGTGGAGCCATCTGGGAGCTCTTTGTGTCAGTGGTGTGGCAGAGAGCCAGGTCCTGGTCACGCGCATTTCACATGATAGTGACCTGCGTTCGATGGCTTCTCTATCTGTTAACTGCCATTGGTAATAGAACAGTGACTATGTTTGTATGTTCACAGAAACATGTATGGAGCCAGCACATGGAGACTTGCAAGAAAGATGTGATGAAGTCCAGACTCACAGACGGGCTTGATATTGATGTCTCGAAATGGAGCAAGACCTGTCACTCGTCATTAACATTTTAATAGACAACTTTTACTTGTATTATCTTTATTAATTATTGAATTGAATGGCATCAGTCAATATGGGGAAGGAGAAACCCTGTGTATTTTACACCAGCTGCGGGCAAGGTTCTGACAGATGTGTGGCAAGAACACATCCAAATCAAACCACACCCACTAGCCAACTCACGTTTGGCCAGCATTCCTTGAGGAGCAAGCCAAAAAACAAATAAGCAGTTGCTGTTCCCCTTTAAAATGTTCACATAAAGCCTTAACTCCAACATATAGACCTTAAGGATAATCATGAACATAGTTTAATTTTGAAATGACTAACTTTATTTGTCCGTTTCACAGAATCGCCCACTACTTTTGACCAGGGCCCATAGGGTTTCCGTCAAAACTAGGTCACTAAATAGGGATTAGGGTGCCATTTCGGACACAGATACAGAGATGTGTGTACTTTAGATATTGTATACTGAATTCCACCATGACCAAAGCTGTGGTATATTCATTAGTTGGAATCCATTGCAAAACATTGTCGGAAACGGAAACCATTTACCCCAAACTAAAAATGTTATGCAACGAAAACGCAAGTTTCTATTGGACAAATTCAGTTAGGCCCCTCCCAGTTCCATTCCTTTTTGCTCTGTTTGCTTCTGTTTGGTTCCTAGATGGTAAACAGTTTACGTTGCAAAACGTTTACCAACAGACCGAATGTTTGTAATGGATGCTAGCTGGGGTCCCCTTGCTGGTCCTCTCTGTGTTGCATGTTCAGCTGCAAACTGGACATCTGTCGAACAACTGCAGCAGGAAGTCCTCATAAACAGTGTACTTCCTCATTTTATGAGGTAGTGTTGATTGGGAGGGCCTGTGACAGGGTGATACAATCGACATCCAAGTGGTAAATTGCATTTTGTTATAAAGAAAGTTTTTTGATGCTCTTCACAACCAAATGACTACTTCTGCTTGGTAATTAACCTACTAGTTAATCAAACTGAGTATTTTTTTATACAACATTTCACATAACACATATTACCGTGGTTGATGAAGCCGTCATTGTCATCAAGGCATTAAATCGTATCAAGCCCATTCTAGGTCATCAGCAGTTACCACAGCCACAAAGCCTCCCTATTTCTACAATTTATCTTCTTTAAATTTGAAATTTGAAACCTAACCTTAACCGTAACCGCACTGCTAACCTTATGCCTATCCTTAAAATAAGGTGGAAAAGCTTGTTTTTTTCCCATTAATTTTTACGAGAAAATTTGACTTTGTGGCTGTGGTAGTGGAATCCCTGATTCTCAGCTATACTGATTGTAGCTCCAGATTGGATAAAATTTAGGCCAGTAACGCGGTTAAAGTTTTTGTTGCTCCTAGTTCACTGTATTAGTCAGACTTAGACATGAGTAAACTACAACCATAGCTGCATCCATTGTTTAGTTTTGCCCTGGACAATACAGAATACACGTGTATGAGCTACGAATTAACTTGCAAATCTGACTTGTAGGCTAATGTTAGCTAGCCTGACTCACTAGCATTATCAAATTATAATGTTGCATAACCAGCAGTATCTAGACAATACACAAACTTCTATGAGCTACGACCTAAGTCATAATGAGGTAGCTAGCTAGCTAAGCTAATATTATTTCAAACTTAAGCTAGCCTGCCTCGCATTATCAAAAGATAGCTACCTACATAATGAGCAATAATGTCATCTAATGTCTTTAGCTAAATTATACCAGAGGTAATTATATTCCAGTATCTCTGGTTTTACTCACCACCGCCAGTTGTTGCACACCAACCTAGCACGCAGACTTGGGGACAACGAATTCCAAACGATACACCATCCCATCTGGGTTGGGATTAGTGGGACTATCATTTGTTTTTCATCAGGACAATGACCCAACACACCTCCAGGCTGTGTAAGGGCTATTTGACCAAAAAGGAGAGTGATGGAGTGCTGCATCAGATGACCTGGCCTTCACAATCCCCCTACCTCAACCAAATGGAGATGGTTTGGGATGAGTTGGACCGCAGAGTGAAGGAAAAGCAGCCAACAAGTGCTCAGCATATGTGAGAACTCCTTCAAGACTGTTGGAAAAGCATTCCAGGCGAAGCTGTTTGAGAGAATGCCAAGCTGTCATCAAGGCACAGGGTAGCTACTTTAAAGAACCTCAAATATAAAATCTATTTTGATTTGTTTAACACTTTTTTTGGTTACTACATGATTCCATATATGTTATTTCATAGTTTTGATGTCTTCACTATTATTCTACAATGTAGAAAATAGTCAAAATAAAGAAAAACTCTTGAATGAGTAGGTGTTCTAAAACTTTTGACCGATAGTGTATATAAAGAGACAAAAATAAAATGTTATGGTGTGGTGCCTGGCCTTGTATACTCTTCGGGCTACCTGTAATTATGCAATACGACATATTTTGCATCAGCTTGAATGTCGGCCCACCACCTCAAACTCAAGCTCAAACTCGGTAAGACGGAGCTGCTAATCCTCCCTGGGAACGCTATCTGCCCAAATGCATAATGCCAACTGTAAGGTTTGGGGGATGAGGAATAATGGTTTGGCGCTGTTTTTCATGTTTCGGGCTTGGCCCTTAGTTTCAGTGAAGGTAAATATTGTCAAGATCGGTGTGGAAGAACTTGACTGGCCTACAAGTAGCCCTGATCTCAACCCCATCGAACATCTTTGGGATGAATTGGAACACCGACTGCGAGCCAGGCCTAATCACCGATCATCAATGCCCAACCTCACTAATGTTCTTGTGCCTGATTGGAAGCAAGTCCCCACAGGAATGTTCCAACATCTAGTGGAAAGCCTTCCCAGAAGAGTGGAAGATGTTAAAGCAGCAAAGGGGGGACCAACTCCAAATGAATGCCAAGGATTTTGGAATGATGTGTTTGACAATTAGGTGTCCACATACGCTTGTGTTAGCCCACTCTTTACTCAGTTAGCCAACATTTTCCGATTTGGGTGTGAATGAAGTTATGCTGTTGCTGCTTTTTTGAATGTGTTGAGGATTAGTGTAGCGGAGGTGTTGTTGCCTGCCTTCACCACAGTGGGGCCCGCCAGGAAGTCCAGGACCCAGTTGCACAGGGCGTAGTGATGAGCTTGGAGGGCACTATGGTGTTGAAAGCTGAGCTGTAGTCGATGAACAGTGTTCTTATGTAGGTATTCCTGTTATCCAGATGGGAGGGGGCAGTGTGCTGTGCGATGACTATTGCCTCATTCGTGAATCTGTTGGGGCGGTATGCAAATTGTATTGGGTCTAGGGTGTCGGGTAAGGTGGAGTTGATATGATCCTCTGAAAGCACTTCAGGAGTACTACGGGTGATAGTCATTTATTTCAGTTACCTTTGCTTTGTTGGATACAGGAAAAATGGTGGACATCTTGAAGCAAGTGGGGACAACAGACCTGGATAGGGAGAGATTGGATATGTTCGTAAACACTCCAGACAGCTGGTCTGCACGTGCGGCTTGGGATATCGTCTGGACCGGCAGCCTTGCCAGGGTTAAGACGCTTAAATATCTTACTCACGTCTGCCACGGAGAACGAGAGCTCACAGTCTTCGGGAGTGGTAGAGGCCTGCGTTGGTGGCACTGTGTTTTCCTCAAAGTGGGGAAGAAGTTGTAGAGCTTGTCTGGGAGCAAGGCATCAATATCTGCTGTGTGGCTGGTTTCCTCTTTACAATTCATGATTGTCTGGAGGTAAATGTTGTTTGTGGGTAATAATGCAAGAAACGTTCTGCAAAAATAATGTACGAAAAAATACCACCCCAAACAATACTGCAAAGTTGTCTAGGAGCTAGGAACAGGGCGACGATGTCCGTCGGTCCCGTCTTGTCAATGTGCAACACGAATGCAGTGAGGCAGCTGAAAGTTATGTTGGATTCAGGCAGTCATATTGGACTAGCAAAGGTTCAAAAGTAACTACTAAATGATAGCGGGAGAATCCCCGCCACGTCCTCAAAACCCATTGGAGGAAAAGGGCAGACGGGAAGATCCTCCAGATTTCTCATCCAATGGGTTTTGAGAAGGAGATGAGGAGAGGGGATGTGAGCAGTATGCAATTGAGATCTTCACAAGCAGGTGACTTAACAGTCCATTTATGGCGGGCAAATTGGATTCCCAACATAGTTGAATTACACAAAAATAGTCTTGAGTACAGGTCATAAATCCTGTACACAAATATGAAAATTGTCTCACATTTAAAACATGTAGAGTGGATGGTGAATAAACCATAATTTAACGGACAATTCCGCCACTTTATAACTAGTTATTAAGCTATTAGTATACAGTGTACGTAATGCTATTTGAAACCCATTTTGATGTTTTATACCTCACAATTGTTTTAGGAATTTTGGTGCTTTTGTATTGCCCTCATCTACAGCATACTATGATTCTGATAGAGGAATTTTAGATTCCTTTATGCTTTAATTGCCAAAACCAATTAGCACTCATTTCTAATTCATTAATGAATTGTAAGTTCATTAATTATGCATGAAGTAGATCGAGACCAGTCTTAAAAGCCAGGTAAAGAGCGTTTAATTCCAGAGAGTACTGACCCAAAATACAAAGAACATTACATTTTAAAGAAAGAAGACATAAAATGACGTCATCAGTTTCACACCCTCTCCCAGCCTTACAATGGCGTAGTATTCGGTCCTGGAGATAGTTTCACTCCCCTCATAAACTACATTCCAACCTGTCTAAAGGATATTTACATTTACATTACATTTAAGTCATTTAGCAGACGCTCTTATCCTCTCCACTAATGGAATCCAACCAAAACATTCTTATCTGTTTGAAAAACTATCTTATCCCTCCTTCTTAATTTTCCCAGGAGACACAGACAATTAATTCATTTCTGCTTACATTTTCAGTAACAGCTCAACTAAAAACTCATACTTTTCAAATCATAACATAATAGTATTAGAATAAATGGTTCTAATCATTAATGTATACATAATTGATCATCTAAACTATAATTTCCTCTAACAGATTCCCAGGGTGCATTTTGTCTCCCATGATGCAATGCTCTCTGTAGTTAGCCTGCATTTAGCCTAGCTAGCCCAGGCAAAGCTAAGTCTAAATATATTGCTTATGTCATAAGTTATGAGTAAATTTCACATTACTTTTTGGTAAATATATTGTAAGGCTGCCTATGAATGGCATGCTGAATATATATTTGTTTGATGCTAACTAGCTACGCTAACCATAATACAGAGTTACTGCATCTAGTTAGCATGCTAGCTAGCGTGACTGTGAACGTTATATTGAAAACAAGTGTTTGCAACAATAACAGCCAAGTTTCATCTAAGTGACTGTTTTAAACAACAGTCAAAACAACATGTTCTTCCTTTCCTTCCTCCCTTGTTCGTCCATCATAGTCATTGACAATGACCATGACACGATTCATTGGGATGAGCAGATGGCTGTTGAGACCAATCTCAGCCCGGAAAAGACTCTTTGGCAGGCTTGACATAATATCGTGGTAGCATTCTCCTGAGGGACGGCTCTGTTGACCTCTAAAAGTCTAAGCCGTTGGGGTACTAAGCTAACATAGTTGGCACATCAGCATTACCGAGTTCAGACGAGTCCCGTGACACTTCTGGGGGTTGGAGTCGTAGAACACCAACGTAGGCAAAACCGTTTGAACGCTACAGACGTTTTCGTGAGAAGACCGATTTTTGGGATGTCTCAAAACCGCTATTGCTCTGCCACTTTTCGCGGAAGACTGACATAAGCGGATGCGGTGGATTGAGATGAAGCCCATGACGCCCACGCCCAAAAACTGATATCTCTACCTTAAACTGGTGGATTTGGATGGGGATTTGTTTATTATGTTACTTAGATTGACATACGGGTGCGTCAATAGACTCTTAATAATTAATAATGGTATTTTGCTTTTGTCTCTTCACCATGGCATTTTTGGTCCTGCTGGTTTCAGAGGTGGTAGCACCATCCCAGATGAGATTACGTCAGATGGGACGAACATGAGCGAGGCTTTCCCATGACCTTAGATCGATGTTAATGCTCTTGAGGGACGCATACAGGGTGTCTTTAATGTGTTTCTTTGGTCCAACTTGTGCTCGCTTGTCATTTTTCAGCTCTCCGGAGATCTGCTTAGAGAGACAGGTAGCAGGCATCCTGGTCACATGGCCCACCCATCTGAACTGTGCTTTCATAAGCAGTGTGGGAATGCTCATCATGTCGACAAGGCTGAGGACTTCAGTGTCTGGGATTTTGACGTGCCACTTTATTATGGGCTCCTGAGTGACACAGCGGTCTAAGCGGTCTGATCCTACAGGAGCAGAATAGTATACAGGAGGAAACTGTTTGTGGCAGGTTAAAGAGAAATTACGCTGAAAAAGCATGTGGCAGATCTCATTCTTGATCAATCATTCCACAGTGCAGTGTGTGTTATGTCAGCAACATATTACGAAGCCGAACTCGAAATCAAGACACATAAAACTCACCATAACATTTCCGGGGAAGAGTAAAATTATAATCTGCATTGCATTTTATATTGTTACTCCCATCTATTCTAAATGTTTATGTGCGTTATATCACAAAGGAAAATGCTGCCCTAAATCACCAATCCCACTTCTGCTGTTGTGTGTGTTCACATTCTTTTGGCTGTTAGATAATGAGGCTACCACACCACAAGTACATGCCTGAATCTCTCAGGCCCCTCAGGTTAGCAGTCAGCAGCACTTCTGGAGCACTTTGTTTATCACCTGACTAACTAATTACTTTCCTGATCATAATCACATGACACATTTAGTCCTGTGTTCAGCTGTCAGGGTGAGTGATGGCTCTATGATGACTCATTACCACACCACCTACCTGCAGGCTAACACACACACACGCATACACACACACGAACACACACACACACACACACACACACACACACACATTCACACACTTGCATGCTATTATGTGGTGTGAAGACAGCGAAGGAGAAGAGACAATTTCTAAATGTCTGAGACTATTTAAATAGTTCCTGAATTTTACAGTTTGATCTGCTGTGTCTGACATTTGATGTACAAAAACAAGACACGTCATTAAATTATTAGACAAATGTTGTCGATTTAGTGTTTATCCATCTTCAATCCGAAATAACAAAAAGGTCTGATTGAACCAGTTGACCTCTCGCTAGCTCTCTAGCGCTTTTTCTCTCTCTCGCTCTCTCTCCCCCTCTTACCCACATTCCCCCCCTCTCTCTTTCACTTGATTTATTTCCCGCCTTCCCTACTGGCATAACACAATTTCTCTGGCCTCCCCAAAGGTCGGAATCGAGGTCCCACCCTACCCCCAAAAATATATAATAATCGGAATGTGTCAACCAGACAGCCACTCACACAATTGCAATTGCAACATGTCTTCAGTCATGACCAAAGGTTTTGAGAATGACCCAAATATGAATTTCCACAAAGTTTGCTGCTTCAGTGTCTTTAGATATTTTTGTCAGATGTTACAATGGAATACTGATGTATAATTACAAGCATTTCATAAGTGTCAAATGCTTTTAAAGACAATTACATGAAGTTGATGTCAATATTTGCAGTGTTGACCAATGATTCCACAGTGACCAATGATTCCACAAAGATAATTACAAAGACAATTACATCACTCAATCAATATTTGCAGTGTTGACCTTTCTTTTTCAAGACCTCTGCAATTCGCCCTGGCATGATGTCAATTAACTTCTGATGGCAGCCCATTCTTGCATAATCAATGCTTGGAGTTTGTCAGAATTTGTGGGTTTTTGTTTGTCCATCCGCCTCTTGAGGATTGACCACAAGTTCTCAATGGGATTAAGGTCCGGCGAGTTTCCTTGCCATGGACCCAAAATATTGATGTTTATTCCCCCGAGCCACTTAGTTATCACCTTTGCCTTATGGCAAGGTGCTCCGTCATGCTGGAAAAGGCATTGTTCGTCACCAAACTGTTCCTGGATGGTTGGGAGAAGTTGCTCTCGGTGGATGTGTTGGTACCATTCTTTATTCATGGCTGTGTTCTTAGGCAAAATTGTGAGTGAGCCCACTCCCTTGGCTGAGATGCAACCCCACACATGAATGGTCTCAGGATGCTTTACTGTTGGCATGACACAGGACTGATGGTAGCACTCACCTTGTCTTCTCCGGACAAGCTTTTTTCCGGATGCCCCAAACAATCGGAAAGGGGATTCATCAGAGAAAATGACTTTACCCCAGTCCTCAGCAATCCAATCCCTGTACCTTTAGCAGAATATCAGTCTGTCTCTGATGTTTTTCCTGGAGAGAATTGGCTTCTTTGCGGTCCTTGACACCAGGCCATCCTCCAAAAGTCTTTGCCTCACTGTGCGTGCAGATGCACTCACACCTGCCTGCTGCCAAATCAACTTTAGGAGACGGTCCTGGCGCCTGCTGGACTCTCTTGGGCACCCTGAAGCCTTCTTCACAACAATTTAACCGCTCTCCTTGAAGTTCTTGATGATCTGATAAATTGTTGATTTAGGTGCAATCTTACTGGCAGCAATATCCTGCCTGTGAAGCCCTTTATGTGAGAAGCAATGATGACGGCATGTGTTTCCTTGCAGGTAACCACCGTTGACAGAGGAACAACAATGATTCCAAGCACCACCCTCCTTTTGAAGCTTCCAGTCTGTTATTCGACCCCCATCAGCATGACAGAGTGATCTCCAGCCTCGTCAACACTCACATCTGTGTTAACTCTAACTCAACCACTGAGGAACATTCACTGTCTTTTTGGTAAGCAACTCCAGTGTAGATTTGTGTTTTAGGTTATTTTCCTGATTAACCTGTTAACTTCTTGCGTCGAGCCATCCCGGATCCGATATCGTGACTACAGCCTGAAGCTCATTACCATAACGCAACGTTAACTATTCATGAAAATCGCAAATGAAATGAAATGAATCTATTTGCTCTCAAGCTTAGCCTTTTGTTAACAACACTGTCATCTCAGATTTTCAAAATATGCTCCTCAACCATTGCAAAACAAGCATTTGTGTAACAGTATTGATGGCTAACGTACCATTTAGCGTTAGCATTCAGCATGCAACATTTTCCACAAAAACCATAAAAGCATTCAAATAAAATCATTTACCTTTGAAGAACTTCAGATGTTTTCAATGAGGAGACTCTGTTAGATAGCAAATGTTCCGTTTTTACAAAAAATATTATTTGTGTCGACTAATCGCTCCGTTTTGTTCATCGCGTTTGGGTAAGGAAAAAAAAAAAAAAAAGTCATTAAAACGCGAACTTTTTTCCAAATTAACTCCATAATATCGACAGAAACATGGCAAATCGATGTTTAGAATCAATCCTCAAGGTGTTTTTCACATATCTATCGACGATAAAATCCATCGTGGCATTTTACTTTCTGTTCTGAAGAAATGGAACGCGCATGGACCTACAGATTACGCACACAGGACAACGGGCGGGACACCAAGTAAATGTAGTCTCTTATGGTCAATCTTCCAATGATATGCCTACAAACACGTCACAATGCTGCAGACACCTCGGGGAATAGACAGAAAGCGCGGGCTCATTCCTGGCGCATTCACAGCCATATAAGGAGACATTGGAACACAGCGCCTTCAGAATCTGGGGCATTTCCTGTATGAAACTTCATCTTGGTTTCGCCTGTTGCATTAGTTCTGGGGCACTCACAGATAATATCTTTGCAGTTTTGGAGACGTCAGAGTTGTGTCTTTCCAAGGCTGTCAATTCCATGCATAGTCGAGCATCTTTTCGTGACAAAATATTGCGCTTAAAACGGGCACGTCTTTTTATCCAATAATGACACAGCGCCCCCATAGGTTCAACAGGTTAAGTCTACCCCCTACATTTTCGAACATTCTGTTAAAAATCGCGCAACATTTCAGCGTCCTGCTACTCATACCAGGAATATAGTATATGCATATGATTAGTATGTGTGGATAGAAAACACTCTGACGTTTCTAAAACTGATTAAATCACGGCTGTGACTATAACATAACGTGTGTTTCATCGAAAAGCGCAAGAAAAACTGATCACTGAAAACTGGAAAATATATCAATGTGCCACTTGCATGTATTGTCTCTTGGAAAGCAAATTACATGGGGCTGAGATTGTAAGTCCTACAGCTTCCACAGGATGTCGCCAGTCTTGTCAATTGCCTGCGCTTTGTTTCTTGGTCAAACGAGTAAGAGAGAGCCCATTCCTTCCGGTCTCCGACAGGATGTTTTGGATGAGAAATTTCCGAACATGATTTCAAGACGTGGAGCTATTGAATACACATCGCCCCGTGATCAATTTGATAGATTATTAACGTTTACTAATACCTAAAGTTGGATTACAAAAGTATTTCGAAGTGTTTTGTGAAAGTTTATCGTCGACTTTTTTAATAAAAAAAAAATTACGTTGCGTTTTAAAACGCTGTTTTTTCCTTGATCACACACTTTCCATAGATCGATATTTAGGGTGTATATGGACCGATTTAATCGAAAAAAATACCCAATAGTGATGTTTATGGGACATCTAGGAGTGCCAACAAAGAAGATCGTCAAAGGTAATGAATGTTTTATATTTTATTTCTGCGTTTTGTGTAGCGCCGGCTATGCTAATTATTTTGTTTACGTCCCCTTCAGGTATTTCAGGGTGTTGCATGCTATCAGATAATAGCTTCTCATGCTTTCGCCGAAAAGCATTTTAAAAATCTGACTTGTTGGCTGGATTCACAACGAGTGTAGCTTTAATTCAGTACCCTGCATGTGTGTTTTAATGAACGTTTGAGTATTAACGAGTGCTATTAGCATTTAGCGTAGCGCATTTGCATTTCCAGATGGCTAGATGGGACGCATGCGTGTCGGGTCGACGTAAGAGGTTAAAGGTGAATTAATCTCCCAGTGTCTGGTGGAAAGCAGACTGAACCAGGTTTTACTCTAGGATTCTCCCTGTGTCACGATGCAGCCATCACTATGCTTGAAAATATGGAGAGTGGTACTCAGTTGTGTGTTGTATTGGATTTTCCCCAAACACAAAACAAATGTTTTATTCAGGACAACAAATGAATTGCTTTGGCAAATTTTTTTGTGTAGTATTACTTTATTACTTTAGTGCCTTGTTGCAAACAGAATGCATGTTTTTTAATATTTTTTAATATTTGTATTTTGTACAGGTATTGTGGAGTAACTACAATGTTGAAGATCCATCCTCAGTTGTCACAGCGATTAAACTCACTGTTTAAAGTCACCACTGGCCTCTTGGTGAAATCCCTGAGCGATTTCCTTCCTCTCTG
This sequence comes from Oncorhynchus nerka, assembly GCF_034236695.1. Lineage (NCBI taxonomy): Eukaryota > Metazoa > Chordata > Actinopteri > Salmoniformes > Salmonidae > Oncorhynchus > Oncorhynchus nerka. The sequence continues at coordinate 50,457,687 of NC_088408.1, read as the reverse complement.
GCAACTTAGTTAGGAAGGCCGCCTGTAACTTTGTAGTGACAAGGTGTATTGATCCACCCTCCAAAGTGTAATGAATAACTTAACCATGCTCAAAGGGATATTCTATTTGTATCCCTCTTCCAATAGGTGCCCTTCTTTGTGAGACATTGGAAAACCTCCCTGGTCATTGTGGTTGAATCTGTGTTTGAAATTCACTGCTCGACTGAGGAACCTTACAGATAATTGTATGTGTGGGGTACACAGATGAGGTAGTCATTCAAAAATCATGTTAAACACTATTAATGCACACAGAGTGAGTCAATGCAAACTATTGTGTGACTTGTTAATTAAGCAAATATTTACTGCTGAACTTATTTAAGCTTGCCATAACAAAGGGGTTGAATATTTATTGACTCAAGACATGTCAGCATTCCATTGGCCTTCTCCCACTATGCCTATCTCTCCTGGCAAAGTCATAGGAATGGCCTAGGAGTGTTAATTAAAGCCCAGCTCAGAGACTCAGTCCAGTGCATGTGCACAGCAGCTCTAAGATCAACACTGATACCCTCTGAGATCTGTGAAGAGGTTAGGGTCAAAGGTCAGGCCATCCATCCTATTGGGCACCTCCGTTCTGAACTTTAATGCATTTGTCTTCACAAGGCATGGCGCTTTGTTTGAAAAGGTCATTTGCACCCGGGTCAAAAAGGACCTCAATATCATCTTAGCATTACGTTTCTGTTCTCCATTTTGCTACAACTTGTCTGAAGGTAACCCATACAAATTAATGGAAGTATGGAGTTAGTTTTGTGCCAACAAAAACAAGGAGTTAAATATGTGTCAAAATAAACAAAAATATGTCATGAGTTTTCTTACATCTCCCAGGTATAGGACAGACCCTTCAAAACCTTATACCTCATGATACATTTTTTGTAAAACTTTTTTTAAATGCCATTTAAGAAGGTGTTATTCAAGACATTTATGTTGGCTATAGTAGGAAATACCAAATTCAATATTTTATCAAATAATATTTGGATATTTTTTTTATACCTAAAGGGGTCCTAAAATTGGAAATCAAATAGCTACATGATCCATGTTATGACCATCTTAACCTCTAGCGACGAGCAATCCCGTATCCAGGAGCGTAATCATAGCCTCAAGCGCATTACCATAACGCAACGATTCCTATTCATGAAAATCTAATCTAATCTAATCTAATCTAGGCAACATTTTCACTAAAACAAGAAAAGCATTCAAATAAAATAATTTACCTTTGAAGAACTTCGGATGATTTCAATGACGAGACTCTCAGTTAGATAGCAAATGTTCATTTTTTCCAAAAAGATTATTTGTGTTGGCGAAATAGCTCCGTTTTGTTCATCACGTTTGGCTAAGAAAAAGACCGGAAATGCAGTCACTACAACGCCAAACTTTTTTCCAAATTAGCTCCACAATATCGACAGAAACATGGCAAACGTTGTTTAGAATCAATCCTCAAGGTGTTTTTCACATATCTATTCGATAATATAACCGTCGTGGCAGTTGGTTTCTCATCAGAAGCAAACAGAAAAATACTGTAGCTGGAGATTACGCAATAATTGCAACGGAGGACACCAAGCGACCACCTGGTAGATGTAGTCTCATATGGTCAAACTTCCAATGATATGCCTACAAATACGTCACAATGCTGCCGACACCTTGGGGAAGCGACAGAAAGCCTAAGCTCATTTGTGGCCCATTCACAGCCATATAAGGAGTAATTGGCATGAGGCGGTTTCAAAAAATGCGGCACTTCCTGATTGGATTTTTATCTGGGTTTCGCCTGTAACATCAGTTCTGTGGCACTCACAGACAATATCTTTGCAGTTTTGGAAACGTCATAGTGTTTTCTTTCCAAAGCTGTCAATTATATGCATAGTCGTGCATCTTTTCGTGACAAAATATCTTGTTTAAAACGGGAACGTTTTTCATCCAAAAATTAAAATAGCGCCCCCTATATTTCCAAGAAGTTAAAACATTTCCATATGTTTTGTTGAACAAAATGCACCGGCGAAGCTGGTACGCTAAGTACAGACCCCCTCGCTCACTCAATGTACGCCGTTTGCAAAATATGTTGAGATACATTGAGTTTCCCTGTATTTTGGTGGGAAACATCTGTGAAGCTAGCTGTAGCCTATTGCCTGTTTGTGTTTATGAATATTTTATTAAAGAATGTGAAAGAATGGTGTTTGTTGTTTAGGCAAATATTAATTAGTTAATGCGGAAAAATATTTGGATCTGGTAAAAGGCCAAGATTTGGTCCTTTCAATTAAAAAAGTACTCTTTGTAAAGACTATAGAAATGGAAACAGTGATTTTAGAGACACAAGGTAACAGTAGCCTATGATTAAAAGGATCACAGTCCATCTGTTACCAGGGTCTCACCATCATCATCATTATTCACATTCAATCAAGTCACAATGATCAGCTTCGGTATGACTTTCAATTGCCCATTTATTCATTGACATTAGTGAACAAGCTTTCTGGGTGAGGAGAGACATTTAGTACATGGTTACCAACGGAAAATGCCTGAAAACATTGCTGTTTGTGATTCTGACCACATGTTTATGTAAAATGTCTGCATTTTCTCCTACATTTTAAAGATGATAATAAGTCCATTTAATATAGGACAACGTCCCAAAAACAATTGGTTCATTTAGTATCATTATGATACAGAAAATGTATTTCAAAATAACATAATTGTCACGTTCTGACCTGAGTTATTTTATTATGTCTTTGTTTTAGTATAGTCAGGGCGTGAGCTGGGTGGGTTGTCTATGTTCCGTTTTCTATGTTGTGTTTGCGTTTGGCCTGGTATAGTTCTCAATTAGAGGCAGGTGTCATTAGTTGTGTCGTCTCTGGTGTCGTCTCTGATTGAGAATCATACTTAGGTAGCCTTTTCCCACTTGTGTTTCGTGGGTGTTTATTTTCTGTTCTGTTTTTTATTTCACCGTTCAGGACTGTTCGTTTGTCGTTTTATTGGTTTTGTTTCAGTGTTCACTATTTGTATAAAAAATCAAGATGAACACTTACCACGCTGCGCTTTGGTCCTCTCCTTCATACGACGACCGTTACAGAAACACCCACCACAACCGGACCAAGTAGCATGGTACCCAGGAGCAGCGGGTTCAAGACTCCTGGACTTGGGAGGAGATCTTGGATGGCAAGGGACCCTGGGTACAGCCGGGAGAATATCGCCGCCCCAAGGCAGAGCTGGAGGCAGCGAGAGGCAGCCCCCAAAATGTATTGGGGGGGGGGGCACATGGAGAGTGTGGCTAAGTCAGGTAGGAGACCTGAGCCAACTCCCCATGCTTACTGTGAAGAGCGGTGGACCGGGCAGGCACCGTGTTATGCCGTGAGGCAACGCTCTGGATCATATAAAAGCCTAACCAGCTCTGCTAGGGCAAGTAATGTTCAGTGAGCAGTTATTTCATTTGTGCCTGGAAGTGGCTAGCAAGTTAGTTTGGGTGCTTGACTGCTGTTGTTTGTACATAATGCTTGGATCGACCCTAAAGAGATGGGTGGGGCTAAAGCATAAATCATCAGCTGGTAGGCTGTAATGGTTAAAACATCAGCTGGAGGCTGTATTGGTTAAAAAATTGGCTGGGAGGCTGTAATGGTTAAATCATCAGCTGGAGACTGTAATGGTTAAATCATCAGCTGGAGGCTGTAATGCTTAAATCATCAGCTGGAGGCTGTAATGGTTAAAACATCAGCTAGAGGCTGTAATGGTTAAAACATCAGCTGGAGGCTGTAATGCTAAAATTGTCAGCTTGGAGGCTGTAATGGTTAAATCGGCAGCTGGGAAACTTTAATGGTTAAAACATCAGCTGGAGGCTGTATTGGTTAAAACATTGGCTGGGAGGCTGTAATGGTTAAATCATCAGCTGGAGACTGTAATGGTTAAATCATCAGCTGGAGGCTGTAATGGTTAAAACATCAGCTGGAGGCTGTAATGCTAAAATTGTCAGCTTGGAGGCTGTAATGGTTAAATCGGTAGCTGGGAAACTTTAATGGTTAAATCATCAGCTGGAGGCTGTAATGGTTAAAACATCAGCTAGAGGCTGTAATGGTTAAATCATCAGCTGGAGGCTGACAATGGGATGTAGACAAAGAACGGCTCTCCAGTAATAGTACCAAAACATTCAAAAGCCATTTTCTCAAAAGTGAGTTCACAAGTTTATCAACTTTCAAAGCGGAACTTTCCCATTGTTCCTCAACTGTAGTGTATGATATACCACGTTGTAGCTCTGAGTCTCTACTTTAATCCAACGTAAAAAAAATTGCTACATAAGACCGATTTGATCCAGTTGGTCACTTGTATAGACTTATATAGCTCCATTTTGAGTCTCATAGCTAAGGATCTGAATACTTATGCAAATAAGGTATCTGTTTTTTTTTAAATATATTTGCAAAAAATGTTCAAAACTTGCTTTCACTTTGTCATTATGGGGTTGATTGACGAGGAAAATAAATAAATATTGAATCCATTAAAGAACAAGGCTGTAACGTTCCTGTTTCAACAGAAGTAAATTTGTATAGTTTTCGTCAGTTGATGTATCGTTAACGTGAATTTGGCTAACTTTAGCTAGCTCACTATCTTTAGCTATAATTTTTGCCTCAATCACACTAGTCCTTAATCAAACAATAAAACCAGCGGCCAAACGATATTCTGACGTTTTTTATTAGAATCAGTATAGCAATATGACATTGTGCTAATTCCCTACTTTTCACACTGACATGGTATAAACAGCTCTACTGTTTATGCTAGGCTACACTGTAATTGTGCACAGTCAGTCAGTACATAATACTATGCTCGTCATGTCTTACCAGGATCAGATGGTGACAGGTGTCCAGCAGGGTCAGACAGCCATGGAAGGCCAGTCTATGGAGCTCAGGTAAATTTTGAAGTATATTATAACAATCAGTAAATGGATACAATGTTCCATTTTGAGTTGATGGGTAGGCTAGTATCTGGGATCTGGAAATAATGGCCATTTCAATTATTGAACCATTTTTTCTATTCTTGGATAAGATAATGTGTAAATGTACACCAAGGTAATTATTTATTATGACTCATCTAAGCAGGATCAGATGGTGACAGGGGTCTCAGCAGGGCCAGGAAACCAGGGAAGTCCAGTCTGTGACGGCGCTGAGGTTAACTTTTGCTGAGGTGAACTTTTACAGATACAACACTTTATTCTGTATGTGCAGCAAACAGTGGACAAGCCAGAAGCTTCAAAGATTGAAACTATTTTATGGCAGTCTGTCAAACGTCAAGTTGATTTCCAAACTGTATCTAACATGCAAACAAAAATGTGTGGACCTGGGAGACACTATTGATGATGCATGGATACAGATATGTTTGAATGCCCAGTCATGTTCATATAATCTCAGACATACATTACCACAGTTTGAAACCTTTTCACATTTAGTTCCAAATATCTCTAACAGTTGCCCCAGTGTAAGTTTGTTATGCACGTGATGTCAGAATGCACTCACTGCTCCAAAATGTGATTGTTACACAATAGGACAGTTAACCCACACTTCCCTCAAAGCAAGACACGCTGCCTTATGTATAGGCTGTTTCAATATGTCAATTTCAAATGATTTTCAAACAAGTTTGAATTGATGTGTGTTCTGGCTCCTCATTAATTCACATAAAAGTAGCCCATTTCACTTTTGTGGACTTTTTGGGGGTTTTATTGAGCCGGACAAACTTCCCCAAGCGCTTCCCCATTGTTTCCGCAGATCGAGTATGTAGACATTTGCGCATCTCCAGTCAGAACAGGACCTGCACAAACTTTTTCACATTTTTCAAGCTGGTGCCTGCATTGCCTTCGCTGTTTTCCTAATTACATGATAATAACTTTGGACGTGTGCGTTTTCATCAAAGTAAGTACTTATTACGTTATAATAGTCTGTATGTCGTGTTATTTAACTTCTACTGTAGCTCACTGTATGTTTGGAGCATAATATATATATATTTAAATATATATATATATATATAACCACAGACATGCAAGGAACTCATTTCATAACTTTTATGGCGTTAAACCCAATTGTGCTTATGTACCTAGCTACATTTTTCTATTAGCTCAGTAAAACAATGCTAATAGCGTCAGAGAAGTATTAGCTTGTATTATCTTTTGAAGCTACACTGGCCTTTTGACCATGGTCTGCTTTCATTTGGCTTGTTTAGCATAGCTCTATTCTGCCCTGCCCTGCAGCCTTGTGGAGCTCAACAGTTACTTTTTCTTACTGTTACATAACTCATATTTGTGATTTTTGTCAATGCAAATTCATATTTTTATAGCAGTGTTATTATGTTACTTCTTTGCAATTTTGTTTTATTGCTTTATCCTGATATTGTATTCCAATTACGAATACTTCCTCTTTACGCTGTACTTTCAGAAACCACACACACATTCAGTATTGAACATTATTTGCCAATATCACAACTGGAGCTGGACATCTTTCGGAGCTGAATCTTGAGGCGAGCTTTTGTATGCTAGCAACATACTGTTTGAACGTACATGCCTTAACAGTTATACTGGATGAAAACACAGCAAGAAAACACATAGGCCTATACAATAGCCATCTATTTTATTGAAGTATTGGTGGTGGTTGAACAACAACAACACTAGAGAAAATAAAACGTCAAGAAAAGACTGGCAGCTTGTGAACATGCGTAACCCACATTTAATTTTCATGCAGTGATTGAACGACAAGTGCATTTCCAACCCTCATCTTGAAAGGCATAGTATCATGACAGGTCACCTGTCAAGTCACCTGTCAAAGTCAGTCAGTCAGTAATTGCTGCAGATGTGCTCAATAGTGCTTGAGCATACGGTACTCCCCAAAGCATGGCAAAACACATAGAGGTGTGTCACATGTACTTTGTCAATCTCCTATGCTTCCTTCTCCTGGTGTCAGACAGGCAGACTTTGCAGTGCCTCCGTGTGAGACTGCCTTGAGCAGCAGTTTGAGGGACTTATCTGCAGTGAGGCATAGGGAATTGTCTGCAGTAGGACAGCCCCCAGTGGATGGGCACTGAGGGGGTGTGGTGCTCTTCCAGCAGCTCTCTCATTAGGTTTTCTCTGTACTTTTGGTAGATAATGACTTTACCTATGGGGGAGAGGGAGTGGGGAGGATGAGGGAGTGGGTAGGTGGGTGAGACGTTGTCACTTTAATTGGATATGTATGTGAACTGTACGTCCAATCAGAAAAAAACTTGTTCAGTAGTCTCACATGTTATTTGGCAGTGAACTATGTGGCTATTGAGGGCAGCAGTGTCGATCAGATGGAAAAATATCTTCTTATACCACTTGGTAGTTTTTCAAGCGCATTCCACAAAGATGTTTATCATGTGCTCCTTATCCACTGCCCCCATTTTGAAGTTATAGCCAAGCAAACAGTCAGGTTTGATCTTTCTTTCTCGTGTCAGCTGGTCCACCTTCCCTTTGGTTGTTCATTAAAAATCCTACAATGTGATTTTCTGGATTTTATTTCCTTATTTTCTCTGTCTTAGTTGAAGTGTACCTATGATGAAAATTACAGGTCTGTCTTATCTTTTTAAGTGGGAGAACTTGCACAATTGGTGGCTGACTAAATACTGTAAATAACAACACTGAATGGCTCAGAGTTGGTGTCAGTTATGTTATTGACTGCCAGCACACGCCACTTGTATCAATAAATCACTATCAGAAAATGTTTTGTGTGGTAAATTAATTATTTATTTATTGTTTTATTTACATGCTTTCAAGTTCCGGTGACAAATCATGCATTCCGATTCTTGAACAGATTGTAATGGACACATATGTTTGTAAAATACTTTTTTGGTTGTTGTGCTGATTATGATGAGCTAAGCTAATTCCAGCTATGTGTGGAACCATGTTTGTTGACATACAATGCATTCTGGGTTTCACGTAAACGTCTGTCAGACCAAAGATGTTATAACAAAATTAGGTGAGGGAGGGTTCACTAATCTTTCAAGTAAACTTCTGGAAGTGAATGATGGTAGATGACACACCCCCTTTAACATGCATTCTGCAAACAGATCAAACTCATTACATCTTTGGTTGACATGAAGAGAAAAAAAACATGGCGGTGTGCACAAACTACCCATCGTCGGATTACTTTACATTTCTAGAAAGTGTTTAACTCAATTATTTATATCAATGGTGAGCTCACCCATGATGTGATGAATTATAAATAGTAATTGCTATTAGCTAATTCATATTGTGGTTTCTGTCAGCCGAGAGTTATCTAAATATGACGCTTGTGATATGTCAATCTTTCCTCTAGTACGAACGTAGCCTACATTTTCCAGTTTGGCTGATTATGTTATGCTCTCCCTACTTTGGTGAATGTCTGAACATTGTATCCAAAAATAAATGTCACATTCAGGACATAACTTTGCAAGGGCTGTGTTTGTGCAAAATGTTTCTATGAAAAACAGTGTGGCTAGCTCAAATGCTGACTGTTGCGTCAATCAAAACTGGACGTTCTAAATAAGTGTTCTAATCACACCAGCCATAGAAGATACTATATGCCAGTGAAACATAATATCATCCAATATCTAATCCAAGATGGCGTAGCAGTGAAGACGTGTTTTGTTCGTCCTCTCGTGTACTTTTGTATATATCAATTTTATTTTCAATCTCTTTTCGATTTTTAATTATATTATACCTTCCGGTAACCTGCCTCACCCAATGTGATACGGAATCGCAATTATTTAACATTTTAGAACACATTCAAGAACCTCCAGAAGCTAACCAGCTAATTAGCTATAAGCTATTTAGTCATTGTTAGCCACTGCTAGCTGCTTTTACCTTCTGCACGGATACCAGCCCTGTTTTTAGCCTGGATAATACTCACCAGTCTACCAGTATCGGACTGTCTCTCCACAACAACGCTGGATTCCTGCCGTAATCCCTGGACCACTACTTCTGATCTTCCCACCTAGCTTGCAGCTAGCTAGCTCACAGCTTGCTTGATCACCACTGCTACCGATTGGCTATAGTGGCTAACGCCACTGCCACGAAGATAGCTCCAGTTAGCCGTGAGTCAGGCGCATCTCCCGGCTAGCAAACTAAATTATACAATACCTCTTTCGACATCTGGCTTGGATTCTCTGTCGACACGGCGCCCCGCCGCACCACCACGACTGGCCTGTCGACGAATACTCCATCCCCTGTGCCTTCAACCGGTCTCCGTCGGAGCAGACGCTTCTACTAGCCCCGAGCTACTAACTTTAAACGCAGTGTCGCCCGCGTGCTGGACTGTCCTTTAATCATTGTACTCCATTCTGTTTAATTTTATTTTTTTATCTGTCGGCCCCAGCCGCGAACTCAGGCTCTGTGTGTAGTTAATCCGACCCTCTCTGCCTAGTCATCGCCATTTTACCTGCTGTTGTTGTGTTAGCTGATTAGCTGTTGTTGTCTCACCTGTTGTTTTAGCTAGCTCTCCCAATCAACACCTGCGATTACTTTATGCCTCACTGTATGTCTCTCTCAAATGTCAATATGCCTTGTATACTGTTGTTCAGGTTAGTTATCATTGTTTTAGTTTACAATGGAGCCCCTAGTTCCACTCTTCATACCTCCTTTGTCCCACCTCCCACACATGTGGTGACCTCACCGATTACAACCAGCATGTCCAGAGATACAACCTCTCTTATCATCACCCAGTGCTTGGACTTACCTCCGCTGTACCCGCACCCCACCATACCCCTGTCTGCGCATTATGCCCTGAATATATTCTACCACGCCCAGAAATCTGCTCCTTTTATTCTTTGTCCCCAACACTCTAGGCGACCAGTTTTGATAGCCTTTAGCCGCACCCTCATCCTACTCCTCCTCTGTTCCGCGGGTGATGTGGAGGTAAACCCAGGCCCTGCATGTCCCCAGGCACCCTCATTTGTTGCCTTCTGTGATCGAAAAAGCCTTGGTTTCATGCATGTCAACATCACTGCCTCATTGCCTGTATCCACCACGGGTCCGCGGTCAAACGACCACCCCTCATCACTGTCAAACGCTCCTTAAAACACTTTTGCGAGCAGGCCTTTCTAATCAACCTGGCCCGGGTATCCTGGAAGGATATTGACCTCATCCCGTCAGTTGAGGATGCCTTCTCATTCTTTAAAAGTAACTTCCTCACCATCTTAGATAAGCATGCTCCGTGGAAAAATGCAGAACTAAGAACAGATATAGCCCTTGGTTCACTCCAGACCTGACTGCCCTCGACCAGCACAAAAACATCCTGTGGCGGACTGCAATAGCATCCAATAGTCCCACGATACGCAACTGTTCAGGGAAGTCAGGAACCAATACACGCAGTCAATCAGGACAGCAAAAGCCAGCTTTTTCAAGCAGAAATTTGCATCCTGTAGCTCTAACTCCAAAACGTTCTGGGACACTGTAAAGTCCATGGAGAACAAGAGCACCTCCTCCCAGCTGCCTTCCTCCTGGCTACTCCAACCCCCCCGCAGCTACTTGCCCAAGCCTCCCCAGCTTCTCCTTTACCCAAATCCAGATAACAGATGTTCTGAAAGAGCTGCAAAACATGAGCCCATACAAATCAGCTGGGCTTGACAATCTAGAACCTCAATTTCTGAAACTATCCGCTGCCATTGTCGCAACCCCTATTACCAGCCTGTTCAAACTCTCTTTCGTATCGTCTGAGATCCCCAAGGATTGGAAAGCTGCCGCGGTCAACCCCCTCTTCAAAGGGGGAGACGCCCTGGACCCAAACTGTTACAGACCTATATCCATCCTGCCCTGCCTATCTAAGGTCTTCAAAAGCCAAGTCAACAAACAGATCACTGACCATCTGGAATCCCACCGTACCTTCTCCGCTGTGCAATCTGGTTTCCGAGCCGGTCACGGGTGCACCTCAGCCACGCTCCGCTGTGCAATCACGCTCCAACTGCTCTTAAACGCTAGTAACCAAATGCATGCTTTTCAACCGTTCGCTGCCTGCACCCGCATGCCCGACTAGCATCACCACCCTGGATGGTTCCGACCTAGAATACGTGGACATCTATAAGTACCTAGGTGTCTGGCTAGACTGTAAACTCTCCTTCCAGACTCATACCAAACATCTCCAATCTAAAATCAAATCTAGAGTCGTCTTTCTATTTCGCAACAAAGCCTCATTCACTCACGCCGCCAAACTTACCCTAGTAAAACTGACTATCCTACCGATCCTCGACTTCGGCGATGTCATCTACAAAATAGCTTCCAATACTCTACTCAGCAAACTGGATGCAGTTTATCACAGTGCCATCCCTTTTGTTACTAAAACACCTTATACCACCCACCACTGCGACCTGTATGCTCAAGTCGGCTGGCCCTCGCTACATATTCGGTGCCAGACCCACTGGCTCCAGGTTATCTACAAGTCCATGCTAGGTAAAGCTCTGCCTTTTCTCAGTTCACTGGTCACGATGGCAACACCCACCTGTAGTACCCGCTCCAGCAGGTGTATCTCATTGATCATCCCTAAAGCCAACACCTCATTTGGCCGCCTTTCCTTCCAGTTCTCTGCTGCCTGTGGCTGGAACGAATTGCAAAAATCGCTGACTTTTATCCCCCTCACCAACTTTAAACATCTTCTATCTGAGCAGCTAACCAATCGCTGCAGCTGTACATAGTCCATCTGTAAATAGCCCACCCAATTTACCTACCTCATCCCCATACTGTTTTTATTTATTTACTTTTCTGCTCTTTTGCACACCAGTATCTCTACCTGCGCATGACCATCTGATCATTTATCACTCCAGTGTTAATCTGCTAAATTGTAATTATTCGCCTACCTCCTCATGCCTTTTGCACACAATGTATTTAGACTTTTTTCTACTGTGTTATTGACTTGTTTATTGTTTACTCCATGTGTAACTCTGTGTTGTTGTCTGTTCACACTGCTATGCTTTATCTTGGCCAGGTCGCAGTTGTAAATGAGAACTTGTTCTCAACTAGCCTACCTGGTTGAATAAAGGTGAAATAAAAAATCCAAAAATGCACTCAGAAATGTAATTCCTCTGTTGAAGGTGTGAAACACAAAAGGGGACATATTTGAATGTTATGAGCTTGTGAAAGCTGGCAGAAATCAGGCATCGAGTATGTTATTTAATCTCTGCATGTGTACAGATTCTCCCTGTTTTTGTTTGCTTGGAAATGTTGATACTGGAGAATGTTATCAGAAGAAACTGTGTAAGCTAGCCTTTATAGCAGCTAAGAAATGCATTGCCATTAATTGGAAGGTTGGTTATCCTCCCACAATGTCACAATGGATGACAGAAATGGCAATTATTACAAGATTAAGGGTATACTGTGTGCAACTTTCATAAAGTCTGGGTGCCTTACAGTATATGGAATACTGTATGACAAAAGGGATCTGTATTGAAAACGTTCGATTGTTTTTGGTCCTGCAGTTGCAAATATATAAATATTTTTATGGTACACGAGACACCTGTCTGATTTGCGTCTAATCCACGGAGGAGGCTGCAGGGAGGACACGGTCCAAGAATATGGGGATTGTGGCTCAGATGCACAAGACAGATCTCTCTCCAGAATGCGTTCTGTTTTGCCATTTCATGGGTATTCATTGTATGGTTACAGTAATTTCTGTTAATGCATTCAATATATGTGACCGACCGGCTCGATTCGGTCTTATGTAGCAAAATTCAATTTAAAAAAAGTATTATTATTACTTTTTACCCATTTTTCTCCCCAATTTCGTGATATTCAATTGGTAGTTACCGTCTTGTCCCATCGCTGTAAATCGCGTATGGATTCAGGAGAGGCGAAGGTTGGGAGCCATGCGTCCTCCAAACCACAACCCTACCAAGCCACACCGCACCAATGTGTTGGAAAAAACACTGTACAATTGGCAACCGAAGTCAGCGTTCATGCGCCTGGAGTCGCTATAGAGTGATGGGACAAGGACATCCCGGCCGGCCACACCATCCCCTAACCCCGGCGACGCAGGGCCAATTGTGCATCGCCTCATGAGATTCCCGGTCACAGTCGGCTCCAACACAGCCTGGGACTGAACCCGGGTCTGTAGTGACGTCTCAAGCACTGCAATGCATTGCCTTACACCGCTGTGCCACTCGGGAGGCCTGAAATTGCATTTTTTATATTAGATAAAAGTAGGGACTCATAGCTAGAAAATTGTATATCATATACTACAGTTGAAGAACAATGGGAAAGTTATTCTGCTTTGAAAGTTAATAAACTTGTATCCTCAGTTTTGAGCAAATGCCCTGGTACACCTACTGTGTAGGTACCTACCGGAGAGCTCTTCTTTGCCTACACCCATTCAGCATTGTTGACACCCTCTAAAGCCTTTGCCCCACGCATCTCTTTAAGGATTCACATGTGAGGCCATGTACTAAACAACCAAAGATATTCAAGACTAAAGGCTGGTTTATACTACAGGTGTGATCGTAAATTTAATCTGGAGTGCCAGAATGTGCTCATAGTGCACTGTGTGCACTGTGCACTGTGGGCGTTTGTACACAGTATTGAGCGTTTTGCTCTCGGAGCATTCAGAGCGCACACTGGACGCTCTTGCAGAGGAGTAGTGTTGATCTGAGCGTTCTGACCTAACAACAGCAGTCAAGCACCCAAGCTAACTGGCTAACATTGACTAGCTTGCTAGCTACACTACAGGTAAAAAGTTCAGAACACCTACTCATTCAAGGGTTTTTCTTTATTTTTACTATTTTCTACATTGTAGAATAATATTGGAGACATCAAAACTATGAATTAATACATTTGGAATCATGTATTAACCAAAAAAGTGTTAAACAAATCTAAATATTTTTTATATTGGAACGTGTTCAAAGTCGCCACCCTTTGCCTTGGTGACAGCTTTTCATACTCTTGGCATTATCTCAAACAGCTTCATGAGGTAGTCACCTGGAATGCATTTCAATTAATTACTTCTTAATTGAACTGGTGGAATTTCTTTCCTTTTTAATGTGTTTGAGTCAGTCAGTTGTGTTGTGACAAGGTGTATGTGGGGGGAGGGGGGGGGGGGTAATACAGAACTTAGCCCTATTTGGTAAAAGACCAAGTCCATATTATGGCAAGAACTGCTCAAATAAGCAAAGAGAAACGACAATCCATCAATATTTTAAGACATGAAGGTCAGTCAATACGGAAAATTTAGAGAACTTTGAAAGTTTTTTCAAGTGCAGTTGCAAAAACCATCATGCACTATGATGAAACTGGCTCTCATGAGGACCGCCACAGGAATGGAAAACTCAGAGTTACCTCTGCTGCAGAGAATAAGTTAATTAGAGTTACCAGCCTCAGAAATTGCAGCCCAAATAAATGCTTCACAGAGGGGACTGTGTGAATCAGGCCTTCATGGTCGAATTGCTGCAAAGAAACCACTACTAAAGGACACCAATAAGAAGAAGAGCAATGGACATTAGACCATTGGAGTCCAAATTGGAGATTTTTGGTTCCATCCTTCGTGTCTTAGTAAGACGCAGTGTGGGTGACCGGATGATCTCTGCTTGTGTATATCCCACCGTAACGCATGGAGGAGGTGTTATAGTGTCAGGGTGCTTTGCTGGTGACCCTGTATGAGATTTATTTCAAAGCACACTTAACCAGCATGGCTACCACAGCATTCTGCAGCGATACGCCATCCCATCTGGTTTGCGATTAGTGGGGCTATCAATTGTTTTTCAACAGGACAATGACCCAACACACCTCCAGCCTGTGTAAGGGCTATTTTACCAAGAAGGGGGGTGATGTAGTTCTGCATCAAATGACCTGGCCTCCACAATCCCCCGACCGCAACCAAATTGAGATGCTTTGGGATGAGTCAGAACCGCAGAGTGAAGGGAAAGCAGGCAACATATGTGTGAACTCCTTCAAGAGTGTTGGAAAAGCATTCCAGGTGAAGCTGGTTGAGAGATTGCCAAGAATGTGCAAAGCTGTCATCAATGCAAAGGGTGGCTTTTTGACAATGATTTGTTAAAAAAAAATTGGGTTACTACATGATTCCATATGTGTTGTTTTATAGTTTTGATGTATTCACTTTTATTCTACAATGTAGGAAATAGTAAAAATAAAGAAAAACCCTTGAATGAGTAGGTGTTCTAAAACTTTTGACCGGTAGTGTACTTCCAGACACAAATAAGAGAACAGCTCATCCTAACCATTTTACTTGACTTAGCAGAGCTGGTTAGGCTGTTTTTATGTTATCCATAGCATTGGTGACTGCAACTGTGCTGCTGGCAACAATTGAATTACTATTTTTTGCCAACACTTACTGATATCGCTTACTGACATCAACCATATTCAACGGTGTTTGAGCGTTCGTAATTTGTCCGTTATTCTGCGCTCTGGCAGACTCCGACTAGAGTGCTCTGAAATCATAGTAGATAGCCAGAGCGAATTTACCAGCTACGACTGTGGACAGTTGTCGAAGTGACATCATGAATATTCTATTGAAATGGTTATTTGCATAGTATTTTGTTTAGAAATGTAGCTAGCTAGCTTAACAACGACACATTTTATTCAATCAGAGCGTGACATATGTTTGTTGTGTTGAACGCTGTCAAATGCCGAAACTGAAACCTGTCGAACACTGAAACCTGAACTTAAGACCTCGGTTTAAAAGCTGACAGTGTTTTATATACTTATATTTTATTTTAAAACCTGCGGCTCTGTTGGGCTAAATTGCTGTGAGCGCTGCTATCTGTCCCAGGATCCTGCCAGATTCCATATAGGGGAAGAGAAGCGAAAGCCCAGCTAGCCTAGCTGGCTCGGCGGTCTCAAATGGAGGCCTCTATTGAACGTTTCCAATGTTGCAGGAGCTGTGTTTACTTTGCTTTGTTCTGGGACAATGTGGACCGCGTTGGCTTTAAATGTAGCAACTGCTTGCATGTGGAGGACGACAGGAGCGAAGTAGCTACTCCTGGCAAGCAAGCGGCAAACCTACAGTTGAAGGTTGAAGAACCCCAAAAGGATACTCCAGGCACCTTTTCTTTTTAGAGTGTAGGAGTTAATGTCAGTTGGCTTTTCAATAGCCGAGCATTCAGAGGTCAAGATAGGAAGTGTGTGAGAGAGAAAATATCGAAACACACACAATAACGTGTGTTAATGAGTTCCGAGAGCCGATCTGTTATCCAAAGATTAGTTTAATAGTCTGGCTACTGTGTGAAAATTCACCCCCAACAAGCAATATCCTACCTGCGTGTGGTCAACTATTTCAGCAACGTTTCACGCTGCTCTGAGACAAGCAAGACTACTTGATAAACATATACAGTGGGGCAAAAAAGTATTTAGTCAGCCACCAATTGTGCAAGTTCTTCCACTTAAAAAGATGAGAGAGGCCTGTAATTTTCATCATAGGTACACTTAAACTATGACAGACAAAATGAGGGAAAAAAATCCAGAAAATCACATTGTAGGATTTTTAATGAATTTATTTGCAAATTATGGTGGAAAATACGTATTTGGTCACCTACAAACAAGCAAGATTTCTGGCTCTCACAGACCTGTAACTTCTTCTTTAAGAGGCTCCTCTGTCCTCCACTCATTACCTGTATTAATGGCACCTGTTTGAACTTGTTATCAGTATAAAAGACACCTGTCCACAACCTCAAACAGTCACACTCCAAACTCCACTATGGCCAAGACCAAAGAGCTGTCAAAGGACACCAGAAACAAAATTGTAGACCTGCACCAGGCTGGGAAGACTGAATCTGCAATAGGTAAGCAGCTCGGTTTGAAGAAATCAACTGTGGGAGCAATTATTAGGAAATGGAAGACCTCACTTCCTGTATGTGTCAGAAGTGTCATCACTCCCTTCTGTCTTTTGATGCAACATATGCCTCCTCGGTGAAGAATTAAGGAGCGTTGCTTAGCACAACACAGAGGGCTTACTTTACTTTTTGAACTTCCTGCCAATTACAGAGACAGAGTCATAAAAGGAAAGTTCTTGTCGTTTTAAGTTCAGATTTCCACATCGGAGGAGTGTCTGGCGAGCGGCTCATGAGCGCAATTCATCTCTTCTCAGTGAGGAACTACGCAGGTTTTCTGTGACAGGGAGAAGGTTGTAGCCACTACACCACCTTGTTTATATTTTTCAGTGATAAAGACATGGATGTCTCATGTTAGGGTGGGGATGCAAAACGGGTCAACTTTGAGCACCTCTGTCTCCTGAATGTTTTGGCATTCAGCTTCAAAAAGTCACTTTCTTACCACTTCTACCATGGGCAAACATGTTTGGAAAGTTTTGTTCAAAACTAAAGGGGTGCAGTCAGAAAATGATTGGATTCATATGGAACGAAAATCAGTCCTTTGCTAAATTAGTAATGGATGGAGATAGGGATTTGTGCTTGGTATACCGGCCAATGACTATAACAGTGGTTCTGATCCAACCATAAATTCATACATTCTGCCCCTGGCCTGAGAGGATGGAAGTTCAATATGTAGCTAGATGTAGTAGGCTTACATTAACTAGGTAGCTCATTGTTGCCCATGAAACTAAGTTAGGCTAGTTAGCAAGTCCTTTAGTCAGGTAACCTAGTCTAGGTGTAACAAGTGCGCTGAGAGTCAGGAAGCAATAAATGAAACACGTAACACAAACAATGCACCGACATGAAAACAGAGTCAGTAACACCTGAGGACAGAACCAAGGGGAGTGACAGATATAGGGAAGGTAATCAGGTAGGTGTTGGAGTCCAGGTGAGTCTGAGGATTCTCAGGTGCGTGTA
This sequence comes from Oncorhynchus nerka, assembly GCF_034236695.1. NCBI lineage: Eukaryota > Metazoa > Chordata > Actinopteri > Salmoniformes > Salmonidae > Oncorhynchus > Oncorhynchus nerka. The sequence goes on along the minus strand of NC_088408.1, from coordinate 50,439,924 downwards.
ATGATGATGCCAGGTGTGTGCCATAACAAGCAGCCTGGTGACCTAGAGGCCGGAGAGGGAGCACACGTGACATTAGGACAAAAAGCATGTAGGATACTGTATGACAGAGTCATAGACTGTTTTGGCAACATGAAAGAGAGAAGGATGGTATAGGTGTTCCTCTACAAGTAGGGAGAGTAAACATGTTTTTTTCTTCTTGCATTTGTACACAGAGAGAAATCATTCCTATGGACAGCCACATGATATTTAGCTTACGTTGATTGGATAGTTGTTGGTATCTTTAAGTTTTCGCTGTATTAGACTAAGCATAGGTGATGTGGTGCTGGAATGTTGTAGCGGAAGCAGCTCCTGTATATTTTGTGGCTTGCGGTAACTCTCTGTGGTTCTAAATCAATAGTTGTTTAGTAATCCAAAACTTACGCAAACATTAACTTGCTTGAGCATGCTGTAGATCATGAGACTGTTTGTTACATGCAATATGTTTTGGGGACTTCACCGGACAGACGTTGCTCTCTGGTTTTGTGATGAAACAAACTTGTGGTTCTTCTTGTTGACTCTGCCTTTATATATCAGGGTGGCATATGAACTAATGGGTTATAGAGCAGCAAACAAAGCAAATAATCACAACACATAGGTTGTAACCAATAATAGGAGCGCTTTGCACATGTCAAACATTATCTTCGGCTCTGTCACTCGTACAACACACAATAGTTAGATTCAACGTTAGCTTTCAATAACGATTTACAAAAGTGCTTGAAGTTAATGAAAGGCGTGTTCTGGGAGAAGAAGAACGGATCTGAAGGGAGATGAGCATTCTTCCCGCACGCACACGTACACGATTTGGATCTTCTGAATTTGAAATAAGCCACACTGTCCCAGCTCTCGTCCTCCAAGCACAAGCCATCTTGTACACGGGTAAAAAGAGATGTGATGGAGACAGGGAAACTGGGCATTTACAGTAAAAGGAAAACCCCACCCCCAACTAACAGATAACACCTGGAACAAATCACAACTAAGTGACACATGTCACACAGCATTTTCACCTGCTCTGTGATGTACTGTATGTGTGGGTGTCTCATTTGGGCAAAAGTCCATCCTCTGACCGGAAACCGATAAGTGATCGAGAAGTATGTAAAGTAAATTCATTAGTAAGCAAACGGAAAATGGTCCTCCCCTCCTCGATAACCTCCTTTTGGTGAGAAAGCACAAGTGTGTCCTACCACGGAAGAGTTTTGATATCTGCTACATCCCCTTTGAATCAGATGTTGTATTGTCAGAGGAGAAAAGTATGCACACATTTTAAAAACTATATGCTACTTATCCATTTAGCTATAAAATGTAAACGTCATTTGCCTGAGGAGTGGAGAAAAAGCACATTTTCGTCCACATTCACTTCTTGCCACCTCTCCTCGATTACATTTGACCTTTTTCAAAAGGACGCAAGCAAGAACGGAGAAGAGAGAACGCAGGAGTTGAGCAAATCTAATTGAGAAAAGACCTGTGTGTGGATTACTCCAATCTTACATCCTCTTCACACAGCTTGTGTAACGAGACAATTAGAAGAAAGCTTATTTCACAACCCTTTTTATACACCATATTGAAAATAATACAGTGGGAGGAAACAGTCAATAATAGATTCCTTGTAATGTTTGAGGCATCCTTATGTTAAGAAACACCCCCAGATCCTAAAGACTTTATACATTTTTAAACACTTAAACAGAGCATGCACTGTAGTCCCTTGAACTGTAGGATTATTATAACTTTAGCTCTATGAAATATAACACATCAAATCAAATGTTATTTGTCACATGCTTCGTAAACAACAGGTGTGGACTAGCAGTGAAAAGCTTATCAAAACTGCAGAGAGAAAGAAAATGGAGAAAATGTATGAAAGGTATTCATAGGTTATTGTACTGTATGGTGGAATTAATAGGGAGTACCAGTGGTGAAATTGCTCCTCTTGTCCAGTCTGTATGACACAGATTAGCCACAGGCAGGACATATGGAAGAAAGAGATGGGTTTGAACATGTCCCTTCCCCATGTTGAGCAAATCAAATACCGGGCACATCTTCCCTCCCTCCTCCGCAATCTCCCTCCATGTGTCTAGCAGGCTGACACCTCTGTAGGGCCCTGGAAAGTGGCCTATTGAATTACAGCTTCCTCAACGGCCCTAAGTCATCCCACGCCTCTCACCCTCCATGACCGATCTATCAGAGTTAGTCAGCTTGATCGTTCATCTTGCCACCATGTTTGAATAAAACCGGGCAGAGGAGTCACAACCACACATCGCTCAACTGGCTGGGTCCTCTATGAGACAGCAGCAAAGTCAGAGGAGAAAAAGGAAATGACACGGTGGTGGTGTGGTACGGTGGAGATGGACCACTGGTCATGCTCCTGTCTAGTTCCCAAATGGCACCCTTTTTCTATGTAGTGCCCTACTTTTGGCTCTAATCAAAAGTCAAGTAGTTTACCATATTGGGTATAGTGTACCATTTGGGATGCAGGTTTCTCTCATCGTGGAGGTCTCATACACGTGTTTAGCAGATGTTATTGCAGGTGTAGCGTAATAATTACGTTTCTAGCTCCAACAGCGGAGTAATGTCTAAGTTTAATTCATCATCCAAATTGAGGTCAGTGATAGTTGATGTCCAGAAGCTCTTTTCAGTCATAGGAAACAATGCTATAAACATTATTTACTAAAAAAAGTGAACTTCTTATGGCTGCGGGGGAAGTATTGAGTAGCTTGGATGAAAGGTGCCCAGACATGCCCAGAGTCAACGGCCTGCTCCTCAGTCCCAGTTGCTAATATATGCATATTACTATTAGTATTGGATAGAAAACACTCTGAAGTTTTTTAAACTGTTTGAATGATGTCTGTGAATATAACAGAACTCATATGGCAGGCAAAAACCTGAGAATAAATCCAAACAGGAAGTGGAAAATCTGAGGTTGGTCGATTTTCAACCCAGCCCCTATTGAATACACTGTGGGATATGGATAAAGTTGCACTTCCTAGGGCTTCCACTAGATGTCAACTGTCTTTACAAACTTGAATGAGGCTTCTACTGTATTGTGCAGCCGGATGGGAGCTCTTTGAGTCAGTGTTCTGGTAGAGAGCCAGGTCCTGGTCAAGCGTATTTCACATGATAGCGACCTGCGTTCCATGACTTCTCTACAGACATAGGAATTCTCAGGTTGGAACTTTATTGAATATTTATGATAACAACATCCTAAAGATTGATTCTATACTTAGTTTGACAAGTTTCTTCGACCTGTAATATAACCTTTTGAAGTTTTCATCCGACGTTCGGATGGACCTGCACGAGCGTTTGGATTTGTGTACTAAACGCCCTAACAAAAGTAAGGGAACACATCCCTGAAATGTACAAAAATGAATGGGAAGTCATTGGCACTGCACAAACCAGATACATGGTGTCCAATACCACTAAATTTGGCGTTGTTTCATTCAAAGTTGATTGCAAATGCCATATGGTATGCCAAGTGTAACACTGCAAAAATCCAACAGATGGCGAGTGCACTCCACTGTGATTTTTCATATTGCAAATGTAACACAAGTCAAGACCCAAAAGTAAAACATTTTTTCAAAAACGTATCACCCCCATATGCACCTGCATTTGCAATATGTTTCAATGGGCATTTAGCATCACGAATTTGTCATGCTCAAAAATCCTGCAGAAATGCTAAATTGACTGGCCTGATGAACTCGGGACGGCCGGGCAGTGATAGTGGTTCCTCTCCATCGCTCATTGGTGTTGATTTCAGAATGTCATTTTGGTGATTGTACCTCACTGTTTAAACATATTGCAAATGGACAAAAGTCAATCCAGCAAGTCAACGTCCATCAGTCAATTAGATGTCATTCTGACACCAAACTGATACAAACTGACACCACACCCACTTTTTCCAACTCGTTTAGAAGCCAACTATCACATACTTCAGAGCTGGCCCAAAATTCACAGGGCCTTCTGTTCAAACCATAATAAAAACGTAAAACACGTAGTTACGTTCTAGCTGCGGGTCCAGTTCTGACATTATGTGTAGGCCTAGCTGAGGCAACCCTGAATCCCAAGTTTCGGCACGATAAGTCATTTGGTGCCCGAGCAAGACCTTAATTGGTGCTGAAAATCCACTTTTTTCCATGCCTTGCTACGGGGTCCTTGAATGAGCTATCGGACAGAAACGTTGGTGTCTGTCTCTATGGGCCGAGCCGGTTTCAATGGACCTAGTCTTGCGACTCTGGGACTTTTATAAATGTCGTAATTTTCGTAATGGTCAAAATGAATTGAAGTCATTGCAAATGTACGAGGCTGTTTCTCGGTCTGAGAACTTTCTAGAGCCACATAACTCACCACGCACTATCGACCTGAGCTCTAGAACAGGTTTCAACATTTTTATTTTAGTTCGAACAAAGGTAACTATTGCAGGCTCTGTCTGTCTCTACGCACCACACTGTGTCACTCCGTCCAAGCTGTGTGTGTGTGTGTGTGTGTGTGTGTGAGTTTTTCTTGGAAATTTTATGGGAGACATGACTGATTTACATTCATGAGGTTTGCCTAATCACACATGTGAAGTTTTGGAAAGATCTGACTTTTTTAACCCTTCGAAACAGCCCCTATGACACCAATTTTTGCACTTCCGGTTGGCACAGGAAGCTGAACGTGAACGCATATCCTCATTGGGGTATGCTTTTACAGAATCCTGAGTTTTAAGTCTATACGTTAAGAACTGACTGATTTACACAGGGTTGAATTCTCTATTTTTATCAAACATCAGGTTGGGTATGGAAAAACACTTTTAGGGTGATTTTAACCACTTCCGGTTGCTTCAGGAAGCTTAGAATTGACACAGGTAGACCTCATAGTGGCCTGATGGATTGTCATCGAAGACAGGTGGTTCATAAGGCATTATTAAGGTATGTAGCTACCTGGACATAAATAATGGACATTATCGAACAACGTTATCAAGCATTTATATAGGATAAAGTAATCCTTCTCACCCCCCCCCCCTTAAAAGATTTAGCTGCACTATTGTAAAGTGGCTGCTCCACTGGATGTCATAAGGTGAATGCACCATTTTGTAAGTCGCTCTGGATAAGAGCGTCTGCTAAATGACTTAAATGTAAATGTAATTTATTGTGGAACTGCGATTCCTGGGAGTGCATTCTGATGAAAATCGTCAAAGGTAAGGGAGTATTTATTATGTGATTTCTGTTGACTCCAACATGGCGGATCATTTTATTTATTTTCTGAGCGACGTCTCAGATTATTGCATGGTTTTCTTTTCCGTAAAGTTTTTTGAAATCTGACACAGCGGTTGCATCCTCTTGGTGTTAGGGGGCAGTATTTTCATTTTTTGAAGAAAAAAAACGTTCCCATTTTAAACGGGATATTTTGTCAGGAAAAGATGCTAGAATATGCATATAATTGACAGCTTTGGATAGAAAACACTCTAACGTTTCCAAAACTGTAAAGATATTGTCTGTGAGTATAACAGAAATGATGTTGCAGGCGAAGAGTGAGAAAAATCCAATCCGGAAGTGCCCCAGGTTTTGAAAGCGCTGCGTTCCAATAACTCCCTATATAGCTGTGAATGTACCATCAACGAGCTTACACTTTCTACGTATTCCCCAAGGTGTCTACAGCATTGTGACGCATTTCTGTTGAAGAATAGCCGTATGGGGGCACATTGCGTAAGTGGTCACATGGCGGCTCCGAGAGAGATTCTCGCGTCAAGTGCAGAGGTAGCCATTACTCCAATTGGTCCAAGAGAAAAAGGAATTGTCCCGACGGATATATTATCGAATAGATATTAGAAAAACACCTTGAGGATGGATTCTAAACAACGTTTACCATGTTTCTGTCGATATTATGGAGCTAATTTGGAATATTTTTCGGCGTTGTGGTGACCGCAATTTCCGGGCGATTTCTCAGCCAAACGTGAAGAACAAACGGAGCTATTTCTCCTACAAAAATAATATTTTGGGAAAAAATGAACTGTCTACCTGGGAGTCTCGTGAGTGAAAACATCCGAAGTTCATCAAAGGTAAACGATTTAATTTTATTGCTTTTCTGATTTCCGTGACAAGTTTGCCTGCTGCTAGCAAGGAATAATGCTATGCTAGGCTATGATAAACTTACACAAATGCTTGTCTAGCGTTGGCTGTAAAGCATATTTTGAAAATCTGAGATGACAGGGTGATTAACAAAAGGCTAAGCTGTGTTCCAATATATTTCACTTGTGATTTTCATGAATAGGAAGATTTTCTAGGAAGATTTATGTCTGTTGCGTTATGATAATTAGTGTCAGATGATGATAACCGTCCTGTTCACGGGCTGGACGTCACTACAGGTTAAGGAGAGGTATATCTATATTGCCATGTCTAACAATTGTATTTATAATGAGTATTTCTGTAAAATGATGTGGCTCTCTGCAATATCACCGGATGTGTTTGCAACTAGTGAACGTAACGCGCCAATGTATGCTGAGATTTTTGTATATGAACTTTATCAAACAACACATACATGTATTGTGTAACATGAAGTCCTATGAGTGTCATCTGATGAGGATCAACAAAGCTTAGTAATTCATTTTATCTCTATTTGTGCTTTTTGTGCCTCCTCTCTTTGGCTGGAAAAATGGCTGAAATATTCTGTGAGTTGGTGGTGACCTAACACAATTGTTTGTGGTGCTTTCGCTGGAAAGCCTATTTGAAATCGGACACTGTAGTGGGATTAACAACAAGATTACCTTTAAAACGTTATAAAATAGATGTATGTTTGAGGAATTTTAATTATGAGATTTCTGTTGTTTTGAATTTGGCGCCCTGCACTTTCACTGGCTGTTGTCATATCATTCCCGTTAACGGGATTGCAGCCCTAACGTTGTTAAGATCAGAGCAAAAAAAACTAAATCAAAATAGGCTGTTATTCCCTTCAACTCTATCCTTTTTACATAATTTCTACAGCATGTCAACTGTGCAACTAAAATCTAGATACCTTTACTCCACACACAGAGACGCTTACAAAGCTCTCCCTCGCCCTCGATTTTACAAATCTGACCATAACTGTATCCTCCTGATTTGTACTTGCAAATAAAAACTCAAACAGGAAGTACCAGTGACGCACTCAATACGGAAGTGGTCCGATGAAGCGGATGCTAATATAGAGAACAGTTTCACTAATAAAAGAGATTACCAGATCAGTCACCGTCTTCATTAATAAGTGCATTGATGATGTCGGCCCCATAGTAACAATACATACACATCCCAAACAGAAGCCATGGATTACAGGCAACATCAGCACTGAGCTAAAGGCTAGAGCTGTCGCTTTCAAGGAGTGGGACATTAACTCTTACACCGATAAGAAATCCCGCAACACCATCCGACAAACCATCAAACAAGCAAAGGGTCAATACAGGACTAAGAACTAATCCTATTACACCGGCTCTGAAACTTGTCGTATGTGGCAGGGCTTGCAAACTATCACGGATTTCAAAGAAACCCAGCAACGAGCTACCCAGTGACAAAAGCCAACCAGATGTGCTAAATGCCTGGTATGCTTGCTTCGAGGCAAGCAACACTGAACCAATGCATGAGAGCACCAGCTGTTCTGGACGACTGTGTGATCACACTCTCTGAAGCTGATGTGAGTAAGACCTTTAAACAGGTTAACATTCACAAGGCCGCAGGACCAGATGGTTTACCGGGACGTGTACTCGGAGCATGCGCTGACCAGATGGCAAGTGTCTTCACTGACAATTTCAACATCTCCCTGACCCAGTCTGTAACACCTACATGTTTTAAGCAAACCACCATACTCCCTGTGCACAAGAACACTAAGGTAACCTGTCTAAATGACCATCGCCCCGTGGCACTCACATCTGTATCCATGAAATGCTCTGAAAGGCTGGCCATGGCTCACATCAACACCATCATCCCAGACACCCTGGACCCACTCCAATTCGCATACCGCCCCAACAGATCCACAGATGACACAATCTCCACACTACCCTTTCCTATTTGGACAACAGGAACATCTATGTGAGATTGATGTTCATTGACTACTCCTCAGCGTTCAACACCATAGTGCTCTCGAAGCTCATCACTAAGCTAAGGTCCCTGGGACTGAACACCTCCCTTTACAACTGGATGCTGGACTTCCTGATGGGCCACTCCAGGTGGTGAGGGCAGGCAACAACACCCCCGCCACGCTGACTCTCAACACATGGGAACCTTAAATGTGTGTGCTTAGTCCCCTTCTGCACTCCCTGTTCCCCCATGACTGCGTGGCCACACACGACACCTTTATTAACTTTTTAAGGCTAGGGGGCAGTATTCGGAAGCTTGGATGACTGAGGTGCCCAAAGTAAACTGCCTGTTACTCAGGCCCCCAGGCTAGGATATGCATATGCATGGTGTATTGGATAGAAAACACTGTAAAGTTTCTAAAACTGTTAAAATAATGTCTGTGAGTATAACCGAATTGATTTGGCAGGCGAAACCCAGAGGACAATCCATCTAGGATTTTTTGTTGTTGTTGAGATCATTGGACTTTTCAACGCTTTTCAATGGGAAAGTCTAATAATTAGGACCCAGATTGCAGTTCCTATGGCTACCACTAGATGTCAACAGTCTTTAGAAATAGTTTCATGCTTGTTTTTTGAAAAATTAAGAAGTATTCTTTCAAAGTATCCCTCAGAAGGACTAGTCTTTTGGCTCCTCGTTCTTCTTCTCGGGTATTGAACACTATATATTCCGTCTTAAATTTGATTGATTATTTACATATTAGGGTACCTGATGTTGGATTAGAAACCTCCATAGCATATAACAATTTGTCTGTGTATAACCAGACCTTCATGAAAATTTGCCATGCAGAATTCTTGAAGCACAACTGAAGGTGCTGTCATATCCTGCCAGCACGCCCACAAGCGAGCCACTCAGGCGGAGAATGTCGCGTGGATGAGGGCGAGGAACGAGATGGGAGTGACAACAATTTTCTTGTATTGACGCTTTGCTCGTTTGATGGTTTGTCGGAGGGCGTAGCGGATTTCTTATAAGCTTCCGGGTTAGAGTCCCGCTCCTTGAAAGTGGCAGCCCGATGCTGGCACTAAGACCGCACTCAACCAGCTGTATAAGCATACTAGAAAATGCTCATCCAGAAGTGATGAACCTAGTGGCCAGGGACTTTAATCCATGCAAATGTAAAGCTCAGTGTGGATATTTCCTGTAATCCATGGCTACTGGTTTGTGTATGTAGGTACAGTCACTGTGGGGACGATATAATTGATGTACTTATTGATGAAGCCGATGACTGAGGTGGTATACTCTTCAATTTCATCGTAAGAATCCCGGAAAATATTCCAGTCTGTGCTAGAATAACACTCCTAGCATAGTTTAGCATCTGCTTTCTGACCACTTTTTTTATTGAGTCATTGGTGCTTCCTGCTTTAATTGTTGCTTGTAAGCAGGAATCAGGAGGATATAATTATGGTCAGATTTGCCAAATGGAGTGCGAGGGAGAGCTTTGTACGCGTCTCTGTGTGTGGGGTAAAAGGTGGTATTGAGATTTTTTACTCTGGTTGCCCATGTGACATACTGCTAGAAATGAGCTAAAACAGATTTAAGTTTGCATGCATTAAAGTCCCTGGCCACTAGATTCATCACTTCTGGATGAGCATTTTCTAGTATGCTTATGGCCTTATACAGCTGGTTGAGTGCGGCCTTAGTGCCAGCATCGCTTTTTGGTGGTAAATAGACGGCTACAAATAATATAGATGAGAACTCTCTTGGTAGATAGTGTGATCTACAGCTTATCAAGAGGTATTGTACCTCAGGTTAGCAATACCTCGAGACTTCTTTAACAGTAGACATCGTGCCAACAGCAGTTATTGACAATAGACACACATCCCACCCCTTGTCTTACCAGACGTAGCTGCTCTGTCCTGCTGATGCACGGAGAAAGCAGCCAGCTCTATTTTATCAGTGTTGTTGTTCAGCCACGTCTAGTGGAACAATATATATATATTTTTTAAATGATGTACTGTTGGTAGTATTGTCGTAACTGTAGATCGTCCAGTTTGTTTTCAAATGATTACACGTTGGCTAATAATACGGAGGGTATTGGTGATTTACCTACTCATCAGCGAATTCTTACTTGGCAGTATATCCTTTGCGTTAATTAAAGAAAAAACATAGTCCTGTTCAAGGTGAGAAATTGCTATTCTGATGTCCAGAAGCTCTTTTCAGTCATAAGATATGGTAGCAGCATCATTATGTACAATATGAGTTACAAACAATGCAAAAAAGAACAAAATAGCACAGCACCATTGCATGTCTATCAGTATTATCTGAAGCATGTATGGCGGAGTCCAGGGATATGGCTTTTGATGTTTTATACCGTGACTTTCCAAGACTACTATGTGCCAGATGACGTAACGGCCGGCTCTGAAAAGGTCCTGGGGAAAGGTGGAGCAAGGGAGTGCGCAAGCAAATGTGTTGCAAAAGGAGGAGAGAGAGAAAACGATAAGTGTCGTTGGAGAAACATAATGTGCTAGTTCTGGAAGAGGATTCTCCCATACCTCCGAATGACTGTCATTTTCGCCTTCACGATTAACGTGAGTTCAATCGATGGAGCTAGCTACCAGCCAGAGTGATGGATAAGAATTGTTACCGACACCAGAGGAGAGATGTGAGTTGAAGTGATTTACTTATGTCCTGAAAGAAGAGGACATCTAAAGTTGTGGACTTTTCAGTTGTTTGACATTACACAGTAGTGCAAGGATAAGATGGGGCACTATGAATAATGCACATTTAGGCCTAATTAGCCATTCATAAGGAGAAGAATATTACCGTGACAACGTTGCAGGCTCCTTCTGTTATTTTTGTCCCTGCCAGCGCTCATACAGACTCCATGAACACAGTAACGGGTGTCGTTCTTTATTTATTTTAGTTTGTTATTGGGATATCTGATGTAAATGCTGTAAGACTGCTAGTTTGTATTGCTATGTTTTCATTGGTTATCTTCAAGCTAGGCTACACTTGCACATGAGGTAGGTTACAATAGGCTATTCTGAGAACTGTGAAATTGTGCCTGTTGTGTTGTTGACAATATATTGTCATTATTTTAAAGCAGAACTGTCTTTCATTATTACTGCCTTGGGGTAGGGGGCATAACCTGTCATAGTGCACTATTGTTGACCAGAGCCTGGTCAAAAGAAGTGTGCTAATTAGGGAACACAGACACTTGAGCTGTCCTGCTGTAGTCAGAGATTAGTGTGTGAATCCTCTAGCTACTCAGCTTCCGGATTGATGTGACATCAATCGCGCTTCAGGCTCTGCCATTTTCTCAGTGATGAGGCTCTGTCCCAAATGGCACCATATTCCCTATATAGTGCACTACTTTTGACAAGAGCCCTATAGGGCTATGGTCAAAAGTAGTGCACTAAATAGGGAATAATGTGCCATTTGAGACACATCTCTCTCATTGTACTCTACTACTTTGACTCACACACCTAAATGAACCAACAGAATGAACATCAGCCTGACATCAGCTTTCATTTTCTAATATGCCAACACATTCCAATACAGTGTAACAGTGGGTCCCTGGGTGACCATTAAAATAAATCATTCCTGGACTGAAGTGAGAGCCCTAAGTGTTCATGCCTCATCAAGAGCTCAATTTCTCTACTCGATTTACCCTGCCACCGCTGCCAAATGAAAGCACATTTCTCCTTTACACCCTAGCTAGTACAGAATATTACATTTAACTTTGTAGCTCTCCTTTGTACTGCCCATGTGCAGTGATGGACGGCAGAATATAGTGAATTTGGAAAGTATTCAGACCCCGGCACATTTTTCCACATTTTGTTACGTTACAGCCTTATTCTAAAATGCATTAAAGACAAAACCTTTGCAACCCAATACCCAATATTGACAAAGCAAAAATAGGTTTTTAGAATTATTTACAAATATATATACAAATAAACTTAAATGTCACATTTACATTTTAAAGTATACAGACCCTTTACTCAGTACTTTGTTGAAGCACCTTTGGCAGCGATTGCAGCCTCGTGTCATCTTGGGTATGACGCTACAAGCTTGGCACACCTGTATTTGGGGAGTTTCTCCCGTTCTTCTCTGTAGCTCCTCTCAAGCACTCAGGTTGGATGGGGAGCGTCATTGCACAGCAATTTTCAGGTCTCTGGCCCCCCAATGGTGGAACAAACTCCCTCACGACGCCAGGACAGCGGAGTCAATCACCACCTTCCGGAGACACCTGAAACCCCACCTCTTTCAGGAATACCTAGGATAGGATAAAGTAATCCTTCTCACCCCCCCCCCCCCTTAAAAGATTTAGATGCACTATTGTAAAGTGGCTGTTCCACTGGATGTCTTAAGGTGAACGCACCAATTTGTAAGTCGCTCTGGATAAGAGCGTCTGCTAAATGACTTAAATGTAAATGTAAATGTAATAATGTTTACATGCTGCTTTACTCATCTCATATGTACAGTTGAAATCAGAAGTTTCCATACACCTTAGCCAAATATATTTAAACTCAGTTTTTCACAATTTCGGAAATGTAATCCTGGTATAAATTCCAGGATCCCCACTTTATTTTAAGAATGTGAAATGTCAGAATAATAGCAGAAAGAATGATTTATTTCAGCTTTTATTTCTTTCATCACATTCCCAGTGGGTCAGAAATGTACATACACTCAATTAGTATTCGGTAGCATTGCTATCCATGCCTCCTGACAGAGCTGGAGTAACTGAGTCAGGTTTGTAAGCCTCCTGCTTGCACACACTTTTTCAGTTCTGCCCACTCATTTTCTATGGGATTGAGGTCAGGGCTTTGTGATGGCCACTCCAATACCTTCACATTGTTGTCCTTAACTTTTTATGGCTCCAGGGGCAGTATTGAGTAGCTTGGATGAAAGGTGCCCATATCAAACGGCCTGCTCCTCAGTCATAGTTGCTAATATTTGCATGTTTTTAGTATTGGATAAAAAACACTCCGAAGTTTCTAAAACTGTTTGAATTATGTCTGTGAGTATAACAGAACTCATATACCAGGCAAAAACCTGAGAAATTCCACTTTCTGTTTTTTTCTGGAGGTGGCAGATTTTCAACCAAGGTCTCATTGAAATTACAGTGAGATATGGATGAGTTTTCACTTCCTACGCCTTCCACTAGATGTCAGCAGTCAGTGGAACTTTGTCTGATGACTCTAATGTGAAGGGGGGTTGATTGACACAGGAAATAGTCACCACAGCCTTGAGTGGACCATGCTTTCACAGATGAAGGACCTGCGTTCCATCGCTCATCTGAAGTCATTCTAATTCTCACCTAATTCTCACGGTTGACAACTCCATTGTGTCCTCCTCCCAGAGCGCTAAGAACCTTGGCGTGATCCTGGACAACACCCTGTCGTTCTCAACTAACATCAAGGCGGTGGCCCGTTCTTGTAGGTTCATGCTCTACAACATCCGCAGAGTACGACCCTGCCTCACACAGGAAGCAGCGCAGGTCCTAATCCAGGCACTTGTCATCTCCCGTCTGGATTACTGCAACTCGCTGTTGGCTGGGCTCCCTGCCTGTGCCATTAAACCCCTACAACTCATCCAGAACGCCGCAGCCCGTCTGGTGTTCAACCTTCCCAAGTTCTCTCACGTCAACCCGCTCCTCCGCTCTCTCCACTGGCTTCCAGTTGAAGCTCGCATCCGCTACAAGACCATGGTGCTTGCCTACGGAGCTGTGAGGGGAACGGCACCTCAGTACCTCCAGGCTCTGATCAGGCCCTACACCCAAACAAGGGCACTGCGTTCATCCACCTCTGGCCTGCTCGCCTCCCTACCACTGAGGAAGTACAGTTCCCGCGCAGCCCAGTCAAAACTGTTCGCTGCTCTGGCCCCCCAATGGTGGAACAAACTCCCTCACGACGCCAGGACAGCGGAGTCAATCACCACCTTCCGGAGACACCTGAAACCCCACCTCTTTCAGGAATACCTAGGATAGGATAAAGTAATCCTTCTCACCCCCCTTAAAAGATTTAGATGCACTATTGTAAAGTGGCTGTTCCACTGGATGTCTTAAGGTGAACGCACCAATTTGTAAGTCGCTCTGGATAAGAGCGTCTGCTAAATGACTTAAATGTAAAATGTTCTCAGGTTGGAATGTTATTCAAGATATATGTAAACAACATTCTAAAGATTGAGTACATTGTTTGACATGTTTCTACTGACTGTTACAGAACTTTTGGACATTTCGTCACGTTAAAGTGGACGCACTTTGTGACTTTGGAATTGTTTACCAAACGCGCTATCCAAAGTAGCTAATTGGACATAAATAACGGACATTTTCGAACAAATCAAGCATTTATTGTGGACCTGGGATTTCTAGGACTGCATTCTGGTGAAGTTCATCAAAGGTAAGGAAACATAAATCATGTATTTTCTGGTTTCTGTTGACTCCAACATAGAGGCCAATTTGGCTACTGTTCTGAGTACCGTCTCAGATTATTGCATGGGTTGCTTTTTTAAATCTGACACAGCGGTTGCATTAAGGAGAGGTGTATATATATAATTCCATGTGTATAACTTGTATTATCATCTACATTTATGATGAGTATTTCTGTTGAAACGATGTGGCTATGCAAAATCACTTGATGTTTTTGGAACTAGTGAATCTAAATAGCCAATGTAAACTCAGATTTTTTTTATATAAATATGAACTTTATCAAACAAAACATGCATGTATTGTGTAACATGAAGTCCTATGAGTGTCATCTGATGAAGATAATTCAAGGGTAGTTTTTAATTTTATCTTTATTCATGCTTTTTGTGAATGCTATATTTTGCTGGAAAATGGCTGTGCTTATTGTGGAGACCTAACATAATCGTTTCTAGTGCTTTCGCTGAAAAGCCTATTTGAAATCGGACACTTTGGTGGGATCAACAACGAGAATAGCTTTAAAATGATATCAGACACATGTATGTTTTAGGAATTGTAATTATGAGATTTCTGTGGTTTGAATTTGGCGCCCTCTATTTTCACTGGTAGTTGTCATATCGATCCCGATATCGGGATTGCAGCCATAACAGGTTAATAAGCCATTTTGCCACAACTTTGGAAGTATGCTTGGGGTCATTGTCCATTTGGAAGACCCATTAACTTCATGACTGATGTCTTGAGATGTTGCTTCAATATATCCACATAATTTTCCCGTCCTCATGATGCCATCTATTTTGTGAAGTGCACCAGTTCCTCCTGTAGCAAAGCACCCCCACAACATGATGCTGCCACCCCGTGCTTCACGGTTGGGATAGTGTAATTTTCCTCCAAACATAACAATGGTCATTATGGCCCAACAGTTCTATTTTTGTTTCTTCAGACCAGAGGACATTTCTCCGAAAAGTACGATCTTTGTCCCCAAGTTTTGGAGCAGTGGCTTCTTCCTTGCTGAGCGGCCTTTTAGGTTATGTCGATATAGGACTCGTTTTAATGTGGCTATAGATATAGATTATTTTGTACCTGTCTACTCCAGCATCTTCACAAGGTCCTTTGCTGTTGTTCTGGGATTGCTTTGCACATTTCGCTTCAAATTACGTTTATCTCTAGGAGACAGAATGCGTTTCCTTCCGGAGCCGTATGACGGCTGCGTGTTCTCATGGTGTTTTTACTTGCTTTCTATTGTTTGTACAGATCAATGTCGTACCTTCGGGCATTTGGAAATTCCTTCCAAGGATGAGGTCTTGGCTGATTTCTATAAATTGTCCCATGATGTCAAGCAAAGAGGCACTGAGTTTGAAGGTAGGCCTTGAAATACATTCAAAGGTACACCCCCAATTGACTCAAATTATGTCAATTAGCCTATCAGAAGCTTCTCAAGCCATTACATAATTTTCTGTGCATTTAAACATCTTGGAAAATTCCAGTCTACTTAGTGTATATAAACCTCTGACCCACTGGAATTGTGATACAGTGAAAATAATCTGTCTGTAAATAATTGTTGGAAAAATTACTTGTCATGCACAAAGTAGATGTCCTAACCGACTTGTCAAAACTATAGTTCGTTAACCAGAAATTTGTGGAGTGGTTGAAAAACTAGTTTTAATGACTCTAACCTAAGTGTATGTAAACTTCCGACTTCAACTGTATATGGGGCCCTGATCAAAATTAGTGCACTTTGTAGGTAATAAGTTGCCTTTTGGAACTGAGTGCTGCCCTGTCCAAGCTCTCGTTTACTGTACATGAACAGGAAATTACTTAGCAGCCCCTGACCTCTGACCTCTGTGATCTGTTTCACCAGGGCCAGCTGGCTGGGGAACAGGGATGATGATGCCACGCTCACCGTGGGTGTTTCCTGGGTAATTGGTTCACTTTTTCTGAGGTCGAAACTCCATGGTCCACACTATAGGAGCTGGACTGAACAGCACTGCTACAAATAACTGTTTGGTCTCATATTGAGGAGCCCCATTTAAACGCAGAGAAATATAATGTTGTTTATTTGTAAAGGATGTATGCATTAGTAAATGTATATGCATTAGTATTTCAAAGCTTTCATGTTTTCCACCTCTCCCAAATCTATCTCCTACAATTATTGACTTGATTTCGCACATTTATAGGTATTATAGCAACTGTACTTCCATATATATTCCATGAAGTTCAAGCTTGTGTGTTATTGCCTCATACTGTCTCAGGAGTGATGATACACCTTTTTAAACAAGCACATTGAGTGAAGCCCATAAATAAAGGAATGACAGGTGAATAATAAAGGAATGAGTGAAGACATAAAGGAAGTAATGCTTTGTCTAGTAGTGCTCTACTGTCGTGTCTGCATTAAACATAAGTTATTCGATGTACACAGTACTTTAAATGTTGAATCTATAGTTCCTGCACATTGTTATATTTCTTTAACATTAATCTCCCAATAGGATCAACAGCAACTATAGAACTATTGTGCGTACCAGGTCCCTGTGATGTATCACCCCTGTTGAAAAGCACATAAATGGGTTATCATACCATGATAAGACTCCTGTCCTCATCTCTCTTCTCCCTGCTATGCCTGTGTCTACCAAGTTCATAAATAATCATTATATTGATAATACAATCTATCTATTTTCTTTATTCAGAAATTGTCATCGGGATGGTTTATGTTCCCATGGCTCCAAGGGAGGAAGTGGATGGAGGTTCAGGCTGTCTCTGGCAATCTCATTTGCAGGGGGCCTGATGTATAGCATATACAGTGCCTTCAGAAAATATGAACACCCCTTTACTTTTTCCACATTTTGTTGTGTTGCAAAGTAGGATTATAATGGATTTAATTTTTATTTTTGTCAACAATCTACAACAAACAATCTATAATTTCAAAGTGGAAGACAAATTCTAGATTTGTAAAACATTTATGAAAAATAAAACACAAATATATCTTGATTTAGATAAGTATTCAACCCCCAGAGCCAATGCATGTTAGAATCACCTTCGGCATCAATTACAACTGTGAGTCTTTCTGGGTAAGTCTCTAAGAGCTTTGCACACCTGGATTTTACAATATTTTACAATTCTTCAAACTCTGTCAAGTTGGTTGTTGATCATAGCTAGACAGACATTTTCAAGACTTGCCGTAGATTTTCAAGCCGATTTAAGTCAAAACTGTAACTAGGCCACTCAGGAACAATTACATGCCATCTTGGTAAAAAACTCTAGTGTATATTTGGCCTTGTGTTTTAGGTTATTTTCCTGCTAAATGGTGAATTTGTCTCCCAGTATCTGTTTGAAAGCAGGTGGTCCGCTGATTTTGCCTGTGCTTAGATCTTTTAATAAAACAAATCCCTTGTCGATGACAAGCACACCTAACAGCCATCGCCATACTTGAAAATACATTGCCCTGTAGCACTCACTTCTGTCATCATGAAGTGCTTTGAGAGACTAGTCAAGGATAATATGACCTTTACCCTACCTGTCACCCTAGACCCACTTCAATTTGCTTATCTCTCCAATAGGACCACAAACGATGCAATTGCCATCACACTGCACATTGCCCTATCCCATCTGGACAAGAGGAATACCTATGTAAGAACGCTGTTCATTGACTACAGCTCAGCATTCAACACCATAGTACCCTCCAAACTCATTATTAAGCTTGAGACCCTGGATCTCGACCCTGGCCTGTGCAACTGGGTCCTGGACTTCCTGGTTGTGAGGGAAGAAAATAACATCTCCACTCCGCTGATCCTCAACACTGGGGCCCCACAATGGTGTGTTCGCAGCCCCTTCCTGAACTCCCTGTACACTCACGTGGCCATGCACGCCTCCAACTCAATCATCAAGTTTGCAGACGACACAATAGCGGTAGGCTTGATTACCAACAACGGCGAGACAGCCTACAGGGAGGAGGTGAGGGCATTTTAAATTCAGGCTGTAATATAAATCAAGTGTGGAAAAAGTCAAGGGATGTGAATACATTCTGAAGGCAATGTATGCTGTAGGATTTTATAGGTGGACGCTGAGCCACTGCAACAAGATGTAAAGTGTTTTAAGACTATGTTTCAAATGGCATCATATGGGCCCTAATCAAAAGTAGTGCACTATATAGGGAATAGGTGACATTTTGGACGGGCCCTATGGTGTACTGCAGAACAAACCCTTTGTCTTCTTACCCTTATGGACTAGGGAGTGCCCTCTTTTGAAGGATCATGAAAAACAGTGACTGCACAGTGGCACTCATTATCATGGTTATTCGAGACAGATATATATTTATTTTTTATTTTACCTCATTTCGCAAACACTGTATCCTCACTAATAGATCCAATACTTGCAATAGATCATGTATTTTGAAAATATAGTTGACACTAATCATTTACGACCTGAATCAAATCATTACAATATAAGTAATTACACTCTGTGTTTTGTCAAAGGGTTAATGCTGTTCATCGTTGACATTTTTCCAACCACTGTTATTATATGAGTGCAGTAGCAGAGTACGTATCTCCGATCCTCATTTGAATACGAGGTGGTAGAACACACTATGCATAGCAATGCAATTTCAGGCAATTAGTATGTGTATCATGCAGATGTCTATTGAAGTATATGCCTGTACCCACTCAATTATTACCTCGTTATTATCAAACACTCCTCGTAGGGATTCGTAGCAGCCGGTACCTTTTCTGACATTTCTCCTGAAGTCTTATCTCCATTTCTAAACATGCCATGGTATGGGGAAGCACACTACCAGGGTTGCATCCCAAGTGGTAACCTATTCTCTACAGTGCTCTGGTCAAACCCCAATAGGCTATGGTCAAATGTAGTACATTGTATGGAATAGGGTGACATTTTGGACCGCAACCCATAATTATCATCACTAACACATTTTCCCAACATCCCATTAAAACGATCCTGCAACAAAGAGAATACGAAATGAGCTATTCTGGAAATCTGATTATGTGTGGGAGTGAATACCCAAGAGTTTATAAACTTCGAGACTGAAAATAATATTTACAAAATATGCCATGGAGAAGTTTGTTTGCACAAAAATATGAATATGAATCTTTACCTGTAGTATGTGTGTCTGACTTGAAGTAGTATTACCAAACCTGGAAGATCTCATCAGGTTTATTTACTGACGGGATTAAACCCTGGTACCCTGCCTGTGTCTGTGTTCCAAATTCCCCAAATAGTGCACTACTTTTGACCAGAGCCCTTTGGATTCTACCCTATGGGCTCTGATCAAAAGTAGTGCACTATATAGGGAATAGAGTGCCATTTGGGACACAGGTGTGTAAATGCCTGCCAGGCTGCTGCCAACCGATGAGTCACCCCCTATCATCTGTCTAGACCGTACTGCTTGCTTACATCACCCCCTATTAGACACACAGAGGCACACTGTACCGGACTGGGAGGCTAATTCTGCTCTGCTCTGCCAGACAGAGCGACAGAGAGGCTCCTTAAAGTGTATCTGCTCATCTGTAATAATGTGATGTTATTGTGAAAACATAGGCTTCAACCGACTCACAAAACATGACAGCCCTAGATCTGATTAAAATGCTCCATCAACATTGAGAATACTGTTCATACGCATATTACCATGTTGTCAGAGAAACAATATATTTTTCAGATTCCTATCATGTTGTTAGAGTGAGATCTAGATCCCTCACTTGCAAATATGGCCCTTGTCGCTAATCAGGGACTGAATTAGACCTGGGATACCAGGTGTGTGCAATTAATTATCAGGTAGAACAGAAAACCAGCAATACTCTGGACCTCATAGGGTAAGATGTTAATACACATGTTCTAGAGGATGTAACATTACAGCTGACTCCCTGCAATAACAAGTGTTGCGTAATATCAAATGAATCTTCTTGATTCAATAACAAACGCCTTTAATGGTTGATGAACAACTATTACTAAATAAAGAATAAACAAATCCTCCTTATGTAACATGTTTGTTTTAATATTGGGAAGGAATGCTGTTTGATCCAAAAAATGCCTACATTCTTTGAGTTAATTCAAGGGCCCCTGCCTAAAGGGATCCTCTCTCTCTCGCTCTGTCGCTCTCTCTGTGTGTGTGTGATCCAATGCCCAGAAAATATAATTAATCATAGGCTGTTTGAGGTTTGAATCCTACGCAACCTGCCTACACATAGTTTGAATTACAAAAGCAACACTGCTACCGGAGTAGGTCAAAGCGGTGTTATGGAAAACCTTGGTAGGGTATGAGTGGAATAGGCATTGTGGTGTCCTCATCAGACGAGGAGGAATCGGACCAAAGCGCAGCGTGGTAAGTGTTCATGACTTTTATTAAACAGAACACTGAAACAAAAATGACAAAGGGAATAAACGAATCCGAAACAGTCCTGTCAGGTGCAAAACACTAAACAGAAAACAACTACCCACCAAGCATAGGTGGGGAAAAGCTACCTAAGTATGGTTCCCAATCAGAGACAATGATAGACAGCTGTCCCTGAGTGAGAACCATACCCGGCCAAAACAAAGAAATACAAAACATAGAAAAGGGAACATAGAATGCCCACCCAAATCACACCCTGACCAAACCAAAATAGAGACATAAAAAGCTCTCTAAGGTCAGGGCGTGACACATTGTGGTGCTCATGTGAATTTCCTTTCTTTTTCGGCTTCCGACCAATGCCTATTCTCACTTAAAACATAGGTTTTATGTTTTGTATTCTGCAACCTTGTTTTACGACATACAACATTTATCTGTGGTAATATCTCATCAATAAAACATGGCACAAATAAAATGCTTCTGATTGACCATTCTGAAAATATGTGTTGACAGAGAGCTGCATATATTTGTGTCTGAATTACCTCATTATGTTTCCATTTCTCTCATATGCACAGACTGGATGCATCCAAAATGGCATTGTGTTCCCTTTGTAGTGCAGTACTTTTGAACAGTGCCATATGGGCCCTGGTCAAAAGTAGTACACTCTAAAGGGAATAGAATGCCATTTGGGATACGCTCCTAAATGCCAAGGCCATTTCCCCACACATGCTAATCATATCATATGTGACAGTCAATTGAATGCTACCGGCCGTTTCAGATGGTAGCTAGGCCAGCATGTTCTTACATTGGAGCGACAAATGAAAAATAACCCACTGAGAATACCGATAAATTGACACAGAAATGTATTGCCATCATTTACATATCTGTATGTTCACAAATGGGGACGGTCATCACTGTATGTTGCTGAAAGTAGGAGCCTTTTTAACAGCTCCTTGTGATAGCCGTTTCTAATTCTCTTGCTGAACCAATGGATCGCTGTACAGACACAAGAAATGCATAAAAACCTCTTGTGATGAGCATGCACAGAGCATGCGCAGACCAGCTGGCTGGAGTGTTTACGGACATATTCAATCTCTCCCTATCCCAGTCTGCTGTCCCCACTTTCTTCAGGATGTCCACCATTGTTCCTGTACCCAAGAAAGCAAAGGTAACTGAACTGAATGACCATTGCCCCGTAGCGCTCACTTCTGTCATCATGAAGTGCTTTGAGATGCTAGTTAAGGATTATATCACCTCTACCTTACCTGACACCCTAGACTCACTTCAATTTGCTTACCGCCCCAACAGATCCACAGACAATGCAATCGCCATCGCACTGCACACTGCCCTATCCCAACTGGACAAGAGAAATTACTATGTAAGAATGCTGTTCATTGACTATAGCTCAACATTCAACACAATTGTACCCTCCAAGCTCATCATTAAGCTCGGGGCCCTGTGTCTGAACCCTGACTTGTGCAACTGGGTCCTGGAAGTCCTGACGGGCCACCCCCAGGTGTTGAGGGTAGGGAACAACACCTCCACTTCACTGATCCTCAACACTGGGGCCCCATAAAGATGTGTGCTCAGCCCCCTCCTGTACTCTCTGTTCAACCATGACTGCGTGGCCAAGCATGCCTCCATTTCAATCATCAAGTTTGCAGATGACAAAACAGCAGTAGGCCTGATTACAAACAATGACAAGACAGCCTACAGGGAGGAGGTGAGCCCTCTGGGAGAATGGTGCAGGAAAATAACCTCTCACTCAATGTTAACAAAACAAAGGAGCTGATCGTGGACTTCAGGAAACCGCGGAGAGAGCAAGCCCCTATCCAAATCGACGGGACCGCAGTGGGGAAGGAGAAAATCCTCAATTTCCTCAGAGTACTGATGATCTGAAATGGTCCACCCACACAGACAGTGCAACAGCGCCTCTTCAAACTCAGGAGGCTGAAGAAATTTGGCTTGGCCCCTAAAACCCTGACAAACTATTACAGATTCACTATTGAGAGCTTCCTGTCGGGCTGTATCACCACCTGGTACGGCAACTGCACCGCAGGGCTCTCCAGAGGGTGGTGCGGTCTGCCCAACACATCACCGGGGGCAAACTACCTGCCCTCCAGGACATCACAGGAAGGCCAAAAAGATTATCAAGGACATCAACCACCTGAGCCACAGCCTGTTCATCCCAGAAGGAGAGGTCAGTACATGTGCATCAAATCTGAGAGACTGGAAAACAGCTTCTATCTCAAATCAAATCAAATTTTATTTGTCACATACACATGGTTAGCAGATGTTAGTGCGAGTGTAGTGAAATGCTTGTGCTTCTAGTTCCGACATTGCAGTAATAACCAACAAGTAATCTAGCTAACAATTCCAAAACTACTACCTTATAGACACAAGTGTAAGGGGATAAAGAATATGTACATAAAGATATATGAATGAGTGATGGTACAGAGCGGCATAGGCAAGATACAGTAGATGGTATTGAGTGCAGTATATACATATGAGATGAGTATGTAAACAAAGTGGCATAGTTAAAGTGGCTAGTGATACATGTATTACATAAGGATGCAGTAGATGATATAGAGTACAGTATATACGTATACATATGAGATGAATAATGTAGGGTATGTAAACATTATATTAGGTAGCATTGTTTAAAGTGGCTAGTGATATATTTTACATAATTTCCCATCAATTCCCATTATTAAAGTGGCTGGAGTTGAGTCAGTGTGTTTGCAGCAGCCACTCAATATGGCTGTTTAACAGTCTGATGGCCTTGAGATAGAAGCTGTTTTTCAGTCCCTCGGTCCCAGCTTTGATGCACCTGTACTGACCTCGCCTTCTGGATGATAGCGGGGTGAACAGGCAGTGGCTCGGGTGGTTGTTGTCCTTGATGGCCTTCCTGTGACATCGGGTGGTGTGGGTGTCCTGGAGGGCAGGTAGTTTGCCCCCGGTGATGCGTTGTGCAGACCTCACTACCCTCTGGAGAGCCTTACGGTTGTGGGCGGAGCAGTTGCCGTACCAGGCGGTGATACAGCCCGACAGGATGCTCTCGATTGTGCATCTGTAGAAGTTTGTGAGTGCTTTTGGTGACAAGCCGAATTTCTTCAGCCTCCTGAGGTTGAAGAGGCGCTGCTGCGCCTTCTTCACGATGCTGTCTGTGTGGGTGGACCAATTCAGTTTGTCTGTGATGTGTACGCCGAGGAACTTAAAACTTACTACCCTCTCCACTACTGTTCCATCGATGTGGATAGGGGGTGTTCCCTCTGCTGTTTCCTGAAGTCCACAATCATCTCCTTCGTTTTGTTGACGTTGAGTGTGAGGTTATTTTCCTGACACCACATCACATTCCCAGTGGGTCAGAAGTGTGCATTCACTCAATTAGTATTTGGTAGCATTGCCTTTACATTGTTTAACTTGGGTCAAATGTTTTGGGTAGTCTCCCACAAGCTTCCCACAATAAGTTGGATGAATTTTGGCCCATTCCTCCTGACAGAGCTGGTGTAACTGAGTCAGGTTTGTAGGCCTCCTTGCTCACACATGCATTTTCAGTTCTGCCCACAAATCTTCCATAGGTTTGAGGTCAGGGCTTTGTGATGGCCACTCCAATACCTTGACTTTGTTGTCCTTAAGCCATTTTGCCACAACTTTGGAAGCATGCTTGGGGTCATTGTCCATTTGGAAGACCCATTTGCGACCAAGCTTTAATTTCCTGACCGATGTCTTGAGATGTTGCTTCAATATATCCACATTATTTTCCTACTTTATGATGTCATCTATTTTGTGAAGTGCACCAGTCCCTCCTGCAGCAAAGCACCCCCACAACATGATGCTGCCACCCCCGTGCTTCACGGTTGGGATGGTGTTCTTCGGCTTGCAAGCCTCCCCCTATTTCCTCCAAACATAATGATGGTCATTATGGCCAAACCGTTCTATTTTTGTTTCATCAGATCAGAGAACATTTCTCCAAAAGTACGATCTTTGTCCCCATGTGCAGTTGCAATTCGTAGTCTGGCTTTTTTATGGCAGTTTTGAAGCAGTGGCTTCTTCCTTGCTGAGCGGCCTTTCAGGTTATCTCAATATTGGACTCGTTTTACTGTGGATATAGATACTTTTGTACCTGTTTCCTCCAGCATCTTCACAAGGTCCTTTGCTGTTGTTCTCGGATTGATTTGCACATTTCGCACCAAAGTACGTTCATCTCTAAGGAGACAGAAAGAGTCTCCTTCCTGAGCATTATGATGACTGCATGGTCCCATTGTGTTTATACTTGCGTACTATTGTTGAATAGATGAACGTGGTACCTTCAGGTGTTTTGGAAATTGCTCCCAAGGATGAGCCAGACTTGTGGACGTCTACAATTGTTTTTCTGAGGTCTTGGCTGATTTCTTTTCATTTTCCCAAGATGTCAAGCAAAGAGGCATTGAGTTTGAAGGTAGGCATTGAAATACATCCACAGGTACACCTCCAAATTATGTCAATTAGCCTATCAGAAGCTTCTAAATCCATGACATAATTTTCTGGAATTTTCCAAGCTGTTTAAAAGCAGTCAACTTAGTGTATGTACACTTCTGACCCACTGGAATTGTGATACAGTGAATTATAAGTGAAATAATCTGTCTGTAAACAATTGTTGGACAAATGACTTGTGTCATGCACAAAGTAGATGTCCTAACCGACTTGCCAAAACTATAGTTTGTTAACAAGAAATTTGTGGAGTGGTTGTAAAACGAGTTTTAATGGCTCCAACCTAAGTGTATGTAAACTTCTGACTTCATCTGTATTTACTGTATTATATTCTACTGTTTTCTAGTCAATGCCACTTCGACATTGCTCTAGCAAGATGGGATGTTATTTTATATCTTAATTAACTCAGGAACCACACCTGTGTGGAAGCAACTGTCTTTAATATACTTTATATCCCTCATTTACTTAAGTGTTTCCATTATTTTGGCAGTTACCTGAATAAGAATACAAGTTATCATATACATAACATTTAAGAAAACAAGGACATAATGTCCATTAAAATAGTTAATGTCTAGATTATTCATTGGCATTTGTAGTCCAGCTACCTGACTCTGAAAAGCCATATAAACCCTGTGAGTACCATGATTCAATTAAATAGTATTGATAAGTAGAGGTCCCATACATAAAACCTAATATTATTTGGGAGATCGAAAATGGGTCAATTAAGTTGTGATGATATGAATCTCAACCAAATTATTGATCTGCTCTTTTGCATTTCCCAATAAGGAATAATTATCCTTGTTGTAATGCTATTTGTTTACTTAAAATTTATTCCCTGGAAAAAACAATAATAGATCACATCACGCTAATGCCAAATTGCCCAAATTCTGACTGTTAATTAAAATGCTAATTTGCATGAATATATTCAAACCATTTACCAACAGTGGATTGGGAGATTAAACAAATAAATCACTTTGGGTCAATTGGACTCACATTGTTTGTTTACTTGCGTCAGTGTATGAAAACGAAAACAGGCTATGAATGAAAATCATTGTGTGTCACTAAAAAACAATGACTTGCATATTCTATCCCAGTGTTTGCCAACTCCAGTCCTCAAGTATCCCCAACAGTACACATTTTTGATCTAGCCCCAGACAAGCATACCTGATTCAACTTGTCAACTAATCACCAAGACCTCAAATAGTTGAATCAGGTGAGTTTGTCTGGGGCTACAATAGAAATATGTACTGGTGTGGGTACTCAAAGACTGGAATTGTGAAACGCTTCACTATCCTAACTTCCCATTCTGGTTTGATGTGAGTCCTAAATGAAATATCAAGGTTTCTAATGAGACAAAAGACAGTTGTATTTATTATAAAAAGCACCAAGTCAGACAGACTGCGGTGATCGCTGACAGTTTTCACAGCCTTAGCAATGCCAAAAAGTCAACTCTGACTTTGGGAGACCTTTCCCGGAGCTTGCACCGTTGCTGTGCTTCATGCATGTTAATGGAGGTGTGGGTGGGTAGACAGACATGAGCACAGTGAACTGTGAAATTGGAAGAATAATACAATTCTTCCTGGATGGAAGGAACTGAACAGAACAGAGGTGCTCATTAGTTTTTCTCACACACACTGTTATGACACAACTTTCTTTACCTAAATGTATTTTAAAGTTTAGAATAAGATTGCATCCTAAATGGTACCATATACCTCTAAGGGTCCTGGTCAAAAGTAGTGCACTATAAAGGGAATATGGGGCCATTTGGGACACATCCTAGGTTTCAGAAGACTCTCTGGAAAATATAAAGCAGGTGTTTTCTATTCTCTAAAATAGTGTGCATGTACACTGAGTATACAAAACATTAAGAACATGTTCTCTTTCCATGACAGACTGATCAGGTGAATCCAGGTAAAAGCTTATCCCTTATTGATGTCACTTGTTAATAACTTCTTCGAGATAAATTTAATTTTTGGATAAAAAATGTTCCCGTTTTAAACAAGATATTTTGTCACGAAAAGATGCTAGACTATGCATGTAATTGACAGCTTTGGAAAGAAAAAACTCTGACGTTTCCAAAACTGCAAAGATATTATCTGTGAGTGCCCCAGAACTAATGCTACAGGCGAAACCAAGATGAAATTTCATACAGGAAATGCCCCAGATTCTGAAGGCGCTGTGTTCCAATGTCTCCTTATATGGCTGTGAATGCGCCAGGAATGAGCCTGCACTTTTTGTCGTTTCCCCAAGGTGTCTGCAGCATTGAGACGTATTTGTAGGCATATCATTGGAAGATTGACCATAAGAGACTACATTTATCAGGTGTCCACCCGGTGTCCTGCGTCAAAATTATTGCGTAATCTCCAGGTCCATGTGCGTTCCATTTCTTCAGAGGAGAAACCAAACTGCCACGAATGATTTATCATCAATAGATATGTGAAAAACACCTTGAGGATTGATTCTAAACAACGTTTGCCATGTTTCTGTCGATATTATGGAGTTAATTTGGAAAAAGTTTGCGTTGTAATTACTTAATTTTCGGGTTTTTTCTTACCCATACGTGATGAACAAAACGGAGCGATTTGTCTACACAAATCATCTTTTTGGAAAAACTGAACATTTGCTATCTGAGAGTCTCCTCATTGAAAACATCTGAAGTTCTTCAAAGGTAAATTATTTTATTTGAATGCTTTTCTTGTTTTTGTGAAAATGTTGCATGCTGAATGCCAGGCTTAATGCTATGCTAGGCTATCAATACTCTTACACAAATGCTTGTTTAGCTATGGTTCAAAAGCATATTTTGAAAATTTGAGATGACAGTGTTGTTAACAAAGGCTAAGCTTGAGAGCTAATATATTTATTTCATTTCATTTGCGATTTTCATGAATAGTTAACGTTGCGTTATGCTAATGAGCTTGCGGAGAGAATTACACTCCTGGATACAGGTTTTTTTCGTAGCCAAACGTGATGAACAAAACGGAACGATTTGTCCTACACAAATAATCTTTTTGGAAAAACTGAACATTTGCTATCTAACTGAGAGTCTCCTCATTGAAAACATCTAAAGTTCTTCAAAGGTAAATTATTTTATTTGAATGCTTTTCTTGTTTTTGTGAAAATGTTGCATGCTGAATGCTAGGCTTAATGCTATGCTAGGCTATCAATACTCTTACACAAATGCTTGTTTAGCTATGGTTCAAAGCATCATTTTTTGAAAATCTGAGATGACAGTGTTGTTAACAAAAGGCTAAGAGAGCAAATATTTTTATTTCATTTCATTTGCGATTTTCATGAATAGTTAACGTTGCGTTATGGTAATGAGCTTGAGGCTATAAATAGGATCCCGGATACGGGATTGCTCGTCGCAACAGGTTAAATCCACTTCAATCAGTGTAGATGAACAGTTAACCTGTTGCTTCTACTCGGGACGCTTGCGTCCCAACTAGAGCTCTGGAAATGCAAATGCACTACGCTAAATGCTAATAGTATTAGTTAAAACTCAAAAGTTCATTAAAATACACATGCAGGGTATCGAATTAAAGCTACACTCGTTGTGAATCCAGGCAACAAGTCAGATTTTTAAAATGCTTTTCGGCGAAAGCATGAGAAGCTATTATCTGATAGCATGCAACACCCCAAAAGACCCACAGGGGACGTAAACAAAATAATTAGCATTTCGGCGTTACACAAACCGCACAATAAAATAGAAAACAGTCATTACCTTTCACCATCTTCTTTGTTGGCACTCCTACATGTCCCATAAACACTATTTGGGTCTTTATTTCGATTAAATCGGTCCATATAAAGCCTAGATATCGTTATATGTAGACTGTGTGATAAACGAAAAAAACATTGTTTCAAAACGTAACGTCATTTTTTTAAATTCAAAAAGTCGACGATAAACTTTCACAAAACACTTCAAAATACGTTTGTAATGCAACTTTAGGTATTAGTAAACGTTAATAAGCGATAAAATTCATCAGGAGGCGATGTAAAGATCATTAGCTGTCCGTCTGGAAAAATGTCCGGCTAGAAACTCAACGAAAATATCCGGTCCTAGACCGGAGGAGATACGGTGTCCTGTATGTGTTTGACCAAGAAAAAACTCGAAGGGAAATGACAAGACTCTAGCCACCGTGTGGAAGCTGTAGGTACTGCAACCTCAGTCAATTAATTGTGGTTCACGTTTATCAATGGGTTCAAGTAGCGCATGGATATATTTTCCCATTTTCAGTGATCAGTTTTTCCTGTGCTTTTCGATGTAAATGCCGTTCTGGTAAAGCCACAGCAGTGATTTAACCAGTTTTTTAAACGTCTGAGTGTTTTCTATCCACACAGACTAAGCAAATGCATATACTATATTCCTGGCATGAGTAGCAGGGCGCTGAAATGTTGCGCGATTTTTAACAGAATGTTCAAAAAAGTAGAGGGTCGACTTAAGACGTTAACGAAGGATTTTTACGTATTGAGACAACTGAAACATGGATTGTGTATGTGTGCCATTCAGACGGTGAATGGGCAAGACAAAATATTTAAGTGCCTTTGAATGGGATATGGTACATGTAGTAAGTGCCAGGCACACCGGTTTGTGTCAAGAACTGCAATGATGCTGGGTTTTTCATGCTCAACAGTTTCCCATGTGT
This sequence comes from Oncorhynchus nerka, assembly GCF_034236695.1. Classification (NCBI taxonomy): domain Eukaryota; kingdom Metazoa; phylum Chordata; class Actinopteri; order Salmoniformes; family Salmonidae; genus Oncorhynchus; species Oncorhynchus nerka. Next base: position 50,410,008 of record NC_088408.1, on the reverse strand, counting down.
ATCAAGAATGGTCCACCACCAAAAAGACATCCAGCCAACTTGACACAACTGTGGGAAGCATTGGCGTCAACATGGATCAGCATCCCTGTGGAACGCTTTTGACATCTTTTAGAGTCCATAACCTGACGAATTGAGGCTGTTTTGAGGGCAAAAGCAACTCAATATTAGGAAGGTGTTCCTAATATTTGGTGTACTCTGTGAATAATAGCCTGTATATATATATATATAGGCAGCTAAGAGCTTCACAGGTAACGTTAAACAGTCAGAGTGCAGTGATTGGAGCAGTTGTTGATCTCTCGCTCACTTTTTCTCATACTTATTTACACTCTCACACTCACTCTCTGTTCCTCTTTACCCATCTCTATCTTTCCACCTCTAAAGCCCATCCCATCTGTGTCATGTTGGAAATCAAACCCCATATGGCAATTACATCATGATGCTGCTCCCAACCAGAATCTGAATTACTGAGAACCACGGTTGATGTCATTGGCCACCAACCGAGGTGCTTACATCAAGGGTGAGCCAGCAGTGCAGTCTGCAGATGCTCCAACCAAGATAATCAGGGTACGCATGCAGACGCATTCACACGCACAGTCGCTGACACACTACAAACTACACGCATGAGTACACGCATAGTACATAGACACACAGCTCCCTCCACTCTTATGGAGAATAGATCCCGAAGTTAATCACTATATCTTATATCATTTTGGTTTACATACATTTTTTGTTCGGTGTAGAAAAAAAATGGCTCAGGTTGACAGGCAATGCAAATTAAATGGAGTGTGAAAGTCCTAATTTTGAGTAATGTTCCTGCCACTACTCATTGTCAGAAAGTAGAGAGGCAGAGGAGAGAGAGGAGACCAGAGACAGAAGAAAATAAATTAAATCACCATCATAATAACCTCACAGACAACTCCCTCTCCTTCTTCCTCTTACAGAGTTTTTTACTCAGACACGTCTGCACAGTGATACACTTTTTTCAAGTGTGACCCCAAATGTGTCTTTTAATTCGTTTAAACTTTTATGGTAGTGGACAGCCTTATTGTGTTTTACACAAATATTTGGTTTATCTAGATTACCCAGCCAATGGGGCTCTGGTCAGAAGTAGTGCACTATATAGGGAATAGGATGCCATTCTGGACACATTCCCAGTCTGCACATTGCTATTAAACATACGCATGATGGTGTCATTTTTTGTGTGAGCCGCTGGGAGGAGGATGTGTTTTATGTGTGGCAGTCAGATATGGAGAAAACCTCTGGTAATGAATAAGAACACCATACTCCATTCCTTTGTCTGCACTCATACAACCCCCCCCCCCCCCCCTGCCATGGTGTTGATGAGACAACACAGGTGGCAACCGCTTCCCCACCCCCCTACTTCACTAATGAGGTATAAGCCTACCTTCTCCATGTCCCCCAGTCTCAGCCCTTCGCTTCGCTGGTCCTTCTCCACATACCCTGCCTCTCCCCTTTCACTGCCTCTCCTCATCCACCCCCCCACCCACCCCTTGCCTCTTCCTCTCCTCATCCACCCTTCCCCGATTCAACCATTCTGCATCCATCCCTTCCCATCTTGTGCCTTACCCTTTCCTCTTCAACCATGCACCCTCTCCCTTCACCCCTCCCCTTTTCCTGCATCAACCACACTGCATGCATACCTCCCTCAGCCCATCCCCTGCCTCCCCCCTTTCCCCACCTCGCCCCAACCCCAAAAATACTGGCATTTGCAAACCCACCCTTAGAGGAAGAACACTTCTCTCTCTGTATCTGCAGTTTGTAAAATACTGTACACCTGACCATGGGCTAGTATGAGAAGACAATTTTGGTACCCACGATATTTGTGATATTTAAAAGGTAAACAAATTATCCTGTTAAAACCAGGAATATGTCCTATAACTCCCATGTATAGCAGAGGTGTAAATAATTAATTTGCTGAGAGGAATGAAAATATGCTAATCAGAGTGTGTGTGTTCATGTGCTTGTGTGTGTACACGAGCATGCATCAGAATTGATAATAATGCAAATCACTTGCTGTCCCTAATAATTAGAATCAGTGCTTATTTTAATTACACATCAGAGGATGAAATCAAGTCACACTGTCATGTTATGACCTATATTTCCTTTATTTAGTCTTTATTTAGTGTGGTCAGGGCGTGAGTTGGGGTGGGCAGTCTATGTTTGTTTTTCTATGTTTGGTTTCTGTTTCGGCCTAGTATGGTTCTCAATCAGAGGCAGGTGTCGTTAGTTGTCTCTGATTGAGAATCATACTTAGGTAGCCTGGGTTTCACTGTTGGTTTGTGGGTGTTTGTTTCCGTGTGAGTGTTTGTCGCCACACGGTACTGTTTCGGTTTTTGTAGATTTCACTTTATTGTTTTTGTTCGAGTGTTCATTTGTATTTATTAAAAACATTATGGACACTTACCACGCTGCATCTTGGTCCGATCCGTTACACACACACGGTAGAGGAAATTCAGCCCTAAGATTATTTGTTTGTAGTGAAAAATGAAATGGCAAGGATTTTTAAAAGCATTTTTTATATTTTTTATATTTGGATTTATAGATGGTGGCAGGTTAATTTTAAGATGTGGGATGGGGGGGGGCATTGAGTACAGTCATGATGAGCTCTCACCATCTGTTAATGTATGTGTCCCATACATGTAGGGACAGTCATCACTGTATTTTGCTGAAAGTTGGAACCTTTTTAACAGCTCCTTGTTATAGATGTTTCTAATTCTCTTGCTTAACCAATGGATCTCTGTCCAGACACTAGAAATGCATGAAAACTTTTTGCGATGAGCATGCGCAGACCAGCTGGCTGGTGTGTTTACGGACATATGTACCAGTCTGCTGTCCCCACATGCTTCAAGATGGCCCCCATTGTTCCTGTACCCAAATAAGTTAAAGGTAACTGAACTGAATGACTATCACCCTGCAGCACTCACTTCTGTCATCATGAAGTGCTTTGAGAGACTAGTCAAACATCGTATCACTTCCATGTTACCGGCCACCCTAGACCCAATTCAGTTTGCATTGGTGAGGGCACTCGGAGTGTGGTGTCAGGAAAACAACCTCTCAACGTCAACAAAACAAAGGAGTTGATCGTGGACTTCAGGAAACAGCAGTGGGAGCTCCCCCTATCCACATCGAAGGGACAGCAATTGAGAAGGTGGACAGTTTTAAGTTCCTCGGTGTACACATTACAAACCAAAATGGTCCACCCACACAGACAGTGTGGTGAAGAAGGCACAACAGCGCCTCTTCAACCTCAGGAGGCTGAAGAAATTTGGCTTGTCATCCAAAACCCTGACAAACTTTTACAGATGTACAATCGAGAGCATCCTGTCGGGCTGTATCACAGCCTGGTACAAAGCTGCACCACCCTCAACAGCAAGGCTCTCCAGAGGGTGGTGCAGACTGCACAACGCATCACTGGGGGCAAACTACCTGCCCTCCATGACACCAACAGCACCCGATGTCACAGGAAGGCCTTGCCTATGCCGCTCAGCCATTGCTCATCCATATATTTATATATACATAATCTCATCCACCCCTTTAGATGTGTGTATTTTGTTAGATTACATTTATTTACAAGAATTTCATTACACTCACATTAACATCTGCTGATCATGTGTATGTGACCAATTTAATTTGATTTGACCCATGCATTTCAGTTTCATCAGGAGAATATCATGGTCCACAGTGTCCAGAAAGGTAGCGTGACCAGAAAGGTAGCGTCAGTTTGTTTTCTTCCTGTATTGAACACAGATCATCCTGTCTTCTTTTTATTTACGTAAAAAAATACCTAAAGTTGTATTACAAAAGTAGTTTGAAATGTTTTGTGAAAGTTTACAGGTAACCTTTGAGATATTTTGTAGTCATGTTGCGCAAGTTGGAACCGTTATTTTTCTGGATCAAATGCGCCACATATCCCAGAGAGGATAAGGCAAGTATCAGTGGTATGAGCTGTTCTAAATCCAGATTGTAGTTCATAAAGAAGATTGTGCTCAAGAAGGTATCCCTCAAGTTGATTAAAAACAAATCTCCCAACAATTTTGGATAAGGTGCTGAGGATTGACACAGGCCTGTAGTTTCCTACATATGTTTTACTGCTCTTCTTGTGGAGTGGAACCATCCAGGCTGTTTTGAGATCCTTGGGAAATGTACCACAAGTAATAGAAAGGATTACATTATATGTGTTATAATTTTAGCAGTGACACAAGCACTGTCCTTTATGAATCTTGCAGGAAGGCTATCCAGGACAGTTGCTTTGTTCGTGCTCATTAAGTATAGTGGATTGGAAACGTTGTCATCTATTACCATGCACAGCTCAAACAAATTATTTGTGATCCATTTGCTATGATACAAGTTGTTAATGAAAGACTGGCCATAGTGTTTAGAGCAGGTGGATAACTTCTTAACCAGAGATGAGGCTATAGTGGTAAAAACCTTTGCCTGGTCATGGCATAAACCATAATCAATATCCAGGCCAATACTACAGGATTTTACCTTTATGGGGAGTTTTTGAGCCAATGACCTTTAAAGTTTTCTACAGTTTACGAGGCTGATGTAAGTTGTCATTAACGGTGTCTATATAATGTAGTGGATTTGGCCTTATCCATTTTGTATCTTGCCTGGATTCTTGCCTGGATTCTACAGTTAATATAATAATCTTGTTGTAGATTTGTCCTTCTGAATCTGGCCAGGTTGCAATCCCCTTTTCTTATGAGGTCTAAGATCTCGGAAGTGACCCATTTCCCTGAACGCTGTTTGAATCGAATTTGTATCACCGGAGCCAGAGAGTCGAGTACAGACAGAAACAGATCTTTAAAAAGATACCAAGCTTGATCAACATCATCACAGTTTAGTACATGAGACCAATCCAGAATTTCAAGTCCTTCTACAAAACGGTATTTTGAGTATTGTTTCATAGGCCGTACCTTTATGTATTTATTACCTGGTTCTAGAAGCATTTTGGATGTTTTACGGGTACAGTAGGTTACCATATGATCACTAAAACCAATATTTAAGACTCCTGACTGACAGACGTTCTCTTGATCTGATACAATAATCAAATCCAAAGTTTGATTTACTGTCAATACACACCCGGGTTGGCTCAACAATCAGTTGTTTTGGCTGTTAAACAGCCATCACTAACACAGAGAGGCTGCTGCCTACATACAGACTTGAAATCATTGGCCACTGTAACAAATGGATCACTGGTCACTTTTTTACTGCCACTTTAATAATGATGTTTACATATCCTGTATTACTCATCCCATATGTATATGCTGCATTTTATACCATCTTGCCTATTCAGCTCGGTCATTGCTCATCCATATATTTATATGTACATATTCTTATTCCATCCCTTTACTTAGATTTGTGTGTATTAGGTAGTTGTTGTGGAATTGTTACATTACTTGTTGATAGTGCTGAACTGTCAGAACTTACAAGCATTTTGCTACACTTGCAATAACATCAGCTTACCATCTGTATGTGACCAATAACATTTAATTTGATTTGATTTATCTACAAACATATATTATATAGAGTTTGGGGAACACTATCACTATAAAGAAATATGTGGATCAATAGGCAATAAGACGCATAGACTACACTAATATATTGTATGCCTCATGTCTACATATCCTCACTAGGCTAGGGGGCGGAATTTTCACGTCCGGATGAAAAGCGTGCCCAAAGTAAACTGCCTGCTACTCAGGGCCAGAAGCTAGGATATTCTATCCTAGATTTGGATAGAAAACACTCCGACATTTCTAATACTGTTTGAATGGTGTCTGTGAGTATAACATAACTTATTTGGCAGGCGAAACCCCGAGGAAAAACCATCCAGGATTATTTGTTGTTGAGGTGACAGTGTTTTCAATGAGGTTTCTATGTGGATCTAAATTTCTAAGGCACTTGCTTGCAGTTCCACTGGATCTAACCAGTCTTTAGAAATTGGTTGATGTTTTTCCTTTGTGTAATAAAGAAGTAGTGCTGTTTAGAACGAGGGTCGAGTCTTGTGTACTGTTGTGGTTGGGGCGCGCGACCTGAAAGCTCGCTCCAATTTGTGTTTTTATCTGCTGTTGAACTCAGTTTATCCCGTCTTAAATTTGATCGATTATTTACGTTAAAAAATACCTAAAGTTGTATTAGGAAAGTTGTTTGAAATGTTTGGACAAAGATTACAGGTAACTAATTAGATATTTTGTAGTCATGTTGCGCATGTTGGAACCAGTGTTTTTCTGGATCAAACACGCCAAATAAATGGACATTTTGGAGATATAACGACGAAATTAATCGAACAAAAGGACCATTTGTGATGTTTATGGGACATATTGGAGTGCCAACAGAAGAAGCTCTTCAAAGGTAGGGCATGAATTCTATCGTTATTTCTGAGTTTTGTGTCGCACCTGGCGGGATGAAATATGATTGTCTGTGTTTGTTTGATGGGGTGTTGTCCTCAGATAACAGCATGGTTTGCTTTCGCTGTTAAGCCTTTTTGAAATCTGACACGGTGGCTTGATTAACAAGAGGTAAAGCTTTAAGTAGGTGTATTGCACATGTGATTGCTATAAAGTGAAATATTTCTAATAATTTAATTTGAATTTGGCGCTCTGACATTTCACCGGATGTTGTCAAATCGATACCGTTAACGGGATTTGATCCCTAAGAAGATATTAAGGAAGGGTGACCGAACATCGTCGGAATTCCCGAATGAGTCCGGGGTCCAAAATGTCCCGGCCGGAACCCAGGAACATTCCTCAGGCCCGTAAACCTTCCAGTCCACGAGATACTGAGGCCCTCGCCGGAACTGACGACTGGAGAGGATGCGTCACACAATGTAGGCTGGCTGTCCCGCTATCATGCAAGGCGGAGGTGGAGGCCGAGTGGCCGGAACCAGAGAACTGAACACCAAAGGAGATGTGAAGGTGGGATGAACCCTCATGGACCAGGGAAGACAAATACAATAGGCCACTGGATTGATGCGCCGTACAACCTTGAATGGCCCAACGTACCAGGGAGCCAACTTCCTAGATTCCACCCGTAGACGCAGATCCCTAGTAGACAACCAGACCATCTCAGGCTCGGGCGGTGATGCCGGTTGGCCTGTCGTTGAACCTGAGCTGAGGACATCAGGAGCGCTGACAGAGCACTCTTCCAGGTCCGGCGGCAATGAGAGATGAGGCGTTGAGTGGAGGGCTAGTAACCGTACAACACCTGGAATGGTGACAGGCCAGTGGAGGAACACTGGAGAGTGTTGTGTGCATACTCCAACCAGGGAAGGTGCTGACTCCAAGTGGCGGGGGTGGCGGACATACAGCACCGTCAGGCGGTCTCCAAATCCTGGATCACCCACTCAGTTTGACCGGTGTCCTGGGGTGATAACCCGAGGACAGACTGGCCGATGACCCCAGAAAAGTACAGAATGCCATCCAAAGTCTGGAGGCAAACTGGGGGTCGGAGACTATGTCCAGAGGAAGCCTGTGAAGGTGGAAAACATGCTGAATGACTAGCTGAACAGACTCATAGTCAGATGGAAGCTTAGGCAGTGGAATGAAATGTGCCGCCTTGGAAAAGTGGTCCACAATGACCAGGATGGCCGTGTGTCCCTCTGAGGATGGAAGGCCCGTGATGAAATCCATAGAGAGATGGGGCAAGGGTCGAGAAGGTGTTGGCAGTGGATGAAGATGCCCCAGAGGCTGCTGACGAGGATTCTTGTTCTGGGCGCATGTCGGACAAACCGCCACAAAGGTCCGAGTATCCCCCGACACCCCCGGGCCACCATAACCTCCTGCTCAAAAACTCTAAGCGTTCGCTGCCCTCCTTGATGAGAGGTGAGATGCGACAAGTGAGCCCACTGAATTACCTTGACCGTGCCCCAAGAGGAACAAAAAGTCTGGTAAGTGGACAGCCATCTGGAACTGCCTCCCTACCTTGCGCCTGCCTCACTACAGATTCTATACCCAAGGACAACGTCGTGAGGATGAGCGAATTGTGGATGATGGATTCAAGTGGCCGATCCTCCCTGGAGCTGGGGTACTGGCGAGAAAGGGCATCCGGCTTCACGTTCTTAGACCCCGGGCGGTAAGATAATGTCAATCTGAACTGTGTGAAGAAGAGAGCCCAACGAGCCTGTAGGGGGTTGAGGCGTTTAGCCTCCTGGATGTAGGTCATGTTATTGTGGTAAGTCCAAACCGTAAAGGGATGTTCCGAGCCCTCCAACCAGTGCTGCCACTCCTCCCAAAGCCAGTTTGACCGCAAGAAGCTACCGATTGCCGACATCATAGTTCCTCTCCGCTGGAGTGAGACGCCTGGAGAAGAAGGCAAAAAAGGGATGAAGCTTTTGGTCTTTCGCAGAGCGCTGCAACAGAACCGCCACCACGCCAACGGCAGAGTCATCCACCTCTACCACAAATGGGAGAGAAGGATCCGCATGAAAGAGAATGGGTGCAGAAGAAAACTGATGTCTCAGGTCCTGGAACGCCTTCTCAGCAGCAGGGGTCCAGCGTACATGCCCAGCCGAGCTCTTTGTGAGTTTTGTCATTGGCGTTGCCACAGCACTAAAGTTTCTTACAAATACTATTCCGGATCCCTCTGGAACTTTCATTGCGCACACCTGGCCTGTATTCCCACTGATTGTATTTGTATATATGTGCCCTTTGTTCACCATGGTGGGGTCGGTTATTGTTACAATATCCGTTGGTGCATGTGAGTTCCTGTGCTGTTTATTTTGGCTTTCGTGCCATTGTATTTTGCACAGATGAGTACGGGTCTCGTCCTGTGTGATAATCATTGTGCGTTTATGTATTTATTCGAGGTGCTCCTCACTGTTTCGTGTTGGGTTTCAACCCTGTGTTTTTGTTACGTGTTTGTTTGGTCTTCGTCCCCGTGCCTTTACACGGCACGCCGTAATTTGGGTTAAATTTAAAAAACTATTATGCATTCCTGCATCTGTCTCCAGAATCCATTATGCCAACGTGACAGAAATATAAAATATGTTTAATACTTTTTTGGTTACGACACAATTCAATATGTGTTATTTCATAGTTTTGATGTCTTCACTCTTATTCTACAATGTAGAGACTGTCAATCAAGTGAACACCGCCCATCTCATTGGTGCATAATGATGACTGTCCTTTGTGGCCTAATAGTGTTGTGTAGCCAATACGAAATGTACAATGGTGTCTGAAAATTGCACAGAAACTGAACTTGACTGGGTGAAACCAAGTTTAGCAGTTTAGATTTCATAGTTGGTTTTGTTGAAAGAGTCAGAATTCATGCAAAATGCTGTATACAACATGGGTTGTGTTAGGATATAAAAATGGATATTATCAAACAAACGACGCTACATTTTATCTCTGGGACCGGCATGATGACAAATCAGAGCAAGATTACGAATTTAAGTGCATTATGTACGGTCAGAGGTGAATGTATCAAACCAGTTGCCTTGATAAGTGTTTTGTTATTGTGCACTATACTCAAACAATAGCATGGTATTTTTTTCTGTAATAGCATATTGCAAATGCCAAGTGTCATACAGCAAAAATCCAAAGGATGGGGAGCGCACTCCACCGTTAATTTTCATATTGTAAATGGACATTAAGTCAAAATGCGATTGATTTATTCCACAGCCACTCCAAAATGTTGCCCTAATACAGTTGAATGGCAGATGCCTTAATCTAGCTTCTGATGGACTAGCCAATGGCTAATTTAGCTAGATAGATTTAACTCCCCATGACCAGCAAAGAAAAATCCTGATTAGATATTTTTTTCCTTATTTTTCCTTATTTAAAAAACTGCCACGATTAAATCAGAACATAATTGAAAATAGTAATATCATTATGAAAATATTATACTCATTATTTTATAAATCCTTAGCCCTTCTTTGAAGGCGTAGAAGGCCTATTGTTCCTCACTGTGTTTGGGTTAGTAATAATTTGTAGAGTGGCTCTATTTTCTATTCTGTTTTACTATTTCGAATGTCTAAAGAATCTATATTGTTCTGAATCATGAACACAGAAATACTGGACATTTCGAAACTCTTATTATGGTGGTGATTTGACAAAATTACAATCATGGTCTTGAATTTGACTCACATTTTTCTGGTCTTGGTCTTGATTCGGTCTTAAGACCCCTTGTCCCCCTCCCAGTCTTGGTCTTGAGTCGGTCTCGCTACCCCTTCCGTCTTGGTCTTGACTTGGACTTGATTTGCTCCGGTCTTGGATCGATCTCGCTTTAGGTGGTCTCAAACACAACATTGCCTACTGCCATACCCCGTTCAAAGGCAGTTACCTGTAAATATTTTGTCTTGCCCATTCTTCCTATGAATGTACACAATCCATGTCTCAATTGTCTCAAGGCTTCTTTAATCCTTCTTTAAAACCTCTCTGGGACGCTAGCGTCCCACCTGGCCAATAGCCAGGGAAAATGCAGAGCACCAAAATTCAAATAAAATACTATAAAATTCAAACTTTCATTAAAACCCTAAATGTAGGACACCAAATTAAAACTACACTCGTTGTGAATCGAGCCAACATGTCAGATTTCAAAAAGGCTTTTCGGCGAAAGCATAAGATGCTATTATCTGATGATAGCACAACCGTAAACAATGAGAGAGCATATTTCAACTCTGCAGGCGCGACACAAAATGCAGAAATAAAATATAAATCATGCCTTACCTTTGATGAGCTTCTTTTGTTGGCACTCCAATATGTCCAATAAACATTGCAAATAGTCCTTTTGTTCGATTAATTCCGTCCATATATATCCAAAATGTCCATTTATTTGGCACGTTTGATCCAGAAAAACTTTGGTTCCAACTTGACCAACGTCACTACAAAATATCTCAAAAGTTACCTGTAAACTTTGCCAAAACATTTCAAACTACTTTTGTAGTACAACTTTAGGTATTTTTAAACGTAAATAATCGATAAAATTGAAGATGGGATGATCTGTGTTCAATACAGGAAGACAACAAACTCAAGCATGCTTTCTGGTCATGCGCAACTATCAAACAGTACACATGACGTGACACTTGTTTAAGATGGCCGTACTTCTTCATTACACAAAGGAATAACCTCAACCAATTTCTAAAGACTGGTGACATCCAGTGGAAGCGGTAGGAACTGCAAACAAGTCCCTTAGAAATCTGGTTTCAGTGACCTAAAAAAAAAAAAAAGAATCTGAATTGGTTTGTCCTTGGGGTTTTGCCTGCTACATAAGTTCTGTTATACTCACAGACATGATTCAAACAGTTTTAGAAACATCAGAGTGTTTTCCATCCACATGTAATAATAATATGCATATCTTATATTCTGGGGATGAGTAGCAGGAAGTTGAATTTGGGCACGCTATTTATCCAAAAGTGAAAATGCTTTGCCCTATCCCGAATAAGTTTTAATGGTTGGGACCATTTTCCCAAAACAAAAAGAATATTACACTTTTTTAAACATTTTGGTATGACTATTTTCACATTTTCATAAATTCTTATAGTGTTTGGGAATGAAGTATAGTAAGGCATTTGGGAAAATTCTATAGCAATAGAGTGGGAAAGCGGCCGAGCGTTTGGACATTTAATAGACACAGACCAGTGTGCTATAGCAAATCAGAGCTACAGTAGGCCTTTATGTAAACAAGCCATTTGCAACACAGGCCTGCCATTATTCACTTTGAACTGGACTGTGTGTTTACAGGCAGTTGCAACAGCAAGCTTTAGATCATTAGAACGTATTCACCAAAAGCCCAAATACACCTGAATGGATTTCTGCAAATATGTAAACACGGGAGTCCTCTTACATTTGAAAACTTTAGTCTTATTGATCAAACAACCATGAAAAGGTAGGCTCTCACTCCCTCAGAAAAGGTAGGCTCTCTCTCCCTCAGTTATGCACATCAACAATAACAAGATCAACAACTAATTTTGCCAGAGCAAAATTAGCTAAAATCTAACAAAAGAACATTAGACAAACCCTCTCAAACTTTTCAGCTAGATGGCCGTCAAAATTGCACTGATAAACAATGAGGAATTCTAGCCTTCTCATCCTTCTGCAGCTTCCCTGCCAATGCATGCTTGTCCTAACCAAGCACCCAAACTAACCGGGTAAGGTTGGTTAGCTAGCTACTTCCAGGCATAAATGAGAGAACACCTCACTCACCATTTTACTCATTGTAGCAGAGCTGGTTAGGCTGTTTACATGTTATCTAGAGCATTCTGACTAACTACAATTTTTTTTGTCTACGTTTACTTACACTGGTCATATTCAGCGGGTGTTGCACGTTCGTAAATTCCTCAGTTGTTCGGCAATCAGGCACACTCAGATGAGAGTGCACTGACATCGAAGTAGATAGAATATCTCTTGCATTCGCAAATTCACTCTGGCTAACTGGATAATATGCGTTCAAGTACTTGCTAGCTGCCCAAATTACACTTGGATCTCCACCGAAAAACGATATCAAGGGAAAAAGTAAATCACTCACCCACTCCTCCAATGGCATGACATGACAGGACATCCACATAGTAGTTAGCTAGATTCATATATCTATCCAGATAATGTTAGGCTCCGTGTTATTATCTTGCTACAGTTGAAGTCAGAAGTTTACATACACCTTAGCCAAATACATTTAAACTCAGTTTTTCACAATTCCTGACATTTAAACCTAGTAAACATTCCCTGTTTTAGGTCAGTTAAGATCACCACTTTATTTTAAGAATGTGAAATGTCAGAATTTATTTTATGATTTATTTCAGCTTTTATTTCATTCATCACATGGGTCAGAAGTTTACATACACTCAATTAGTATTTGGTAGCATTGCCTTTAAATTGTTTAACTTGGGTCAAACGTTTCGGCTAGCCTTCCACAAGCTTCCCACAATAAGTTGGGTGAATTTTGGCCCATTGCTCCTGACAGAGCTGGTGTAAATGAGTCAGGTTTGCAGGCCTCCTTGCTCGCACATGCTTTTTCTGTTCTGTCCACACATTTTCTGTAGGAATGAGGTTAGGGAAAACCCACCTGAAATGGACAAAAATGAATTGGAACATATTGGCAGTTTACGAAACATATACCCGATGGCAAATACCACTCAATTGGACGCCAATTAATTCAATCCATATTGCAAATGGCATATGGCAAATGCCAAGTGTCATACAGCAAAAATCCAAAGGAGGGTGAGCGCGCTCCACTGTTAATTTTCACATTGTAAATGGATATCAAGTCAAGTCCCAAGTGTCAAATTTTGACATTTTGAAAACAGTTTGAAAAATGTTTCACCCTCTAAAAAAGTGCTTTCTGGTCTGTTTTTTGAGATTCTTTCGTGTTTTGTTCGTCAATTATACATATATAAGAACTGTATGAACATACCTCTGTCATATTGTATTGTCATATTTTTTTACTTGTCCAGAAGGTATATGTTTTGTCCATTTGCAACATGATATGATAGGAAGTCAAAAGGCAGTTAACCATTGCCAAATGCCATAAGACATGTCCAAATGCAATATGAAAGAATTAAAAGTGCCAAATCAGGATATTATGTCCATTTGCCATGTATGATCATAGGATGTCGGTGTCCAAACCCAAAAGTCAGTGAACCATGTCCAAATGGCATTTATACTGCCCAAATGATATATAGCACTATGTTAAGCCATGAATAAACCTAGAATGTCTATTTGTCATGTATGATGAGGGAGAATGATTTTTTGAAAAACGTCCAAAATGACCAGTGGTGCTCCCTATTGGGTGGGCACGTGTGGGGGGTGCTCCTTACCCAGCCGTGGACCCCTTGCACCCTCCTAAAGGCATTCAAAACCATTTCCAAAATTTGCTCCTGATAACCCGTTCCAATCACCAGGCACACAGCTGTCCATTTGCAATCTGTTTCAATGGTAATTAACCATCATGAATATGACATGCTCAAAAATACTGCAGAAATTATTGGCCCAATGAACTAAGGATGGCCGGGCAGTGATTCTGGTTCCTCTCCATCACCCGTTTATGTTGATTTCAGAATGTCAATTTGGTAATGGTTTATCACTGTTTAAACATATTGCAAATGTACAAAAGTCAGCCAGCAAGTCAGCATTCTTTAGTCAATTAGACATCATTCTGACACCAAACTGACACAAACTGACACCAAACCCACTTTTTCCAACTCGTTTAGAAGCCAACTGTCACATATTTCAGAGCAGGCCCAAAATTCACAGCGCCTTCTGTCTAAATCATAATTACGTTCTAGCTGCAGGTCCAGTTCTGACATTATGTGTAGGCTTTTGTGAGGCGACCCCGTATCTCGAGGTTCGGCTCGATAGGTCATTTGGAGCCCGAGCAGCGACCTTTAATTGGTGCTGAAAATCCACATTTTCTGGGCATTGCTACGGGGTCCTTGAATGAGCTATCGGACAGAAATGTTAGGGTCCATCTCTATGGTGGTTTCAATGCATCTAGTCTTATGACTCTGGGACATTTCTAAATGTTGTCATTTTCGCAATGGTCAAAATTAATTGAAGTTATGGCAAATGTACGAGGCTGTTTCTCAGTCTGAGAACCTTCTAGAGCCACATAACTCACCGTACACTATCGACTTGAGCTCTAGAACAGGTTTATACATTTTCAGAGCTCTAGGTCTGACAGTTATTTGATAGTTCGAACGAAGGTAATTATTGCAGGCTCTGTGTGTCTTTAACCTTTCTAGCGCAGGGGTTCCGCTATAACCCTCGACAACATTCCGCTGAAAAGGCAGCGTGCGAAATTCACAAATATTTTTTGAAATATGTATGTTGGGAGAAATGACTGAAATGACTGCATGAGGGTTGCCTAATCACACATATGAAGTTTTGGAAAGATGTGACCTTCTTATTAACCCTTTGAAACAGCCCATATGACCCCAATTTAAGGCACTTCCGGTTGACACAGGAAGCTGAAAGTGAACACATATCCTCCTTGGGGTAGGTGCTTACAGAATGAGTTTTAAGTAATTATGTTGAGAACTAACTGATTTACAGAGGGTTGAATGAGTGTGTGTGAATTCAGAAAATCACAGAAAATCACAGAAATCTGATATAGCTCCGAAACCCACCTTAACGGATTCGTCTGAAGATGCCGCAACTGGATCTGTAACTGATCATAGGATGTCGGTGTCCAAACCCAAAAGCTGAAAGGTCTTGAGTCTACAAATATTCAAAGCCTTTGTTATAGCAAGCCTAAAAAAGTTCAGGAGTAAAAATGTGCTTAACAAGTCAAATAAAAACAGTAGCATGGACTCACTCTGTGTGCAATAATAGTGTTTAACATGAATTCTTTATGACTACCTCATCTCTGTACCTCATATAAACAATTATTTGTAAGGTCCCTCAGTCGAGCAGCACATTTCAAACACAGATTCAACCACAAAGACCAGGGAGATTTTCCATAGCCTCGCAAAGGAGGGCACCTATTGGTGGATGGGTAAAAATAAATATAAAGTAGACATTGAGTATTCCTTTTACCATGGGGAAGTTATTAATTCCACTTTGGATGGTGTATCAATACACCTAGTCACTACAAAAATACAGGCATCCTTCCTAACTCAGTTGCTGGAGAGGAAGGGAATCCCTCAGGGACAGCACTTACACAACCCCAGCCACAGCAAAGTTTGATACTATCCTAAGTAAGATTTAATACATTTTAAAACCATGACCACAGAGAAACTGTAAAAGAATACAGCAAACTGTTGTTTCTATGAGTGAGCTCATGTTTGTTTTTATTCAGCAAAGTCAACACTGTCTTTCTTCAACACTATTACAAAACATAAAAGGTGCATCTCCGTACTTGCAAACAATGTAAAACAAAATTATTGAGTTAATAAAGCCGCATACAAACATTCTCTTTTTTACTTTCTTAAGTAAGGCAGCTCCAAAATGTAGGTGTTTCAGCCTAGCTCAGTGCTTTATGTGGTGGTGGGGCAGCCAGCGGAAAATACAGAGCTTAGGGGTTGGTTATGTTCTCTTGCTGCGCTGTGATGATTTGCTCAGTGTTCTGTCACTAAAGGGGACACTATGTCACCACAAAATCTACAGGAAGATCTAAAACATTCAAGCCCCTTGGGTGCTGCCATAGAGTTACATTAGAAGTACCCATCCAAGAAGGCTCAAAGTCATTGGCCACAGATAAAATTACATCAAATCAAGTGATATCTATCGTAGCTTTGATTGGACTGATCATGTCAACACAATACTTTCAAAATCTTATCTAGCAAGCTAGGCAAGCCGTTATCATCATGAATCACATCAACAATCTACTGGCAAATCCTTTTCATATGAAGAGAAATTAAAGGTAAAACGTATCTGTGCTTATCGGCCATTGGACATAAACATAACACAATAAGGTGTAAATCGCGAATTCAGCAATGAGTGGGTTGGAAGGAATCAGTGGTTAACTGCAAGAGTTGCAAAGAAATCAGTGTGTGACCCGAGTCTGGGTTTAGGGTCTCTTTTCCAAGTTTAAAATGATTAACATTCACATGCCATGGGCCAGAAAAGGTTGAATACATTGGCCATGCTGTCAATCTAGCATGACTTCTGCCTAATTATTTGGTCCCTTTTCCCCCTCATAATTTAGCATACTTTTCTGACTTGGTAGTGCACATGTAGCCTATAACCTGTTTAAGAGAAATGTAATCATCGCATATTGTAAGAGCTATCATTGTCTGCTTATGTGCCCCCTTTATTTATCCTATGGTTCTGACTTTGTGTACAGGGAGAATACTGTAAGAATGGCCCATGTTCTGACTTCTGTCGCTGTACATTTCAAAAGTGCTGAACAAATAGTTTTATTGACTATGTCTGTCCTCGCTAGCTTATTAACGTCTTAATCGATTGCCTCTTATCCACTTTTCGTCCACTTATGCCATATTTTGTACATCTCTATTGTCAGTATAAACCACATTTGTTTAAGCAAGTCAGCCATATCAGCTATGTTTTTTAAAAAGGCAGTAAATGAGGCTGAATGAACTGTTTCGCTGCCAGACAAGGCTCACCTGATAGCCAGGTGTAGCAATGGTAAGGATTTACTCTTGTGTCGTGGCTTTGCTGGCATGCATCCCAATTTTTTTAAATTTTTTTTTTTTTGCCCCACCAACATTTACATACTGAATATATTACATTCTCTGGTCGTAGGAACGACATGAATATATGCATGAGGCAGATGCGAGGCGACTCAAGTTTTTCCAAGGTGGAAGACGGTGTCCCCTCTCTCTGGTCAGTCTCACAGGAGGAAAGGAAGGAAAGAGCAGGGAACGTGAGAGGCAGAGCCTCTGCTGCTTTCTCCCTCCCTCTGCTGAGACTGATGCCTTATTCAAAAAAACTGGGAACTCGGAAATCTCCGACATCTGACTTCTGTGCCTTCTTGACAATCTAAAAAAAAAAATGTTTTTAGAGCTCTGACGTTCTGACCTGAAGATCAAACCTCATTCCTACAGAACTGTTTTAATTTGGTTAATGTTAAATTTTTTAAGTAATGTTTTTTTATCAATGCGGTAGATATCAGGTTACTTTTTGACTATGAAAGTGATCTTGACTCAGAAAAGGTTGGTGACCACTGTCTTATAGACTTACCCCAAAATACTCTGTAATCACTACCAGAGGTGATTCTAACATGTATTGACTGAGGGGTGTGAATACTTATATAAATTTGATTTTTCTGTATTTAATTTAAATACATTTGCAAAAATGTCTAAAAACATGTTTTCACTGTCATTATGGGGTATTGTGTGTAGATAGGTGAGAAAAATCATTGAATCAATTTTGAATTTAGGCTGTAACACAATAAAGTGTGGATATAATACTTTCTGAAGGCACTGTATATACTTCCATAACTATTGGATGCATGCGCATATAATACAATGAATCAGAGCTGTATTGATAGAGAATATTGAGCTAAGGTACTTTTGCTGTGTCAATTATACAATTAGTGTCAACTCTTCATGCAGTGCAGGAATAGATATGAATGCAGATTGTGTTTCATTCATTTAAACTATGCCATATGCCTGTTTCAAGATGGACACTCAATTTAATGCCATGGTGCATATCAAACATTTTAAATAATTGAGCAATGGTTTAAATGTATTTACCTCACATACAGTATGCAAGTAAAACAATGGGGTTCCAACCCATGCCGTCAGTTTTTCACCAGAACTGAGTGTTCTCTCACCAATTGGTTTCACTGGGGTGTATTCACATGACACAAAACAGAAGAAAACAAATAGGGAGGTACTACCTGTAGTTGTCCAATATGAAACTGTTGAAAAATGTTTTGCTAATGTGTGCACTAATTAATACGATCCTGGTTGAGCGTTTGGCTTCATGTACATTCAAACTAACAAAGTCGACACAAGGTACCAAAATCCTGCCATTTTATGTGTCAAACAAATATTCCAAGTGCATTGTTGTACTGTGTTCTCATGTCATAGTGTAAGAATCAGTAAAGGAAAAAGGGAATACCATACACTATAATCAAACAGATTCTGTATTCTGGCTAACAAATACTTTATTGTAACACGGTGTGTACAGAGAGTCGGTATAGTTTCAGCAGAGAAAGTTTCAGTTACAGGTGTAGCGGTTTAAACAGCTGAGAGTATGACATGGAGTAGTTCTCGTCCAGGGCATTAAAGGCAGGTTTGGCATGCAGAGAAATGTTTGGCCTCATTTACCATCATTCAAAATGTTTTAGAAGTAAGGGGAAAATGCATTAGCAATCCAGTTTAAATTAGCATTATATACATTAGTAGTAATTAGTCAGAGGCTATATCCGTAACTGCAATAATTGATTAATTATTACATTCCGAGTGCCACGATTGTTGTTAGGATAAATGGACCAAGGCGCAGCGTGCGTAGAGTTCCACATGTTTAATTATAGAAACTCACCAAAACAATACAGAAACAAACGAAATGTGAAGAAATTGAGTGCTCACAGGTACTACACAAAAACAAGATCCCACAAAAACCCAGTGGGAAAAGACTGCCTAAATATGTTCCCCAATCAGCGACAACGATAGACAGCTGCCTCTGATTGGGAGCCATACCAGGCCAACATATAAATAAAAAAACTAGACTACCCACCCTAGTCACACCCTGACCTAACCAAAATAGAGAATAAAAAGGATCTCTAAGGTCAGGGCGTGATATGAGTGTTACAACAGTCTTTCCTCTCGGTCAACAGGTGACACATAAGCGCTTTTAATTATACAGCTAACATTTGTATTTACTGGTTCTATTTTATCAAGCTTAAGTTAATTTAAGGGAATTACATACGATTTAGGGCAGGTAGTAGGCTAAAGTTAGGCATACTGACTTTCAGAAAATCTGACCATGACGCCATCTTGCTCCTCCTGTCCTATAGGCAGAAACTCAAACAGGAAGTGCCCATGCTTCGTACTATTCAACGCTGGTCTGTCCAATCGGAATCCACGTTTCAGTATTGTTTGGATCACGTGGACTGGCATTTGTTCCGGGTAGCATGTGAAAATAATCTAGACGCATACACGGATACGGTGACTGAGTTCATAAGGAAGTGTGAAGGAGATGTAGTACCCACTGACTATTAAAACCGACCTTAACCAGAAACCTGAAAGCGCAAAACACTGCATTTAACAATGGAAGGCGACTGGTAATATTGAAGAATATAAACAGTCCAGTTATTCACTCCGCAAGGCAATCAAAAAAGCTAAATGTCAGTATAGAGATAAAGTGGAGTCGCAATTCAATGGCTCAGACACAAGACATATGTGGCAGGGACAACAGATGATCATGGGCTACAAAAGAAAAACCAGCCATGTCGCCGAGACCGATGTCTTGCTTTCGGACAGGCTAAATACATTATTTGCACGCTATGAGTATAACACAGTGCCACCAACATGGTCCGCTACCAAGGACTGTGGGCTCTCGTTCTCCGGCATCCCTAGCCGCGTCCTCAGAGCATGCGCACACCATGTTTACGGGCATATTCAATCTTTCCCTATCCCACTCTGCTCTCCCCACATGATTCAAGATGACCACCATTGTTCCTGTACCCAAGAAGGCAAAGGTAACTGAACTTAATGACTATCGCACCTTAGCACTCACCTTTGTCATCATGAAGTGCTTTGAGAGACTAGTCAAGGATCATATCACCTCAACCTTACCTGCCACCCTCGACCCACTTCAATTTGCATATCGCCCCAATAGATCCACAGACGATGCAATCACCATCACTCTGCACACTGCCCTATCCCATCAGGACATGAGGAATACCTATATTATTGACTATAGCTCAGCATTCAACACCGTAGTACCCTCCAAGCTCATCATTAATTCATTAACTATTGGTAAGCAACTCCAGTGTATAGTTGGCCATGTGTTTTAGATTATTGTCCTGTTGAAAGGTCATTTTATCTCCCAGTGTCTGGTGGAAAGCAGACTGAACCAGGTTTCCTCTATGATTTTGCCTGTGTTTAGCTCTATTCCGTTTCTTTTTATCCTAAAAAACTCCCTAGTCATTGCCGATGACAAGAATACTAATAAAATTATGCGGCCACCGCCAATGCTTGAAAAGAGTGGTACTCAGTAATGTTTTGTGTTGTATTTGCCCCAAACATAATGCTTTGTATTCAGGTTAAGTTCTTTGCCAAATTTTTTGCAGTTTTACCTTAGTGCCTAATTGCAAACAGGGTGCAGGTTTTGGAATATTTTTATTCAGTAAAGTCTTCCTTCTTTTTACTCTGTCATTTAGGTTAGTATTGTGGAGTAACTATAATGTTGTTGATCCATCCTCAGTTTTCTCCTATCACAGTCATTAAACTCCCCATTGGCATCATGGTGAAATCCCTGAGTGGTTTCCTTCCTCTCTGGCAACTGAGTTAGGAAGAACGCCTGTATATTTGTAGTGACTGGGTGTATTAAGCTAGCTATTTCATTTAACATGTTCAGGGAATGCTTGATGGATATTTTGATGTGCAACATGTCAAAATAGGATTTGGCTCTCTAGAGATTGATTTGCCTGAATGTTTGTGAATATTGGCCTAGGTTATATGATACATAATATACCACCCAAGGAAGTGGGAACTCAAACACATTAGCTAAATATGATATCTCAATTACATACTCAGTTTGTAAAGTGGTGTTACTTCCTCGAAATTGACAGTGGAAAAAATGTTATGCTCACATAAACCTGAAACTCTACTATTGTTTAACAACAGTATCAGTAGTTGTTTTATAAACTGCCTTTTGCGCAATTACATTTCCAAATGTTACTCAACTGTCTGTAAGACTGTACTTAGTCTAATCACAGAAATGACTGATATAAGCAATATTGCTTCAGGAAGAGGAGGGTAACTTTGGTTTATCGTCCCAGCTCCAGTTAGTGTTGTTGTCTATCAAATTGTGTAGGCTACCTGGATCTCTCCTCTGGCAATGGCCCGACTCACACTGGCATACGCACGTGATGTGCACAACACAGATGTGCACATGTGGTTGGATAGCTCTCTTACATGTGGTTGGAAAGCTCTCCAATGTGGTTGGATTGCTCTCTAACGTGGTTGGATAGCTCTCTAACATCTTGAAAGTGTTCTTGAGTATTATTTTATGTAAAATATATAATTGTATGTGTGAGGTACAGAGATGAGATAGTCATTCAAAAATCATGTTAAACACTTTTATTCCACAAAAAGTGAGGCCATGCACAACTTATTATGTGACATGTTAAGCAACTTTGTACTGAACTTATTTAGGTCTGCCATAACGAAGGTGTTGAATACTCGTTGACTCATTGACATTTCAGTTTTTAATTTTTAATTAATTTGTAAAATGTCTAGAAACATAATTCCACTTTGACATTATGGTGTACTGTGTGTAGGCCAGTGACACAAAATCTCAATTTAATCCATTTGAATTCAGGCTCTAACACAACAATATGTGGAAACCCTTTGAAAAATGTATTTCATGCTACAAACTTCCCGCAAATCAGTGGGAAATTTGCTGCAAACTAAATAGTGTGTCAAACAATGTTGCCAACGTTTGCAAAAGTTTACCAGAAGCTGTTTCTGACAAACACATGAGTTCCAAGACCAGTAACCGTTGATGACCAATCAAGGGGATTAGAAACATATGTTGGAAAATGGAAACCAGGCTCTCTAGCAAGCTACAGTCCCTACCAAAGTCGTCCAATGAGTGTCTAACTTCTTAATTAAACGTCCTAATAAACATTATTTTATGAGTTAAATTATACTTATTTAACAATGTCATGTTTAATGGAATAGAGTGAAACACAGGATTTTAGCTAGCACAGCTAGCAACAATATGAGTTGATTTGACATCAAAGCAAAACTTAACTTTTGCAGAATGATACCCTTCTCCAACCCATGGTGTTGGAAGAGGCTGCATAAATGCATTCATGATTTCTTATCCCAAATAGACGGCGGTTCGTGAGCAAGCTATATGATTACTGTGAGAATAGTTAAAAAACTCATCAACGATAAGTGACTGAAGCTAAGTGAAAGATTAATGGAATCTGTGTGGGTAGCTGGACAGGTAGGATGACTGACAGTGAAGGTGAACAGGTGGTCACGTGTTAGGTGACAGAGGAATGGATGAGACTGAGGCAGGAATTCCTTTAACGTGGATTCATGGACGCACAGAACTTCTGGATCAGATGGAGTTAAGGAAGAGAAAGCAGCGAGATCAGGCGATGGCAATTTCCTCCTTTTATGGAGTTGAGATCTGTCGGACATTTCCACCTGACCTAATTAAACGCCCTTGGCCCAGCTGAGTAAATGGCAATGAATTAAAGGATTATTCCACCAACTCCATGGGCCTTTTCTACACTAAGACATTAGCCTACATTTACTGATAGATTAATCGATCATTCTACATGGTGGCACGTAGCCTAGCGGTTAAGAGCATTGGCCCAGTAACCAAAATGTTGCTGGATCTAAATACCAGAGCTGACTATGTGACATATCTGTTGATGTGGTCTTGAGCAAGGCACTTAATCCTCATTGATCTGGATAAGAGCATCTGCTAAAATGTAAATCTGGCAACTATATCATATTTAGCATCTACATTCCTAACGAAAATTCCAAAAGTACTCATTACATTTTGAATGCTTAGCAGGACAGGACAATTTTTTAATTCACACACTTATCAAGAGAACATCCCTGGTCATCCCTACTGCCCCTGATCTGGCAGAATCACTAAACACCTGGTTCGTTTGTAAATTATGTCTGAGGGTTGGAGCATGCCCCTGGCTGTCAATACATACAAATAAAATATATAAATTATGCCATCTGATTTGAAGTAATTTGAAATGATCTATACTTTTACTTTTGATACTTAAGTATATTTTAGCAATTACATTTACTTTTGATATCAAATACTTTTATACTTCTCCCCCAGTAGTATTTTACGAGGTTACATTTTCTATTATTGGCTTCCAAGATGTCATAGCAGTCAGACGTCGTGTCGTGTCGTGTCCCTTGTATATATATATATTTTTTTTTTTACATTTTTCTTCGCATATCTTTTAAAACATTTTTCTAAACCTCAACATCTAAATACTCTCCTGCAACCCGCCTCACCCAATGTAGCGCGTGGATCTGCTCTTTTTCTAAAGTATTTATATTTACTTCGGATCCGGAACCCCTCAACTGAAGCTAGCCAGCTAACAGTCAGCAAACCATTGCTAGCAGTCATCGGCTAACCTTTAGCTCAGAAAGCTCTCGCCAGTTCGAGCAACGCGCCTCTAACCAGAGCATAACGGACCTATTATTTTTATCCCCGGATTCCCACCGCAAACTGAACTTTTTAATCTGGATCTTCACAACTAGCTAACCGCAACCCCGGATGACTACTCCTGGCTAGCATTTCCACCCACTTAGCTGGAAGCTAGCCCCGGACAGAACAACTGTGCTACCACCGAAGCATACTCCTGGGCTACAATATCCGGACCCACGACCGGTCTATCAATGTCACCGCATGAAGAGGCATAAACAGACTCAACCCCCATCGCGACGTCCCCCAAAGGCTAACTTTCTAGCCCTTGCCATCTGCTTGCTTGCTAATTCGGCCTGCTAACTGCTAGCTTGTTTAGCCCCGGCCTACTAACTGTTAGCTTGTTAGCACAGGCCTGCTACCTGTCTGAATCGCCACGTCCCCAGCCAGCCCATCATCCACTCACTGGACCCATATTTACTTTCAATCTCTTTTCGATTTTTAATTCGATTATACCTTCCGGTAACCTGCCTCACCCAATGTGATACGGAATCGCTATTATTTTTAATTTTTAGAACACATTCAAGAACCTCCAGAAGCCAACCAGCTAACTAGCTACAAGCTATTTAGCCACTGCTAGCGGCTTTTACCTTCTGCACAGCCAGCCAGTTTTTTTAGCCTGGATAATACTCGCCAGTCTAGCGTCCCTGTCCCATCCACCGCTGCCCCCTGGACACCGTGATCACTTGGCTACATAGCTGATGCCTGCTGGACTGTCCATTCATCACGGTACTCCATTCTGTTTGTTTATGTTTTATCTGTCGGCCCCAGCCGCACTCAGGCTCTGTGTGTAGTAAATCCGACCCTCCCTGCCTAGTCAACGCCATTTTACCTGCTGTTGATGTACTAGCTGATTAGCTGTTGTTGTCTCACCTACTGGTTTAGCTAGCTCTCCCAATCAACACCTGTGATTACTGTATGCCTCGCTGTATGTCTCTCTCAAATGTCAATATGCCTTGTATACTGTTGTTCAGGTTAGTTATCATTGTTTTAGCTTACAATGGAGCCCCTAGTTCCACTCTTCATACCCCTGATACCTCCTTTGTCCCACCTCCCATACATGCGGTGACCTCACCCATTACAACCAGCATGTCCAGAGATACAACCTCTCTTATCATCACCCAGTGCCTGGGCTTACCTCCGCTGTACCCGCACCCCTCCATACCCCTGTCTGCGTATTATGCCCTGAATATATTCTACCATGCCCAGAAATCTGCTCCTTTTATTCTTTGTCCCCAACGCTCTAGGCGACCAGTTTTGATAGCCTTTAGCCGCACCCTCATACTACTCCTCCTATGTTCCGCGGGTGATGTGGAGGTAAACCCAGGCCCTGCATGTCCCCAGGCACCCTCATTTGTTGACTTCTGTGATCGAAAAAGTCTTGGTTTCATGCATGTCAACATCAGAAGCCTCCTCCCTAAGTTTGTTTTACTCACTGCTTTAGCACACTCTGCTAACCCTGATGTCCTTGCCGTGTCTGAATCCTGGCTCAGGAAGGCCACCAAAAATTCTGAGATTTCCATACCCAACTATAACATTTTCCGTCAAGATAGAACTGCCAAAGGGGGAGGAGTTGCAGTCTACTGCAGAGATAGCCTGCAAAGTAATGTCATACTTTCCAGGTCCATACCCAAACAGTTCGAACTACTAATTTTAAAAAGTACTCTCTCCAGAAATAAGTCTCTCACTGTTGCCGCCTGCTACCGACCCCCCTCAGCTCCCAGCTGTGCCCTGAACACCATTTGTGAATTGATTGCCCCCCATCTAGCTTCAGAGTTTGTTCTGTTAGGTGACCTAAACTGGGATATGCTTAACACCCCAGGAGTCCTACAATCTAAGCTAGATGCCCTCAATCTCACACAAATCATCAAGGAACCCACCAGGTACAACCCTAAATCTGTAAACAAGGGCACCTTTATAGACGTCATCCTGACCAACTGGCCCTCCAAATACACCTCCGCTGTCTTCAACCAGGATCTCAGCGATCACTGACTCATTGCCTGTATCCGCTACGGAGCCGCAGTCAAACGACCACCCCTCATCACTGTCAAACGCTCCCTAAAACACTTCGGTGAGCAGGCCTTTCTAATCGACCTGGCCCGGGTATCCTGGAAGGACATTGACCTCATCCCGTCAGTTGAGGATGCCTGGTCATTCTTTAAAAGTAACTTTCTCACCATTTTAGATAAGCATGCTCCGTTCAAACAATGCAGAACTAAGAACAGATATAGCGGTCAGTCAGGAAAGCAAAGACCAGCTTCTTCAGGCAGATATTTGCATCCTGTACCTCTAACTCCAAAACGTTCTGGGACACTGTGAAGTCCATGGAGAACAAGAGCACCTCCTCCCAGCTGCCCACTGCACTGAGGCTAGGTAACACGGTCACCACCGATAAATCCATGATTATCGAAAACTTCAACAAGCATTTCTCAACGGCTGGCCATGCCTTCCTCCTGGCTACTCCAACCTCGGCCAACAGCTCCACCCCCCCCCCCCCCCCCCACGCAGCTACTCGCCCAAGCCTCTCCAGGTTCTCCTTTACCCAAATCCAGATAGCAGATGTTCTGAAAGAGCTGCAAAACAAATCAGCTGGGCTTGACAATCTGGACCCTCTATTTCTGAAACTATCCGCCGCCATTGTCGCAACCCCTATTACCAGCCTGTTCAACCTCTCTTTCATATCGTCTGAGATCCCCAAGGATTGAAAGCTGCCGCAGTCATCCCCCTCTTCAAAGGAGGAGACACCCTGGACCCAAACTGTTACAGACCTATATCCATCCTGCCCTGCCTATCTAAGGTCTTCGAAAGCCAAGTCAACAAACAGGTCACTGACCATCTCGAATCCCACCGTACCTTCTCCGCTGTGCAATCTGGTTTCTGAGCCAGTCACGGGTGCATCTCAGCCACGCTCAAGGTACTAAACGATATCATAACCGCCATCGATAAAAGACAGTACTGTGCAGCCGTCTTCATCGACCTTGCCAAGGCTTTCGACTCTGTCAATCACCATATTCTTATCGGCAGACTCAGTAGCCTCGGTTTTTCTAATGACTGCCTTGCCTGGTTCACCAACTACTTTGCAGACAGAGTTCAGTGTGTCAAATCGGAGGGCATGCTGTCCGGTCCTCTGGCAGTCTGTATGGGGGTGCCACAGGGCTCAATTCTCGGGCCGACTCTTTTCTCTGTATATATCAATGATGTTGCTCTTGCTGCGGGCGATTCCCTGATCCACCTCTACGCAGACGACACCATTCTGTATACTTCCGGCCCGCCCTTGGACACTGTGGTATCTAACCTAGTAAAACCAAATGCATGCTTTTCAAACGTTCGCTGCCTGCACCCGCACGCCCGACTAGCATCACCACCCTGGATGGTTCCGACCTAGAATATGTGGACATCTATAAGTACCTAGGTGTCTAAACTCTCCTTCCACTCATATCATATCAAACATCTCCAATCTAAAATCAAATCTAGATTCGGCTTTCTATTCCGCAACAAAGCCTCCTTCACTCACGCCGCCAAACTTACCCTAGTAAAACTGACTATCCTACCGATCCTCGACTTCGGCGATGTCATCTACAAAATAACTTCCAACACTCTACTCAGCAAACTGGATGCAGTTTATCACAGTGCCATCCGTTTTGTTACTAAAGCACCTTATACCACCCACCACTGCGACCTGTATGCTCTAGTCGCCTGGCCCTCGCTACATATTCGTCGCCAGACCCATCGGCTCCAGGTCATCTACAAGTCCATGCTAGGTAAAGCTCTGCCTTATCTCAGTTCACTGGTCACGATGGCAACACCCATCCGTAGCACACGCTCCAGCAGGTGTATCTCACTGATCATCCCGAAAGCCAACACCTCATTTGGCCGCCGTTCGTTCCAGTTCTCTGCTGCCTGTGACTGGAACGAATTGCAAAAATCGCTGAAGTTGGAGACTTTTATCTCCCTCACCAACTTCAAACATCTGCTATCTGAGCAGCTAACCGATCGCTGCAGATGTACATAGTCTATCGGTAAAATAGCCCACCCAATTTTACCTACCTCATCCCCATACTGTTTATATTTATTTACTTTTCTGCTTTTTTGCACATATCTCTACCTGTACATGACCATCTGATCATTTATCACTCCAGTGTTAATAATCTGCTAAATTGTAATTATTCGCCTACCTCCTCATGCCTTTTGCACACAATGTACTCTATTTTTCTACTGTGTTATTGACTTGTTAATTGTTTACTCCATGTGTAACTGTGTGTTGTCTGTTCACACTGCTATGCTTTATCTTGGCCAGGTCGCAGTTGCAAATGAGAACTTGTTCTCAACTAGCCTACCTGGTTAAATAAAGGTGAAATAAAAATGAATAAATAAATTAAGGAATCTTTACTTTTACTCAAGTTTGAAAATTGGGTACTTTTTCCACCACTGTTAGAAATCTAGCTAAGTGTTTTTTCTCACTTTCCCAGGCGGTGAATAATATAGCCTATAGGTCAATATGCACAAAGATGTCGGCAAATTCTCTCGAGAGACAAAAATACATCTGATCATTCTGGATCCTATTTTGACACATTGGACATCAAAATGTCAATCATGCCTTTCCTAGATATGTTAGATCTCAGTTGTCTTTTGATATAGCCAATTATTTCAATTACTATTTCATTGGCAAAGTAGGTAAACAACAGACTGTGAGCCATCATATGAATGGATAAAATATATAACAATGAAAGGAAAGCATTTTAATTTAGAATTGTGTAAAGTTAGTGTGGGTGAGGTGTAAAAGCATTGCTATCCATCAGTAATGACAAACCACCTGGTATTGACAATTTAGATGGAAAGGATTGTAAATGACTACAGTACCAGCCAAAGTTTGGACACACCTACTCATTCAAGGGTTTTTCTTAATTTTTAACTATTATCTACATTGTAAAGTAATAGTGAAGACATAAAAACTATAAAATAACACATATGGAATCATGTTGTAACCATAAGCATTAACCAAATCAAATATATATTATTTTTGAGATTCTTCACAGTAGCCACCCTTTGCCTTGTAGACTGCTATGCACACCAGCTTCATGAGGAATGCTTTGCCAAGTCTTGAAGGAGTTCCCACATAAGCTGAGCACTTGTTGACTGCTTTTCCTTCACCCTGCTGTCCAACTCATCCCAAACCATCTCAATTGGGTTGAGGTCATGCGATTGTGGAGGCCAGGTCATCTGATTTTTTTCTATTTATTTTAATTGTACTTTTATTTAACTAGGCAAGTCAGTTAAGAACAAATTCGTATTTACAATGACGGCCTACACCGGCCAAACCTGGGCCAATTGCCCAATCACGGCTGGTTGTGATACAGCCTGGATTCAAACCACTTAGGTGCAGCACTCCATCCTCCTTCTTGGTCAAATAACAATTACACAGGGGTGGTGTATCGCTACAGAATGCTTTGGTAGCCATGCTCGTTAACATTTACATTTAAGTCATTTAGCAGACGCTCTTATCCAGAGCGACTTACAAATTGGTGCATTCACCTTATGACATCCAGTGGAACAGTAGTGCATCTAAATCTTTTAAGGGGGGTGAGAGGGATTACTTTATCCTATCCTAGGTATTCCTTAAAGAGGTGGGGTTTCAGGTGTCTCCGGAAGGTGGTGATTGACTCCGCTGTCCTGGCGTCGTGAGGGAGTTTGTTCCACCATTGGGGGGCCAGAGCAGCGAACAGTTTTGACTGGGCTGAGCGGGAACTGTACTTCCTCAGTGGTAGGGAGGCGAGCAGGCCAGAGGTGGATGAACGCAGTGCCCTTGTTTGGGTGTAGGGCCTGATCAGAGCCTGGAGGTACTGAGGTGCCGTTCCCCTCACAGCTCCGTAGGCAAGCATCATGGTCTTGTAGCGGATGCGAGCTTCAACTGGAAGCCAGTGGAGAGAGCGGAGGAGAGGGGTGACGTGAGAGAACTTGGGAAGGTTGAACACCAGACGGGCTGCGGCGTTCTGGATGAGTTGTAGGGGTTTAATGGCACAGGCAGGGAGCCCAGCCAACAGCGAGTTGCAGTAATCCAGACGGGAGATGACAAGTGCCTGGATTAGGACCTGCGCCGCTTCCTGTGTAAGGCAGGGTCATACTCTGCGGATGTTGTAGAGCATGAACCTACAGGAACGGGCCACCGCCTTGATGTTAGTTGAGAACGACAGGGTGTTGTCCAGGATCACGCCAAGGTTCTTAGCGCTCTGGGAGGAGGACACAATGGAGTTGTCAACCGTGATGGCGAGATCATGGAACGGGCAGTCCTTCCCCGGGAGGAAGAGCAGCTCCGTCTTGCCGAGGTTCAGCTTGAGGTGGTGATCCGTCATCCACACTGATATGTCTGCCAGACATGCAGAGATGCGATTCGCCACCTGGTCATCAGAAGGGTGAAAGGAGAAGATTAATTGTGTGTCGTCTGCATAGCAATGATAGGAGAGACCATGTGAGGTTATGACAGAGCCAAGTGACTTGGTGTATAGCGAGAATAGGAGAGGGCCTAGAACAGAGCCCTGGGGGACACCAGTGGTGAGAGCACGTGGTGTGGAGACGGATTCTCGCCACGCCACCTGGTAGGAGCGACCTGTCAGGTAGGACGCAATCCAAGCGTGGGCAGCGCCGGAGATGCCCAACTCGGAGAGGGTGGAGAGGAGGATCTGATGGTTCACAGTATCGAAGGCAGCCGATAGGTCTAGAAGGATGAGAGCAGAGGAGAGAGAGTTAGCTTTAGCAGTGCGGAGCGCCTCCGTGATACAGAGAAGAGCAGTCTCAGTTGAATGACTAGTCTTGAAACCTGACTGATATGGATCAAGAAGGTCATTCTGAGAGAGATAGCGGGAGAGCTGGCCAAGGACGGCACGTTCAAGAGTTTTGGAGAGAAAAGAAAGAAGGGATACTGGTCTGTAGTTGTTGACATCGGAGGGATCGAGTGTAGGTTTTTTCAGAAGGGGTGCAACTCTCGCTCTCTTGAAGACGGAAGGGACGTAGCCAGCGGTCAGGGATGAGTTGATGAGCGAGGTGAGGTAAGGGAGAAGGTCTCCGGAAATGGTCTGGAGAAGAGAGGAGGGGGATGGGGTCAAGCGGGCAGGTTGTTGGGCGGCCGGCCGTCACAAGACGCGAGATTTCATCTGGAGAGAGAGGGGAGAAAGAGGTCAGAGCACTGGGTAGGGCAGTGTGAGCAGAACCAGCGGTGTCGTTTGACTTAGCAAACGAGGATCGGATGTCGTCGACCTTCTTTTCAAAATGGTTGACGAAGTCATCTGCAGAGAGGGAGGGGGGAGGAGGATTCAGGAGGGAGGAGAAGGTGGCAAAGAGCTTCCTAGGGTTAGAGGCAGATGCTTGGAATTTAGAGTGGTAGAAAGTGGCTTTAGCAGCAGAGAGAGAAGAGGAAAATGTAGAGAGGAGGGAGTGAAAGGATGCCAGGTCCGCAGGGAGGCGAGTTTTCCTCCATTTCCGCTCGGCTGCCCGGAGCCCTGTTCTGTGAGCTCGCAATGAGTCGTCGAGCCACGGAGCGGGAGGGGAGGACCGAGCCGGCCTGGAGGATAGGGGACATAGAGAGTCAAAGGATGCAGAAAGGGAGGAGAGGAGGGTTGAGGAGGCAGAATCAGGAGATAGGTTGGAGAAGGTTTGAGCAGAGGGAAGAGATGATAGGATGGAAGAGGAGAGAGTAGCGGGGAGAGAGAGCGAAGGTTGGGACGGCGCGATACCATCCGAGTAGGGGCAGTGTGGGAAGTGTTGGATGAGAGCGAGAGGGAAAAGGATACAAGGTAGTGGTCGGAGACTTGGAGGGGAGTTGCAATGAGGTTAGTGGAAGAACAGCATCTAGTAAAGATGAGGTCGAGCGTATTTCCTGCCTTGTGAGTAGGGGGGGAAGGTGAGAGGGTGAAGTCAAAAGAGGAGAGGAGTGGAAAGAAGGAGGCAGAGAGGAATGAGTCAAAGGTAGACGTGGGGAGGTTAAAGTCGCCCAGAACTGTGAGAGGTGAGCCGTCCTCAGGAAAGGAGCTTATCAAGGCATCAAGCTCATTGATGAACTCTCCGAGGGAACCTGGAGGGCGATAAATGATAAGGATGTTAAGCTTGAAAGGGCTGGTAACTGTGACAGCATGGAATTCAAAGGAGGCGATAGACAGATGGGTAAGGGGAGAAAGAGATAATGACCACTTGGGAGAGATGAGGATCCCGGTGCCACCACCCCGCTGACCAGAAGCTCTCGGGGTGTGCGAGAACACGTGGGCAGACGAAGAGAGAGCAGTAGGAGTAGCAGTGTTGTCTGTGGTGATCCATGTTTCCGTCAGTGCCAAGAATTCGAGGGACTGGAGGGAGGCATAGACTGAGATGAACTCTGCCTTGTTGGCCGCAGATCGGCAGTTCCAGAGGCTACCGGAGACCTGGAACTCCACGTGGGTCGTGCGCGCTGGGACCACCAGATTAGGGTGGCCGCGGCCACGCGGTGTGGAGCGTTTGTATGGTCTGTGCAGAGAGGAGAGAACAGGGATAGACAGACACATAGTTGACAGGCTACACAAGAGGCTACGCTAATGCAAAGGAGATTGGAATGACAAGTGGACTACACGTCTCGAGTGTTCAGAAAGTTAAGCTTACGTAGCAAGAATCTTATTGACTAAAATTATTAAAATGATACAGTACTGCTGAAGTAGGCTAGCTGGCAGAGGCTACGTTGTTGACTATGTTAAGTGTGCCTTGATTTCTAAATACACTGCTCAAAAAAATGAAGGGAACACTAAAATAACACATCCTAGATCTGAATTAATGAAATATTCTTATTAAATGCCTTTTTCTTTACATAGTTGAATGTGCTGCCAACAAAATCACACAAAAAGTATCAATGGAAATCAAATTTATCAACCCATGGAGGTCTGGATTTGGAGTCACACTCAAAATTAAAGTGGAAAACCACACTACAGGCTGATCCAACTTTGATGTAATGTCCTTAAATCAAGTCAAAATGAGGCTCAGTAGTGTGTGTGGCCTCCACGTGCCTGAATGACCTCCCTACAACGCCTGGGCATGCTCCTGATGAGGTGGCGGATGGTCTCCTGAGGGATCTCCTCCCAGACCTGGATTAAAGCATCCGCCAACTCCTGGACAGTCTGTGGTGCAACGTGGCGTTGGTGGATGGAGCGAGACATGATGTCCCAGATGTGCTCAATTGGATTCAGGTCTGGGGAACGGGCTTGCCAGTCCATAGCATCAATGCCTTCCTCTTGCAGGAACAGCTGACACACTCCAGCCACATGAGGTCTAGTATTGTCTTGCATTAGGAGGAACCCAGGGCCAACCGCACCAGCATATGGTCTCACAAGGGGTCTGAGGATCTCATCTCGGTACCTAATGGCAGTCAGGCTACCTCTGGCGAGCACATGGATGGCTGTGCGGCCCCCCCAAAGAAAAGCCACCCCACACCATGACTGACCCACCGCCAAACCGGTCATGCTGGAGGATGTTTCAGGCAGCAGAACGTTCTCCACGGCGTCTCCAGACTCTGTCACGTCTGTCACATGTGCTCAGTGTGAACCTGCTTTCATCTGTGAAGAGCACAGGGCGCCAGTGGCGAATTTGCCAATCTTGGTGTTCTCTGGCAAATGCCAAACGTCCTGCACGGTGTTGGGCTGTAAGCACAACCCCCACCTGTGGACGTCGGGCCCTCATACCACCCTCATGGAGTCTGTTTCTGACCGTTTGAGCAGACACATGCACATTTGTGGCCTGCTGGAGGTCTTTTTGCAGGGCTCTGGCAGTGCTCCTCCTGCTCCTCCTTGCACAAAGGCGGAGGTAGCGGTCCTGCTGCTGGGTTGTTGCCCTCCTACGGCCTCCTCCACGTCTCCTGATGTATTGGCCTGTCTGCTGGTAGTGCCTCCGTGCTCTGGACACTACGCTGACAGACGCAGCAAACCTTCTTGCCACAGTTCGCATTGATGTGCCATCCTGGATGAGCTGCACTACCTGAGCCACTTGTGTGGGTTGTAGACTCCGTCTCATGCTACCACTAGAGTGAAGCACTGCCAGCATTCAAAAGTGACCAAAACATCAGCCAGGAAGCATAGGAACTGAGAAGTGGTCTGTGGTCACCACCTGCAGAACCACTCCTTTATTGGGGGTGTCTTGCTAATTGCCTATAATTTCCACCTGTTGTCTATTCCATTTGCACAACAGCATGTGCAATTTATTGTCAATCAGTGTTGCTTCCT
The DNA here is from genome assembly GCF_034236695.1 of Oncorhynchus nerka. NCBI lineage: Eukaryota > Metazoa > Chordata > Actinopteri > Salmoniformes > Salmonidae > Oncorhynchus > Oncorhynchus nerka. The sequence continues at coordinate 50,375,999 of NC_088408.1, read as the reverse complement.
AAGTGGACAGTTTGATTTCACAGAAGTGTGATTGACTTGGAGTTACATTGTGTTGTTTAAGTGTTCCCTTTATTTTTTGAGCAGGGTACATCACAGACAGTGTCAAAGCACCACCACACCAGCACACCTCCTTCTCCATGGGAACCACACATGTGGAGGTCATCCGTTCACCTACTCTGCATCTCACAAAGACAAGGCTGTTGGAACCAAAAATCTCAAATTTGGAATCATCAGACCCCCAAGGGACAGATTTATGTCTCATGTCCATTACTCATATTTCTTGGTCCAAGCAAGTCTCTTCTTCTTATTGGTAATTAGTAATTTCAAGACCTCAAACCTGTAGGGAAGCCAGTCATTCCGCTAACCAAGAATGGTAAAGCACCGTTTACTGGGTCTAACAGCCAACCAATCAGCTTTCTACAGACTTTTACCAAACTTTTGGAAAACGTGTTTGACCGGATACAATGCTATTTCTCTGTAAACATATCAACAACATACTTTCAGCATGCTTATAGAGAGGGACATTCAACATGTACTGCATTGACACAAATGACTGTCGATTGGTTGAAATAGATTTATAATAAAGAATGTGGGAGCGGAACTGTTAGATTTGAGTGCAACCTTTGATATTATTGGCCATAACCTGTTGTAGAAAAAAAAATTTACTATAGCTTTTCAACCTCTGGCATATTGTGGATTCACAGCTAATAGAACAGAGGGTTTTCTTTAATGGAAGCTAATAGAGCTAGCTAGCTAATAGCTCTGGTACAAGGTGCCAATTGGCTGTTTTGTCGCTCTTAGTACAAAAGAATAATACTTTAAGAAATTACAAACGTTTTCTGTTATAACAAGCTTGGCTAGCCAACTAGATATGTGATCGCTAACATTAACTAGCTAGCTTGCTAAAAGGATGACAAATGCTAGCTAAATACAGCTAGCTATATAGCTAGCTACTGTTTTAGCTAGCGTGATATGGTTATTTACAAAGTCTAGTTAACTAGCAAGCTTTTATAGCTTATACCACAGATACGAGGTTTGCTAGCTAGTTCTAAAATAGTTGCTTATACTGTTGACGTTAGCTATGCTAGTAACTTGCAAACTACTTTCATTCTCCCTCCTCGTTCTCTTCCTTTGCATGGTCACACGTCCGTACTCTTGTCCCCTGAGCTGCCATGCTGACTGCGCTGGATTTATGCTAGAAAAACTTTAGCTAGCTGATTGTTACTAGTCTAGCAGTTTACATTTAGCCAAGCTCAGACATTAAACATATTTCAATAATGTAGCTAGGCTCCTAACACTAACTTATCTTATCTATTGTTTTATTGTAGACACTGTCTTGTCCTCATGCAGTGGCAGTGGTGACTGTAACTGTGCCGAGTATGAGGAGAAAGTAAGAAAAATTGTCACCGAAAAGCTGCAGATTGATCATAGAAGGATTGAGTTGGAGTGCAAGATGGCAAGAACAAGATGACTGTTCTGGAGAGAGCCAAGAACTAGAGAGGAACCAATGTCTTCCTTAGCGAGGACAACTCGGAAGCTGTGCGCCAAACGGGAAAGAACTTATACCAGCCAGGAAAGCTGCCAGAGAGCGTGAGGACATTGCATACATCCGCTACTACAGGCTTATTGTCTATCCTCCCTCCCAAAAGACTGGGAGGAGTGATAAACACATACACCAACTGAAACTCAAAAGTGCCTTATTGTCTGACTCTATCAGCAATGAACAATGATCTTGTCACGCTTTGTGTTTTTATGATTTTTTATATTAAGTCTATACTCAATAAGCTACCCAGGAAAGGGCTAAAAATAGCCCATAATGATATACAGTGCCTTCGGACAGTAGTCAGACTCACATTTTATTACGTTATAGCCTTATTCTAAAATGGATCAAATTAAAACAAATCCTCAGCAATCTACACAGAATACCCCATAATGACAAAGCGAAAACAGGTTGTCAGAAATGTTTGCACATTTATAAAAACAGGAAAACAGAAATACCTTATTTACATAAGTATTCAGACCCTTTGCTATGAGACTCAAAATTGAGCTCAGGTGATTCCTGTTTCCACTGATCATCCTTGAAATGTTTCTCTACAACTTGATTGGACATGATTTGAAGGCACCCACCTGCCTATATAAGGTCCCACAGTTGACAGTGCATGTCAGAACAAAAACCCAGCCGTGAGGTTGAAGGATTTGTCCGTAGAGCTCCGAGTCAGGATTTAGTCGAGGCAAAATTTCTGCAGCATTGAAGGTCCCCAAGAACACAGTGGTCTCATCATCCTTAAATGGAAGAAGTTTGGAATCACCAACACTCTTCCTAGAGTTGGCTGCCCGGCCAAACTGAGCAATCGGGGGGGAAGGGCCTTGGTCAGGGAGGTGACAAAGATCCCAACAGTCACTCTGACAGAGCTACAGAGTTCCTATGTGGAGATGGGAGAACCTTCCAGAAGGACAACCATCTCTGCAGCACTCCACCAATCAGGCCTTTATGGTGGAGTGGCCAAGCGGAAGCCACTCATCAGTAAAAGGCACATGACAGCCCGCTAGGAGTTCAGACTGGGGCGAAGGTTTACCTTCCAACAGGACAATGACCCTAAGCCATCAGCCAAGACAACACAGGAATGGCTTTGGGACAAGTCTCTGAATGTCCTTGAGTGGCCCAGGCAGAGCCCGGACTTGAACCTGATCGAACATCTCTGGATAGAATGTCTGTGCAGCGACACTCCCTATTCAACCTAACAGAGCTTGAGAGGATCTGCAGAAAAGAATGCAAGATATTCCCCAAATACAGTTGTGCCAAGCTTGTAGCATCATACCCAAGACGAATTAAGGCTGTAATCGCTGCCAAAGGTACTTTAACAAAGTACTGAGTAAAGGGTCTGAATACTTATGTAAATGTATTATTTATTTTTTTGTGTGTATGAAATTTGCAAACATTTCTATAAACCTGTTTTTGGAGAAGAAAAAAAACAATTGAATACATTTTAGAATAAGGCTGTAACGTAACAAAATGTGAAAAAGTCAAGGGGTCTGAATACTTTCCGAAAGCACTTGTATGCTTGCGTTATTTGACCATGTAGAGGAAAATGTTTTATCTAAGAATATTAATTAAATTCTGTTCCAAACCATTAAATACAATATAAATTACATTTATTAATTCAATTATTCAATTTGTATAATTATAAATTCAAAAATATTGCATTCAAATGCAATATCTGAATACAAATTTTACATTTTTAATTCAAATACAGTTTCTGTTGGCACTCCAAACACAACATCAGACTTCTAAGATATCAGAGAGCGTCACTCAGAAAAGAGCGTCACTCAAAAGTTTAATTCTCAAAAACCAGAACACCATTATTGAAGATAATTGAATTTCTGAGTGATATGACTGGTCTCTGTTTTTGCATCAATCTGCTGTGCTAAGAGCATATTTTGGAGATCAATTGGATAAGGTCAGGCCGTCTGTCTGTGGAGTTGCAAGTCAAATTATTTAAAAAAGGACAAAGTCAGAGTCCTTTAGAAGACAAAGTCAGAAGACATCTAAAATACAGAAAAGAGAGCAGGAAATAAGATAAGTATCATGGATTCAGCATTAGACTAGAACTAGCATGAAATGTCAAGAGCCCTATTGCTGTGGGCGGCATATAATTGATGATGTATGACATTTACGGATGCAACAGACAGAGATCTCATGCCTTGTTCAGTCTCAAATCAATGCCGCACCATGAATGCAGATGCGTTCAGATGCCTTCCCAACTTGTCATAACAGAAAATCATGCAACACGGATGCTTGAATAATGTAGACTTAAATCTAGTTTTAGATTTATGGGAAGGCAAAAATGGCTGAGGCTGACTTGGTGTGAGGCACAGACGTTAAAATTAAAATCCCAAGGTTGGGTCTGATATACAAGCTAATTGTTGGGTTTTGGGTATATTATAACTTGAATGATGTTGTACTGTGGCATCTAGAGGATGTGAATCAAAACTAATGGAGTTCATGATTAAAAAAAAAATATTGATGGATCTAATGTGGGGCTGGGATAGGATAAAGGATTGATACAGTATGAGTGTTAATAATCTGTCTAGGTTGTCTACTGGAGTAGGCCTATACAAATCTATAACAATTGGTGTCACTATCTTTTCGACACCATTTAAACCATGAATCTCATTAAAAATGTTCCAATACACATCGGCAAATGGGTTAGGTGTTGGTCAACAGGTTCTGTTGACTCTGCTAGCGCACGGTTGGCAAGTTAACACTGAGTTAAACATATTATAGCCGAAGTTCATCAGTAGTGTCACGAACGTTGGTTGAATTAATGGACCAAGGCGCAGCGTGCATAGAGTTCCACATGTTTATTTGATGAAACTCACAGAAAACAATAAAGTGCAAAAACGAAACGTGAAGCCAATGTAGTGCTCGCAGGCAACTTCACATAGACAAGACACCACAAAAACCCAGTGGGAAAAGGCTGCCTAACTATGATCCCCAATCAGAGGCAACGATAGACAGCTGCCTCTAATTGGGAACCATACCAGGCCAACATAGAAATAAAAAAACTAGACTACCCACCCTAGTCACACCCTGACCTAACCAAAATAGAGAATAAAAAGGATATCTAAGGTCAGGGCGTGACAAGTAAAGTCAATATAATAACTGGCTTATGGAAGCACTTCTCTAAACGAGAAGTATATTATGTTTTTACAAAATCTATTTACGCTTTCTGTATTTTTCTTCCCTAATGCTATAGGCCTGTATGTGTAAAACAGACAAAGTGATAGAGCAATGACCCTAGTGTTAAAAATACAAAAAAACAAAGCAAAGAAAGGACAAAATATGTTATTTTGATAAATCTGCTGTCAGGATGAAATGGATGCGTCATGTATCTACAGTGCCTTTAGTAAGTATTCACACCCCATCACTTTTCCTACATTTTTTGTTGTGTTACAGCCTGAATTTAAAATGGACTACATTTAGATTTGTTTGTCACTGGCCTAAACAAAACACGCCATAATGTCAACGTGGAATGATGTATTTTGAAATTTTTACAAATGAATAAAAAATGAAAAGCTGAAATGTCTTGAGTCAATAAGTATTCAACCCATTTGTTATGACATGCCTAAATAAGTTCATGAGTAAACATTTCCGTTCAAATCAAATCAAGTTGTATGGGTCACATACACATATTTATCAGATGTTATTGCGGGTGTAGCGAAATGCTTGTGTTCTTAGCTCCAACAGTGCAGTAGTATCTATAAAATCATAACAATACACACAAATCTAAAAGCAAAAGAATGACATTAAGAAATATGTAAACGTTAGGACAAGCAATCTCGGAGTGGCATTGACTAAAATACAATAGAACAGAATACAGTATCAATATGAGATGAGGAAAGCAGTATGTTAAAACCTCTAGTAACTCCCCATCCCGGGTCCGGGAGCGTGATCATCGACTGACACTAATTAGCATAACGCAACAGACATAAATATTCCTAGAAAATATTCCTATTCATGAAAATCACAAGTGAAATATATTGAGACACAGCTTAGCCTTTTGTTAATCATCCTGTCATTTCAGATTTTCAAAATATGCTTTACAGCCAAAGCTAGACAAGCATTTGTGTAAGTTTATCGATAGCCTAGCATAGCATTTTGTCCAGCTAGCAGCAGGTAACTTGGTCACGGAAATCAGAAAAGCAATCAAATTAAATCGTTTACCTTTGATGAGCTTCAGATATTTTCACTCACGAGACTCCCAGTTAGATAGCCAATGTTCCTTTTTTCCAAAAATATTATTTTTGGAGGCGAAATAGCTCCGTTTGTTCTTCACGTTTGGCTGAGAAATCGCCCGGAAATTCCAGTCGTGAAAACTCAGATTTTCTTCTCCAAATTAGCTCCATATTATCAACAGAAACATGGCAAACGTTGTTTATAATCAATCCTCAAGGTGTTTTTCAAATATCTATTCGATAATATATCCACCGGGACAATTGGTTTTTCAGTAGGACCGATTGGAACAATGGCTATCTCTGTATTTTACGCGACAATCACTCTGAGAGCCATCAGGTGACAACTTGCGCAATGTAGCCGCTTACGGGTATTCTTCAACATAAATGCGTAAAACTACGTCACAATGCTGTAGACACCTTGGGGAATAACGGAGAAAAGTAATCTGGTTGATAGCCCATTCACTGCTCAATAGGGATGCATTGGAACGCAGAGCTTTCAAAAGATGAGTCACTTCCGGATTGGATTTTTCTCAGGCTTTCGCCTGCAATATCAGTTCTGTTATACTCACAGACAATATTTTTACAATTTTGGAAACTTTAGAGTATTTCCTATCCTAAGCTGTCAATTATATGCATATTCTAGCATCTTGTCCTGACAAAATATCCCGTTTACTACGGAAACGTTATTTTTCCAAAATTAAAATACTGCCCCCTAGTCACAAAAGGTTTTTAACATCATTAAAGTGACTAGTGTTCCATTAATAAAGTAGCCAGTGATTTCATCTCCAAGTACAGTTGAAGTTTACAAACACTTAGGTTGGAGTCATTAAAACTCGTTTTTCAACCACACCACAAATATCTTGTTAACAAACTATACTTTTGGCATGTCGGTTAGGACATCTACTTTGTGCATGACACAAGTAGTTTTTCCAACAATTGTTTACAGACAGATTATTTAACTTATTCACTTCATCACAATACCAGTGGGTCAAATGTTTACATACAGTAAGTTGACTGTGCCTTTAAACAGCTTGCAAAACTCCCGAAAATGATGTCATGGATTTAGAAGCTTTGATAGGCTAACTGACATCATTTGAGGCAATTGGAGGTGTACCTGTGGATGTATTTCAAGGCCTACCTTCAAACTCAGTGCCTCTTTGCTTGACATCATGGGAAAATCTAAAGAAATCAGCCAAGACCTCAGTAAAAAAAATTGTAGACCTCCACAAGTCTGGTTCAGCAATTTCCATAAGCCTGAGGGTACCACGTTCATCTGTACAAACAATAGTTTGTATAAACACCATGGACCACGCAGCCGTCATACCGCTCAGCAAGGAGACACGTTCTCCTAGAGATGAACGTACTTTGGTGCGAAAAGTGCAAATCAATCCCAGAACAACAGCAAAGGACCTTGTGAAGATGGAGGAAAAGTATCTATATCCACAGTAAAATGAGTCCTCAATTGACATAACCTGAAAGGCTGCTCAGAAAGAAGGAAGCCACTGCTCCAAAACCGCCATAAAAAATGCCAGACTACAGTTTGCAACTGCACATGGAGACAAAGATCATACTTTTTGGTGAAATGTCCTCTGGTCTGATGAAACAAAAATAGAACTGTTTGGCCATGATGACCATCGTTATGTTTGGAGGAAAAAGGGGGAGGCTTGCAAGCCGAAGAACACCATCCCAACCGTGAAGCACGGGGGTGGCAGCATCATGTTGCTTTGCTGCAAGAGGGACTGGTGCACTTCACAAAATATATGGCATCATGAGGTAGGAAAATTGAAGCAACATATTGAAGCAACATCTCAAGAAATCAGTCAGGAAATTAAAGCTTGGTCACAAATGGCTCTTCCAAATGGATAATGACCCCAAGCATACTTCCAAAGTAGTCGCAAAACGGCTTAAGGACAACAAAGTCAAGGTATTGGAGTGGCAAAGCTACCAAATGCTAATTGAGTGTATGTAAACCTCTGACCCACTGAGAAAGTGATGAAAGAAATAAAAGCTGAGGTAAATCATTCTCTCAACTATTATTCTGACATTCTGACATTATTCAGACCCCTTGACTGTTGCACATTTTGTTACGTTACAGCCTTATTCTAAAATGGATGAAATTAAAACAAATCCTCAGCAATCTACACAGAATACCCCATAATGACAAATTGAAAACAGGTTTTTAGAAATGTTGCACATTTATTAAAAATAGAAAACATAAATATCTTATTTTCAATTATTCACCCTTCACCCTCAGGTGCATCCTGTTGCCATTGATCATCCTTGAGATGTTTCTATAACTTGTGGTGAATTCAAGTGATTGGACATGATTTGGAAAGGCACACACTTGTCTATATAAGGCTCCACAGTTGACAGTGCATGTCAGAGCAAAAACCAAGCCATGAGGTCGACGGAATTGTCCGTAGAGCTCCGAGACATGATTTGGTCGAGGCACAGATCTGGGGAAGGGTACCAAAACATGTCTGCAGCATTGAAGGTCCACAAGAACACAGTGGCCTCCATCATTCTTAAATGGAAGAAGTTTGGAACCACCAACACTCTTCCTAGAGCTGGCCATCCAGCCAAATTGAGCAATCGGGGGAGAGGGGCCTTGGTCAGGGATGTGACCAAGAACCTGATGGTCACTCTGACAGAGCTCCAGAGTTCCTCTGTGGAGATGGGAGAACCTTCCCGAACTGTATCTGCAGCACTCCATGCTTTATGGTAGAGTTGTCCAGACATAAGCCACTCCTCTATAAAAGACTCATGACAGTCCGCTTGGATTTTGCCAAAAGAAACTTAAAGACTCTCAGATCATGAGAAAAAAGATTCTCTGGTCTGATGAAACCAAGATGAAACTCTTTGGCCTGAATACCATGTGTCTCATCTGGAAGAAACCTGCCACCAACCCTACGGTTAAGCATGGTGGTGGCAACATGCTGTGGGGATGTTTTTCAGTGGCAGGGACTGGGAGATTAGTCAGGAACGAGGGAGAGATGAACGGAGCATGAACGGATGAAAACCTGCTCCAGAGCGCTCAGGACCTAAGACTGGGGCGAAGGTTTACATTCCAACTGGACAATTATATTAAGCACACATCCAAGACAACACAGGAGTGGCTTCGGGACAAGTCTCTGAATGTCCTTGAGTTGCCCAGCCAGAGCCCGAACTTGAACCTGATCGAATATCTCTGAAGAGACCTGAAAATAGCTGTGCAGCAACGCTCCAAATCCAAACTGACAGAGCTTGAGTGTATCTGCAGAGAACAATGGGGGAATCTCCCCAAATAAAGGAATGCGATGCACTAATCGCTGCCAAATGTGCTTCAACATAGTACTGAGTAAAGTGTCTTAATACTTATGCAAATGTCCTATTTCTGTTTTCTTTATATGTATATTAGCAAACATTTCTAAAAACCTGCTTTTGATTTGTCATTATGGGGTATTGTGTGTAGAAGGATGAGGGGAAAAAACAAGGTAATACATTTTAGAATAAGGATGTACCTTAACAAAATGTGGAAAAGTCAAGCTGTCCAAATACTTTCCGAATGCACAGTATATACAAATTGAATCATGATCATTGTGAAAGCTGACTCAGTCCTAACATCCTTTTTTATATCCAATTACATCTCGGGAATCTACATACACTTCCTTGGACTTACATTTACATTACATTTAAGTCATTTAGCAGACGCTCTTATCCAGAGCGACTTACAAATTGGTGCGTTCACCTTAAGACATCCAGTGGAACAGCCACTTTACAATAGTGCATCTAAATATTTTAAGGGGGGAGGGGGTGAGAAGGATTACTTTATCCTATCCTAGGTATTCCTGAAAGAGGTGGGGTTTCAGGTGTCTCCGGAAGGTGGTGATTGACTCCGCTGTCTTCATGGTATAGTTTCTGCTCTGACATCAACTGTGGGACATTTTATAGACAGGTGTGTGTTTCTTTCTAAATCATGTCTAAACAATTTTTAAAAATCATGTCTCCTTTGGAGAACCATTTTTGGTTCCAGGTAGAATCATTTTGGTTCCAGGTAGCATCCTGTTTGGTTCCAGTTGGAACCCTTTTGGGTTCTATGTAGAACCTTATGTGAAAAGGGTTCTACCTGGAACCAAAATGATTCTACCTGGAACCAAAAATGGTTCTCCAAAGGATTCTCCGATGGGGGCAGTCGAATAACCATTTAGATTATAGATAGCACTTTATTTTAAGTGCTTGGGCGGCTGTCTCTTTCACATGGATATGTTTGCATTTCACGCACATCTTGTTTGCAGAGAACATGCTGCAGCTGTCTGTTGTTTATCAGTAGTCCCACTGGGTTCTTTAATGAACATCTCTGTGTCTGACAGTGTGCATAGGGCTGACAATCAGGTTAAGAAGCAAAGGACTTTACAGGGCTTCTAAATCTGCATGAGGGCACCACTTTTGACCAGGGCCCATGGGGAATTGGGTGCAATTTGGGACTCTCACAGTGCTACTGCTACGCCCCAGGCCAGAGAAGCGTCAGCACCAAGAATGCAATTTCACGGGTAGAGAAACAAGGGCGACATGCTTTACCATACCATTGTTTCTTATACAATTTCATAGTTTCTTATGAGGTTGTGTTCAACTTGGCATCTACCGCGACATCAACTTGGCATCTACCCTCTCTTGTGTCAGCCAAGCCAAGTCGCTATTGTTGAAGTGTTTGCTTTGTTGAAATTCAAATCTAATCAAATTGTATGTCACACACGCCGAATAAAACAGGTGTAGACCTTAACATCATATGCTTACTTACAGGCCCTTAACCAACAATGCAGTTCAAGAAATAGAGTTAAGAAAATATTTACAAAATAAACTAAAGTAAAAAAAACACATATATATAAACTCAGCAAAAAAGAAACGTCCCTTTTTCAGGACCCTGTCTTTCAAAGATAATTCGTAAAATCCAAATAATGTAACAGATATTCATTGTAAAGGATTTAAACACTGTTTCCCATGCTTGGTTCAATGAACCAAAAACAATTAATTAACATGCACCTGTGGAATGGTCGTTAAGACACTAACAGCTTACAGACGGTAGGCAATTAAGGTCACAGTTATGAAAACTTAGGACATAAAGAGGCCTTTCTACTGACTCTTTCAAACATCGAAAGAAAGAAGCCCAGGGTCCCTGCTCATCTGCGTGAACATGCCTTAGGCAAGCTGCAAGGAGACATGAGGACTGCAGATGTGGCCAGAGCAATAAATTGCAATGTCTGTACTGTGAGACGCCTAAGACAGCGCTACAGCTAGACAGGATGGACAGCTGATCATCCTCGCAGTGGCAGACCAGGTGTTAGAACACCTACACAGGATCGGTACATCCGAACATCACACCTGCGGGACAGGTACAGGATGGCAACAACAACTACCCGAGTTACACCAGAAACGCACAATCCCTCCATCAGTGCTCAGACTGTCCGCAATAGGCTGAGAGAGGCTGGACTGAGGGCTTGTATGCCTGTTGTAAGGCAGGACCTCACCAGAAATCACCGGCAACAACATCACCTATGGGCACAAACCCACTGTTGCTAGACCAGACAGGACTGGTAAAAAGTGCTCTTCTCTGACGAGTCACGGTTATGTCTCACCAGGGGTGATGGTCGGTTTATCATCGAAGGAATGAGCGTTACACCGAGGCCTGTACTCTGGAGCGGGATCGATTTGGAGGTGGAAGGTCCGTCATGGTCTGGGGCGGTATGTCACAGCATCATTGGACTGAGCTTAATGTCATTGCAGGCAATAAGCTGGTATTGACAATCAGCTGGTCTTGACAAACTGGACCCTCTATTTCTGAAACTATCTGCTGCCATTGTCGCAACCCCTATTACCAGCCTGTTCAACCTCTCTTTCATATAGTCTGAGATCCCCAAGGATTGGAAAGCTGCCGCAGTCATCCCCCTCTTCAAAGGGGGAGATACACTTGACCCAAACTGTTACAGACCTATATCAATCCTGCCCTGCCTATCTAAGGTCTTCGAAAGCCTAGTCAACAAACAGATCACTGACCATCTCGAATCCCACCGTACTTTCTCTGCTGTGCAATCTGGTTTCCGAGCCGGTCACAGGTGCACCTCAGCCACGCTCAAGGTACTAAACGATATCATAACCGCCATCGATAAAAGACAGTACTGTGCAGCCATCTTCATCGAACTGGCCATGGCTTTCGACTTTGTCAATCACCATATTCTTATCGGCAGACTCAGTGGCCTCGGTTTTTCTAATGACTGCCTTGCCTGGTTCACCAACTACTTTGCATACAGAGTTCAGTGTGTCAAATCGGAGGGCATGTTGTCCGGTCCTCTAGCAGTCTCTATGGGGGTGCCACAGGGTTCAATTCTCGGGCTGACACTTTTCTCTGTATATATCAATGATGTTGCTCTTGCTCCGGGAGATTCCCTGATCCACCTCTACGCAGACGACACCATTCTGTATACTTCTGGCCCTTCCTTGGACACTGTGCTATCTAACCTCCAAACGAGCTTCAATGCCATACAACACTCCTTCCATGGCCTCCAACTGCTCTTAAACGCTAGTAAAACCAAATGCATGCTTTTCAACCGTTCGCTGCCTGAACCCGCACGCCCGACTAGCATCACCACCCTGGATGGTTCCGACCTATAATATGTGGACATCTATAAGTACCTAGGTGTCTGGCTAGACTGTAAACTCTCCTTCCAGACTCATATCAAACATCTCCAATCTAAAATCAAATCCAGAGTCGGCTTTCTATTCCGCAACAAAGCCTCCTTCACTCACGCCGCCAAACTTACCCTAGTAAAACTGACTATCCTACCGATCCTCGAATTCGGCGATGTCATCTACAAAATAGCTTCCAATACTCTACTCAGCAAACTGGATGCATTTTATCACAGTGCCATCCGTTTTGTTACTAAAGCACCTTATACCACCCACCACTGCGACCTGTATGCTCTAGTCGGCTGGTCCTCGCTACATATTCGTCGCCAGACCCACTGGCTCCAGGTCATCTACAAGTCCATGCTAGGTAAAGCTCCGCCTTATCGCAGTTCACTGGTCACGATGGCAACACCCATCCGTAGCACGCGCTCCAGCAGGTGTATCTCACTAATCATCCCTAAAGCCAACATCTCATTTGGCCGCCTTTCCTTCCAGTTCTCTGCTGCCTGTGACTGGAACGAATTGCAAAAATCGCTGAAGTTGGAGACTTTGATCTCCCTCACAAACTTTAAACATCTGCTATCTGAGCAGCTAACTGATCACTGCAGCTGTACATACTCCTTCGGTAAATAGCCCACCCAATTCACCTACCTCAACCCCATACTATTTTTATTTATTTACTTTTCTGCTCTTTTGCACACCCGTATCTCTACCTGCACATGACCATCTGATAATTTATCACTCCAGTGTTAATCTGCTAAATTGTAATTATTCGCCTACCTCCTCATGCCTTTTGCACACAATGTATATAGACTGTTTTTTTCTTTTTTTCTATTGTGTTATTGACTTGTTTATTGTTTTCTCCATGTGTAACTCTTTGTTGTTGTCTGTTCACACTGCTATGCTTTACCTTGGCCTGGTCACAGTTGTAAATGAGAACTTGTTCTCAACTAGCCTACCTGGTTAAATAAAGGTTAAATAAAAAAAATATATAAAATAAATTGCAGACAATCTCAATACTGTGCGTTACAGAGAAGACATCCTCCTCCCTCATGTGGTACCCTTCCTGCAGGCTCATCCTGACATGACCCTCCAGCATGACCATGCCACCAGACATTCTGCTCGTTCTGTGTATGATTTCCTGCAAGACAGGAATGTCAGTGTTCTGCCATGGCCAGTGAAGAGCCCAGATCTCAATCCCATTGAGCACGTCTGGGAACTGTTGGATTGGAGGGTGAGGGCTAGGACCATTCCCCCCAGAAATGTCCGTGAACTTGCAGGTGCATTGGTGGAGAGTGGAGTAACATCTCACAACAAGAGCTGGCAAATCTGGTGCAGTCCATGAGGAGGAGATGCACTGAGGTACTTAATGCATCTGGTGGCCACACCAGAAACGGACTGTTACTTTTGACACATTATTCAATTTCCGTTAGTCACATGTCTGTGGAACATGATCAGTTTATGTCTCAGTTGTTGAATCTTGTTATGTTCATACAAATGTAAATAGTCCGGATGGCCATTTGATTAATTGTTCAGCAGTCTTATGGCTTAGGGTAGAAAATGGTAAGGAGCCTTTTGGTTCCTAAACTTGGTGCTCCGGTACTGCTTGCCGTGCGGTAGCAGAGAGAACAGTTTTTTACTTGGGTGATTGGAGTCTTGGACAATTTTTTGGGCCTTCCTCTTACACCACCTAGTATATATGTCCTGGATGTCAGGAAGCTTGGCCCCAGTGATGTACTGGGCCATACACACTACCCTCTGTAGCGCTTTACGGTCAGATGATAGTTTGTTGGTGATATGGACAACAAGGAACTTGAAACTCTCAACCTGCTCCACTTCAGCCCCGTCAATGTTAATGAGGACATGTTCGACCCTACTTTTCCTATAGTCCATTATCAGCTCATTTGTCTTGCTCACAGTGAGGGAGAGGTTGTTGTCCTGGCACAATACTTCCAGGTCTCTGACCTCCTCCCTTTTGGCTGTCTCATCGTTGTTGGTGATCAGGCCTACCGTTGTTGTGTCGTCAGCAAACTTAATGATGGTGCTGTAGTCATGCTTGTGAATTGGAGTGGGTCTAGGGTTTCCAGCATGATGGTGTTGATGTGAGCAATGACCAGACTTTCAAAGCACTGCATGGCTACCGGTGTGAGTGCTGCCGTGCTAAAATCATTTAGGCAGGTTACCTTTGATTTCTTGGGCAGAGGGACTGTGGTGGTCTGTTTGAAACATGTAGGTATTACAGACTCGGACAAGGAGAGGTTGAAAATGTCAGTGAAGACACTTGCCAGTTGGTCCGCGTATGCTTTGAAAAGACGTCCTGGATATCCGTCTGGCCATGCGGCTTTGTGAATGTTGACCTGTTTAAAGGTCTTGCTCACATCAGCTAAGGAGAGCGTTATCAAATAGTCGTCCGGAACAGCTGGTGCTCTCATCATGCATGCTTCAGTGTTGCTTGCCTCGAAGAGACCATAAAAGGCATTTAGCTCGTCTGGTAGGCTCTCATCACTGGGTTTCCCTTTGTAGTCCGTAATAGTTTTCATGCCCTGCCACATCCAAGGAGCATCAGAGCTGGTGTAATAGGATTCAATCTTAGTCCTGTATTGATGCTTTACCTGTTTGATGGTTCGTCTGAGGGCATAGCGGGATGTCTTCTCAGAGCGCGGATTAGTGTCCTTTCCCAGAAAGTGACTGCTCTAGCCTTTTGCTTGGTGCGGATGTTGCCTCTAATGAAGGCTTCTGGTTGGGAAATGTACAGTTGAAGTCGCAAGTTTAACATACACCTTAGCCAAATACATTTTAACTCAGTTTTTCATAATTCCTGACATCTAAGCCTAGTTAAAATTCCCTGTATTAGGTCAGTTAGGATCACCACTTCATTTTAAGAATGTGAAATGTCAGAATAATAGTAAAGAATGATTTATTTCAGCTTTTATTTCTTTCATCACATTCCCAGTGGGTCAGAAGTTTACATACACTCAATTAGTATTTGGTAACACTGCCTTTACATTGTTGAACTTGGGTCAAACGTTTCGGGTAGCCTTCCACAAGCTTCCCACAATAAGTTGGGTGAATTTTGGCCCATTCCTCCTGACAGAGCTGGTGTAACTGAGTCAGGTTTGTAGGCCTCCTTGCACATGTTTTTTCAGTTCTGCCCACACATTTTCTATGGGATTGAGGTCAGGGCTTTGTGATGGCCACTCCAATACCTTGACTTTGTTGTCCTTAAGCCATTTTGCCACAACTTTGGAAGTATGCTTGGGGTCATTGTCCATTTGGAAGACCCATTTGCGACCAAGCTATAATTTCCTGACGGATGTCTTGAGATGTTGCTTCATTATATCCACATAATTTTCC
This sequence comes from Oncorhynchus nerka, assembly GCF_034236695.1. Classification (NCBI taxonomy): domain Eukaryota; kingdom Metazoa; phylum Chordata; class Actinopteri; order Salmoniformes; family Salmonidae; genus Oncorhynchus; species Oncorhynchus nerka. The sequence continues at coordinate 50,360,249 of NC_088408.1, read as the reverse complement.
TACCTCATGATACCATCTATTTTGTGAAGTGCACCAGTCCCTCTTGCAGCAAAGCACACCCACAACATGATGCTGCCACCCCCGTGCTTCACGGTTGGGATGGTGTTCTTCTGCTCTATTTTTCTTTCATCGTTTTACTGTGGATATAGATACGACTTCAACTGTATGTACAGTCACTGTGAGGACATTGTCGTTGATTCACTTAATGATGAAGCTGGTGACTGAAGTGGTATACTCCTCAATGCCATTTGATAAATCCCTGATCATTTTCCAGTCTGTGCTATAAAACAGTCCTGTAGCGTAGCAACCACATCATCTGAATTGAGCGAGTCACTTGTTCTTCCTGCTTTAGTTTTTACTTGTAAGCAGGAAACATTAGGATATAACTGTAATCAGATTTGCCAGATGGGGGAAAAGTGGATACCTAGTCACTTGTCCAACTGAAAATATTCAATTGAAATGTGTCTTCCTATTTTAACCCAATCACTCTGAATCAGAGAGGTGCAGGGGGCTGCCTTAATCAACATCCATGTCTTCTGCACCCAGGGAAAAGTGGGTTAACTGCTTGGCTCAAGGGCAGAATGACTGATTTTTACCTTGTCCTCTCAGGGATTTGATCCAGCAACCTTCTGCTCACTGGCCCAACACTCTAACCACTAGGCTACATGCCCAGGGAGAGGGAGAGCTGTGTATGTGTCTCTGTGTGTGGATTAAAGATGGTCTAGAGTTTTTTTTCTATGGTTGCACATGTGACATGCTTGTAGAAATGAGGTAAAACGGATTGAAGTTGACCTGCATTAATGTCCCCGGCCACTAGGGGACGCTTCTGGATGAGCATTTTCTTGTTTGCTTACATTCTTATACAGCTCGTTGACTGCGGTCTTAGTGCCAGCATCAGTTTGTGGTGGTAAATAGACAGCTACTTCAGGCGAGCAATACCTCAAGACTTCTATAATATTAGACATCACACACCAGCAGTTATTGACTATCTCATGATAAACTGTAGACCACACAATCTACCAAAAGAGTTCTCATCTATATTATTCTTTGGCTCGGCACTGAGACGTCTAAACACTCAATCGCCATTGCCGATAAAATATGGCCTGTTCTACGTAGCTTAGTTATCTTCAAAGAAGTTTACACCATAGGTCTGAGAGTATTTTGCACTTCTTAATTACTTATGTGGCCTCTCTCTATTAAGCTCTTGGCTGGATTCAGAATCAACAATAACAATAAGTGTTTTACCTGGGAAATGAATCATACCAACCCCAGCCACTAGAAATGGACAACAACATGTATGATTATTAGATACCACTAGCTGAGGTAATAAACACTAATAAGGGGATAGCTCTCACCGTGCTTTAATTCATTGAAGTACTATGTCAAGCGTGTAAATTGTTTTCCAATTAGTTTATTCAATCTTATTGGCAATGGGAGATGACAGGGAGAACGCTAAATAATATTGCACTCCTCTTCCAGAGGCAAGGAGATGCTAAACATAAGATTATAAATACAATTAATTACCTCAATGTGAATCATTAACACATTCACACAGTGGCTCAAATGTGTGTTTTGGAGATGAAGATAAAATATTCCCCCCCAATAATGGCGTATAAATTGGGTTTATTGAGTAATGCCGCTTTTTTTTAAATGAAAATACTTTGGAGCTGAGGGTGAGGTTTGGTCGGGTTGGGAGATGGAACAGAGATAGTGGGTGGCGGGTAGCCTAGCGGTTAAGTAACCAAATCGAAAGGTTGCTGGTTTGAATCCCTGACTTGGCTAGGTGAAAAATCTTTTGATGTGCCTTGAGCAAGGCACTTAACCCTAGTTGCTCTGGATAATAGTGTCTCCTTAATGACCAAATGTAAATTTAATAGGTGGAGAGAGAGAGATGGGGGGAATAGGCCCAGCAGTACTGAGCTGTCTTGACAACAGGAGAACCGAAAGGAGGCAAATTACTTAATGGGCAGATTCTGTTGATTATAACTAATTACAAGACTTGAACCAGAAAGTGAAACAAAACAAGTCCTCAATGGCAGAATCTACACTGAACAAAGTAATAAATGCAACAATTTAAAAGATTTTACAGAATTACAGTTCATAAAAGTAAATCAGTCAACTGAAATAAATTGATTAGGCCCTAATCTATGGACTTCACATCTGTTGGTCACAGATACATAAAAAAAAGTAGGGGTGTGGATCAGAAAATAAGTCCGTATTTGGTGTGACCACTATATGCCTCATGTAGCGTCACACATCTCCTTCACATAGAGTTGATCAGGCTGTTGATTGTGGCCTGTGGAATGTTGTTCCACTCTTCTTCAAAGGCTGTGCAAAGTTGCTGGATATTGGTGGGAACTGGAACATGCTGTCGTACATGTAGATACAGAGCATTCCAAACATGCTCAATGCGTGAAATGTCTGAGTATGCAGGCCTGGAAGAACTGGGACATTTTCAGCTTCCAGGAATTGTGCACAGATACTTGAGACATGGTGACGTGCATTATCATGCTGAAATTTGAGGTGATGGCGGCAGATGAATACCATGACAAAGGGCCTCATGATCTTGTGACGGATTTCATGTTCATTCAAATTGCCATCGATAAAATGCAATTATGTTCGATGTCCTAGCTTATGCCTGCCCATAACATAACCCGACCGCCACCATTGGGCACTCAAATGGCTTGCCCACACAACACCATACCATCTGCCATCTGCAGGTGAAACCGAGATTCATCCATGAAGAGCACACTTCTCTAGTGTGACAGTGTCCATCGAAAGTGAGCATTTGCCCACTGAAGTCAGTTAGGACGGCGAACTGCAGTCAGGTCAAGACACTGGTGAGGATGACGAGCACGCAGATGAGCTTCCCTGAGATGGTTTCGTACAGTTTTTTCAGAAATTCTTTGGTTTTGCAAAGCCACATCAGCTGTCCAGGTGGCTGGTTTCAGACAATCCAGCAGGTGAAGAAGCCGGATGTGGAGGTCCTGGGCTGGCGTGGTTAGAAGTGGTCTGCTGTTGTGAGGCCGGTTGGACGTACTGCCAAATTCTCTAAAACGACATTGGAGTTAGTTACAGTAGAGAAATTAAATGACTATCCCACCATAATGTCATGTTTACTCTTTGTCACCCATGCATGTAACTATATTTTTGAGCAAAAGTCTTTCATTGACATTAATGCAAGTCAAGTACTGTCACAATTTGTTGCCTTTAACTTGATAATGTGCTCTGTCCTACATTGTATACAGTCAGAAAAAAATCATTCTGTTTTATAAAAAGTAACAGCAATAGCAAAACACTTTTTCAGCATACACTATGGGGTGAGCTTTTTGGCCTCCATTGTGAATTTGAACCGTAGTTGTACAGACTGAGCCAAATCGATATGTCGAGGAGAAAGTCCTTATCTAGGCAATTAACTCTTGGCCAACAGGAATCCTGCTCTATCTGCCCATAAGCTGTATGGGATTGCATTCCACCAAGAAGACTTCTTAAGCAGATAAGTCTTCAGATCAGGACCACTGCAGAGACTGAAAGCAGGTATGAGAGAGTGCCATAAGGAGACTCGCTTTTATGAGAGAAAGAGAGGGTGTTGTGTGTGGGGGAGAGAGATTGGGGGAAAGAGTGAGAAATAGAGCAAAAAGAAAGATGAGACTGAGAAGGAGTGGGAGGAAATAATGAGGGAATAGAGACAATGGAGATAGAGAAAGAGATTGATGGAGTGAGAGAGAAGTGATGAGGTGAATAGGGAAAAAATAAAGAATGGAAGAAAGAAAAAGAAAGGCATCTTTCTCATTCATAATTCAATTTTTTTATTTTATTGGTTACATACACATATTTATCAGATGTATTGCGGATGTAACAAAATGCTTGTGTTCCTAGTTCCAATAGCACAGTAGTACCTAACAATTCACAACAATACACAAATCTTAAAGTAAAATAATGGAATTAAGAGATATATAAATATTAGGACGAGCAATGTCGGAGTGGCATTGACTAGAATACAGTAGAATACAGTACAAAATTTGTAAAACAGTATGTAAACATTATTAAAGTGACCAGTGATTCCATGTCTATGTACAGTTAAAGTCGGAAGTTTACATACACCTTAGCCAAATACATTTTAACTCACAATTTTCACAATTCCTGACATTTAATCCAAGTAAAAGTTCAATGTCTTATGTCAGTTAGGATTACCACTTTACTTTAAGAATGTGAAATGTCAGAATAATAGTAGAGAGAATGATTTACTTCAGCTTTTATTTCTTTCATCACATTCCCAGTTGGTCAGAAGTTTACATACACTCAATTAGCATTTGGTAGAATTCCCTTTCCATTGTTTAAATTGGGTCAAACGTTTCAAGTAGCCTTCCACAAGCTTCCCACAATAAATTGGGTGAATTTTGGCCCATTCCTCCTGACAGAGCTGGTGTGACTGAGTCAGGTTTGTAGACCTCCTTGCTCGAACACACTTTTTCAGTTCTGCCCACAAATGTTCTATAGGATTGAGGTCAGGGCTTTGTGATGGCCACTCCAATACATTGACTTTGTTGTCCTTAAGCCATTTTGCCACAACATTGGAAATATGCTTGGGGTCATTGGTCATTTGGAAGACCCATTTGTGACCAAGCTTTAACATCCTGAGATGTTGCTTCAATATATCCACATAATTGTCCTCCCTCATGATGCCATCTATTTTCTGAAGTGCACTCGTCACTCCTGCAGCAAGCACCCTCACAGAATGCATCTCCTTCTTGAGCGTTATGACGGCTGCGTGGTTCCATGGTGTTTATACTTGCGTACTATTGTTTGCACAGATGAATGTGGTATCTTCAGGCGTATGGAAATTGCTCCCAAGGATGAACCAGACTTGTGGAGGTCTACAATTGTTTTTCTGAGGTCTTGGCTGATTTATTTTGATTTCCCCATGATCTCAAGCAAAGAGGCACTGAGTTTGAAGGTAGGCCTTGAAATACATCCACAGGTACACCTCCAATTGACTCAAATGATTTCAATTAGGCTATCAGAAGCTTCTAAAGCCATGACATAATTTTCTGGAATTTTCCAAACTGTTTAAAGGCACAGTCAACTTAGTGTATGTACACTTCTGACCCACTGGAATTGTTATACAAACTTCAAATGTACATAGGGCAGCAGCCTCGAGTAACTGGGTGGTAGTCGGCTAGTGACAATGACTAAGTTCAGGGCAGAGTACTGGATGGAGGCTAGTGATGGCTGTTTAACAGTCTGATGGCCTTGAAATAGAAGGCGATTTTCAGTATCTCTGTCCCAGCTTTGATGCACCTGCACTGACCTCGCCTTCTGGATGATAGCGGGGTGAACAGGCCGTGGCTCTGGTGGTTGATGTCCTTGATGATCTTTTTGGCACTCCTGTGATATCGGAGACTGTAGGTGTCCTGGAGGGCAGGCATTGTGATGTTTTGGGTAGACCGCACTACCCTCTGGAGAGCCCTGAGGTTGCGGGCAGTGATGTTGCCATACCAGGCAGTGATACAGCCTGACAGGATACTCTCAATGGTGTAACTGTAAAAGTTTGGAGGGTCTTAGGGGCCATGCCAAATTTCTTCAGCCTCCTGAAGTTAAAAAAGCGCTGTTGCACCTTCTTCAGCAGACTCTCTGTGTGGGTGGACCAATTCAGATTGTCAGTAATGTTTACGCTGAGTAACTTGAAGCTTTTCACCTTCTCAGCTGCAGTCCCGTCGATGTGGATGGGGGCATGCTCCCTCAGCTGTCTCCTAGGTAACACGATCAGCTCCTTAACCCTAACCCATTTTTTTTAAGTTGAGAGAGATGTTATTTTACATTTACATTTAAGTCATTTAGCAGACGCTCTTATCCAGAGCGACTTACAAATTGGTGCGTTCACCTTAAGACATCCAGTGGAACAGCCACTTTACAATAGTGCATCTAAATATTTTAAGGGGGGTGAGAAGGATTACTTTATCCTATCCTAGGTAAATTTTCCTGGCACCACTCCGCCAGGGTTCTCACCTCCTCCCTGTACTCTGTCTCATCATTGTTGGTAACCAGGCCTACTACTCTTGTGACGTCTGCAATCATGACAATTGAGTTGGAGGCATGCGTGGCCACTCAGTCATGGTTGAACAGGGAGTACAGGAGGGGACTGTGCATGCACCTTGTGGGGCCCCTGTTTTGAGGATCAGCATGGTGGAGGTGTTATTTTCTACCTTCACCACCTGGGGGTAGCCCGTCAGGAATTGCATCGTCTGTGGATCTATTGGGACGGTATGCAAATTTAAGTGGGTCTAGGGTGTAATTCATTACAACTATGAGCTGCATACAGTATGAAGGGTGGAGGGTGGTTGGTAGCTGTTTACTTCAAATTGTACCATGTTGGGACACCAGAGGGGGGAGCAGGGAGACATACAGAAGTGCAGACATGCCATCTGCTTGTCTGCCTGTTTGTCTGTCTGTCTCTATTTGTTTTCTCTGCATTTTCTAACAGATTTTGATGTGGATTTGAAGTGCAGATTCCAACTTGATAGACAAGCCTCTGCTGGGGGTAATGGGCAATCCCTCAACAGTATGTTTGACTGTTGCACACACTTTCTGGCAAAAGGACGTTGTGTATGACTGCACATCACCTGTGAAAGGGGCTGTGCCCCAAATGGCATCCTAGGTGCTGGCACCCCATTTCCTACATAGTGCCCAACTTTTGACCAGGGTACACTATATAGGGTATACGGTGCCCTATATAGCATATAGATTGCCATTTGGGTTATAACCAGTGATAATCATCTGTGCCCAGACCATAGTCTGTTACTGTGCCTGATTGTACAAATCTCTAATCTAATCACGTAACTGTGAGTGTACATACCGTTGCTCGATAAAGCATCTATAGCGTAATAAATAGTATGTTGCTACAACAAAACAACAGTTGGGATTAGATCTAAGCCTGTTGAATCCTCCTTTTGTAACAGGTTTAATGAAATACACCCAGCTCGCTGTAATTAATTTGAAAGCACACTGCCAGATTGCATGTTGACTTTCCTTAACAGTCCTGTGCATACAATTAAATACATTAGGCTCTCATTAAAGGATGTTAACAGCTAAAGGCAGGCAGCACAGAGCAGACCTGGGTTCAAATACAAATGCTTGATTTATAGCTTGCATGGCACAATGAAACCAATAGAATACTCACACCCACATCTGCCACTCCAGGCAGACTAGAGCAATAGTATTTGTACCCAGGTCTAGCACAGAGATAGAAGATGGGGACAGGGTATTTTTGTGGGCACCAGACAGAGACTGATAAACTGAATTTAAAGGGGTAATCTGGGATTTAGCCTAATTAAGGAGATGAAAACAGATAAAACTGAATGACACATTGCAAACTCTTCCATTAAACACAGAATGACACCCGATGTGGGTAGAAGCAGGATGGTGGACTTTGATAATGATTGAATGCTTATCAAAACCCTGGTTGAGCTGTGGTGACATCTGCTTAGAGGAGGGGTGTATATGTGTGTGTTTTTGCGCAAAATGCGTGCATGTGTATGTGTGCCTGTGTTTAAAACTTAGGGGGTCATCGCACCCCACCGCCTCCTCTCCCCAGCCCCAGCAGCTGAGTCCCTCATCCCCTCCTCCCCCCAACCTCCTGCCTGTGGATGGGAATGTGTCATGCTGCTCCAGACTCCTCTCTTCAGACTCTCCTCTTCAGCTCCAGCCATTCCAGCCTCCCTCCATAATGAGCCCTGTAACCCTGCATTGTGGTAAGCAGCCAATCCTCCTCCTACTGCTTTGTCATGGTGTTTCTTTGGGAGCTTTCCATACAGCTGATGGCTGCCTGACCAGGGAGGATTGTGTGTATTTGAGATAGGGTATAGTATGGTGTTTGTGTGCATGCTTGCGTGTGGTTGCCAGGCGGGTCAACCCTCCATCTGCTGGGTGAAGGATCACTACTGGGGTCAGGGGCCACCGTTCCCAACAATAGAGATTAGCTACGCTGACAGCACGGTCACACACACACACACACACACACACACACACACACACACACAACACACACACACACACACACACAAACACTCTCCCTGCCCCTCTGTACACATATTCACTCATCTCTCAATTTAGACCATGACAGATGACTGTAAAGTTTGATGGTTCACATTGGCCTGTAGAGGGGGAGTGAGGTAGGGAAATGTGAGAGACACAGTATATGTCACAAATGGCACTCCACCTTTGGCCAGGGTCCATCAAAATGGCACCACAGTCCCCCCAGAGCTGTCATATTGTCAATAAAGTAGCATGACAGAAATATTATGACAAGTTTTCAAACTACCGGTAGTTTCTTTGGGAAGATATATAACGCAATAGTAAAATATATGCACACATGACTGTAAGTCGCTTTAGATAAGAGTCTGTTAAATGGCATTTATTATTATTATTATTATCTGTTATTTGAACAACAGCATAAATACTCCTATTTCATTTTTGCGATTGTAAAAAAAACTGAATCACCACTGCTGTCCATGCTGCCACTGTTTTGATCAGATTGCCAACTTATAGAACAAGCAGCCAGCTCACGAGCCAGTGTACCGGTGACAAGCACAGGGAGAACTTAAAAAGCATAGATTAGATGTGACAAGTGAAAACACATTATCTAACTGGGGATAGGTAACATAATGTCACAAACATGATGATCTAGCCAGTTAACTTTCATTCTGAAATCACAATATTGACGATATTAGTTCAGATAGACTTGAAATTGGCAACCATCATGCTGTGGGGGTGTTTTTCAGCGGCAGGGACTGGGAGACTAATCAGGAACAAGGGAAAGATGAGCGGAGCAAAGTACAGAGAGATCCTTGATGAAAACCTGCTTCAGAGTGCTCAGAACCTCAGACCAGGGTGAAGGTTCACCTAAAAACAACGACCCTAAGCACACAGCCAAGAAAATGCAGGAGTGACTTCGGGACAAGTCTATTAATGTCCTTGAGTGGCCCAGCCAACGCCCGAACTTGAACCCAATCGAACATCTCTGAAGACACCTGAAAATATTTGTGCAGCAACGCTCCCATCCAATCTGAGAGAGCCTGACAGAGCTTCTCTGCAGATAAAAATGGGAAAACTCCCCAAATACAGGTTTGCCAAGCTTGTAGAGTTATACCCAAGAAAAATTGAGGCTGTAATTGCTGCCAAATGTGCTTCAACAAAGTATTGGTTAAAGGGTCTGAATAGTTATGTAAATGTATTATTTAAGTTATTTATTCGTAATAAATTTGCAAAAATGTATAAAAACCTGTTTTTACTTTGTAATTATGGGGTATTTTGTGTAGATTAATGAGGAAAATTCTTGTTTTAATCAATTTTAGGATAAGGCTGTAATGTAACAAAATGTGGAAAATTCAAGTGGTCTGAGTACTTTCCGAAGTGTTTTCTAAATATATAGTCCTAGTCAAAAGTTTGCCACACCTACTCATTCAAGGGTTTTTCTTTATTTGTACTATTTTCTACTGTGATAAGGTGCGTCTCGTGAGAGGTGTAGGAGTCAGGCGCAGGAGGGCAGGGATTTCTGAGAAGCGTGTTTAATATACAGTGCCTTGCGAAAGTATTCGGCCCCCTTGAACTTTGCGACCTTTTGCCACATTTCAGGCTTCAAACATAAAGATATAAAACTGTATTTTTTTTGTGAAGAATCAACAACAAGTGGGACACAATCATGAAGTGGAACGACATTTATTGGATATTTCAAACTTTTTTAACAAATCAAAAACTGAAAAATTGGGCGTGCAAAATTATTCAGCCCCTTTACTTTCAGTGCAGCAAACTCTCTCCAGAAGTTCAGTGAGGATCTCTGAATGATCCAATGTTGACCTAAATGACTAATGATGATAAATACAATCCACCTGTGTGTGATCAAGTCTCCGTATAAATGCACCTGCACTGTGATAGTCTCAGAGGTCCGTTAAAAGCGCAGAGAGCATCATGAAGAACAAGGAACACACCAGGCAGGTCCGAGATACTGTTGTGAAGAAGTTTAAAGCCGGATTTGCATACAAAAAGATTTCCCAAGCTTTAAACATCCCAAGGAGCACTGTGCAAGCGATAATATTGAAATGGAAGGTGTATCAGACCACTGCAAATCTACCAAGACCTGGCCGTCCCTCTAAACTTTCAGCTCATACAAGGAGAAGACTGATCAGAGATGCAGCCAAGAGGCCCATGATCACTCTGGATGAACTGCAGAGATCTACAGCTGAGGTGGGAGACTCTGTCCATAGGACAACAATCAGTCGTATATTGCACAAATCTGGCCTTTATGGAAGAGTGGCAAGAAGAAAGCCATTTCTTAAGATATCCATAAAAAGTGTCGTTTAAAGTTTTCCACAAGCCACCTGGGAGACACACCAAACATGTGGAAGAAGATGCTCTAGTCAGATGAAACCAAAATTGAACCTTTTGGCAACAATGCAAAATGTTATGTTTGGTGTAAAAACAACACAGCCCATCACCCTGAACACACCATCCCCACTGTCAAACATGGTGGTGGCAGCATCATGGTTTGGGCCTGGTTTTCTTCAGCAGGGACAGGGAAGATGGTTAAAATTGATGGGAAGATGGATGGAGCCAAATACAGGACCATTCTGGAAGAAAACCTGATGGAGTCTGCAAAAGACCTGAGACTGGGACGGAGATTTGTCTTCCAACAAGACAATGATCCAAAACATAAAGCAAAATCTACAATGGAATGGTTCAAAAATAAACATATCCAGGTGTTAGAATGGCCAAGTCAAAGTCCAGACCTGAATCCAATCGAGAATCTGTGGAAAGAACTGAAAACTGCTGTTCACAAATGCTCTCCATCCAACCTCACTGAGCTCGAGCTGTTTTGCAAGGAGGAATGGGAAAAAATTTCAGTCTCTATGTGCAAAACTGATAGAGACATACCCCAAGCGACTTACAGCTGTAATCGCAGCAAAAGGTGGCGCTACAAAGTATTAACTTAAGGGGGCTGAATAATTTTGCACGCCCAATTTTTCAGTTTTTGATTTGTTAAAAAAGTTTGAAATATCCAATAAATGTCGTTCCACTTCATGATTGTGTCCCACTTGTTGTTGATTCTTCACAAAAAAATACAGTTTTATATCTTTATGTTTGAAGCCTGAAATGTGGCAAAAGGTCGCAAAGTTCAAGGGGGCCGAATACTTTCGCAAGGCACTGTAGATATATTGTGGCAAACCTCTTCAAGGTTAGGAGCGTTTGTCACAAACTAAGTGGTAAACTGTCACCAAATCACCCAAGAATGAGAGTTCTTTCGAACAGGACAGTACCTGTGTGTTTGTTTCTCCGTCCTGGTCCACCCAGGCCGTAGGCGAGGTCAAGGATAGCAGGGTTCGGTACACGAATCGGGTTCTCGGTAGGTCCAGGTCCAAACGCCAACAGGTAAATCCAAAACAATCCAGCTCATACACGGTAAATCCGTATTAGTCTCTTTCTCTATTGTTCATAGCTCCTTCCAGCACTCCCTCTTCCTCTTCCTGGTTTTTCTTGACCCTTTATCTGTGGGTCGGCTCCACCTTCTGAGGGTTCCCCTTGCTTCTGGGACTTGTAGTTTTGGCGGTCTGCCATTTTGTGATCTGTAGTTCTGACAGGGGTGGCCATTTTAGTGATCGGGCAGAGCCCGTTTATTAGTTCTGCTCTCACATATCTGCCACTTCTCACTCGACCCCCTTCTTTGCCACATATCTCTCCCCCTAGATCCGACCCCCTAGGTCGGGCTACCGCAGCAAAATATGCATGCATGCGGGATAACCCATCCACGTTTCCCATTTCCTTCCCTGCTCTGTGTTTCAAGTCAAAATGAAACGGTTGGAGACTCAAAAACCACCGCATCACCCGAGCGTTCTTCTCTTTAGCCCTATGCATCCAGGTGAGTGGGGCATGGTCACTGATGAGGGTGAAGTGGCGCCCCAGCAGGTAGTACTTCAGGCTTTCTAGAGCCCACTTTACTGCCAGCGCCTCTTTCTCAACGACTGAGTAGTTGGTTTCACGTGGTTCCAGCTTCCTGCTTAAAAACAGGATGGGGTGTTCCACCCCTTCTACCTCTTGGGATAGCACTGCTCCCAAGCCGACCTCTGAGGCATCCGTCTGAACCACAAACTCTTTCTCAAAGTCTGGTACCACCAGCACTGGGTTACAGCAGAGAGCCTCCTGTAATGTCCTAAATGCTTTGGTGGCCCTTTCATCCCATTTGACCATGTTTGGCCCTCTGGCTCTAGTCATGTCGGTAAGTGGGGCGGCCACTGTGGCAGAACTTGGGATGAACTTCCGGTAGTAACCGGTCAGCCCTAGGAAGGCTCGAACCTGCTTCTTATTTACTGGTTTCGGCCATTCTCTAATTGCCTTCACCTTCTTATGTTGGGGTTTGATTAACCTCTTGCTTCTACTTGGGACGCTTGCGTCCCAACTAGAGCTCTGGAAATGCAAATGCACTACGCTAAATGCTAATAGTATTAGTTAAAACTCAAAAGTTCATTAAAATACACATGCAGGGTATCAAATTAAAGCTACACTCGTTGTGAATCCAGGCAACAAGTCAGATTTTTAAAATGCTTTTCGGCGACAGCATGAGAAGCTATTATCTGATAGCATGCACCAATACACTACAACACAAAAGCACAGCAGGGGACGTAAACAAAATAATTAGCATTTCGGCGTTACACAAACCGCACAATAAAATAGAAAACAGTCATTACCTTTCACCATCTTCTTTGTTGGCACTCCTAGATGTCCCATAAACACTATTGGGTCTTTATTTCGATTAAATCGGGCCATATAAAGCCAAGATATCGTTATATGTAGACTGTGTGATAAACGAAAAAAACAGCGATTTCACAACGTAACGTCATTTTTAAATTCAAAAAGTAGACGATAAACTTTCACAAAACACTTCAAATACGTTTGTAATGCTACTTTAGGTATTAGTAAACGTTAATAAGCAATAAAAATCATCCGTAGCGATGTAAAAATCATTAGCTGTCGTCTTGGAAAAAATTTCACGAGAGCTCTTCCAGAATGATCTGGGCGGAGACTGGAGGTAAGTGGTGCCCCTGTTTCAGTTCAACCAAGAATCAAAGATGATTCAATTCACAAGACTCTAGACAACATGGGGATGCTGTGGGAGTTGAATGCTCGGTCTTATCTAATTCGGCTCACTGTTAACAAATGCTGGAAGTGGCGCAAGGATATTTATTTCCATTTTCTGTGATCAGGTTTTCCTGCGCTTTCCGATGTAACGCACGTTATGTTATAGCCACAGTCGTGATTTAACCAGTTTTAAAAACGTCCGAGGGTTTCCTATCCACACATTCTAACCATATGAACGTACTATATTCCTGGCATGAGTAGCAGGGCGCTGAAATGTTGCGCGATTTTTAACAAAATGTTCAAAAAAGTAGAGGGTAGGAGCAACTAGTTAACCCTCTTCCCACAGTGTATCCCAGATACTCTGTTTCCTCTAACCCCACATAACACTTGGCAGGGTTTGCCGTGAGCCCTGCATTTCTAAGGGCGTCTAACACTGCCTGTACCCGGGGTAAGTGGGATTTCCAATCTGGGCTGTAGATCCCCACGTCATCTAAATAAGCTGCGGCGTATGCTTTGTGCGGTTTTAGGACTTTGTCCATGAGCCGTTGAAAGGTGGCTAGGGCCCCGTGTAAGCCGAATGGCATGACGGTGTATTGAAACAAACCGTCAGGTGTTGCAAAGGCTGTCTTTTCTTTGGCCCTTGGGGGTCAGAGGAATTTGCCAGTACCCTTTTGTCAGATCAAGGGTCGTAATGTACCGAGCATGACCAATTTTCTCCGGTAGTTCATCTACTCGGGGCATGGGGTAGGCATCAAACTTCGAGATTTCATTTACCTTCCGAAAGTCGTTACAGAACCGCAAAGACCCATCGGGCTTGGAAACCATCACAATTGGGCTAGACCACTCACTATGTGACTCTTCGACCACTCCAGCTGTCAACATTTTCTCAGTCTCTGCTCTAATCGCGGCCCGTCGAGCCTCGGGTACCCGATGTGGCCTCATACTCACTTTTCTCCCTGGTAGGGAAATGATATCATGAGCCATAACCTCAGTTCGGCCAGGTACCTCTGAAAACACATCTCTGTTTTTCTGGATCAGGGTCTTTACTTCTTGTACTTGCGCTGGGGACAGAGTGGATGAAATATTTACTTCGGCTGTCTCCTGAATGTGTGTGGGGTATGTGACCATTAGTGTTTCTCTCTCTCTCCATGCTTTTAACAGGTTTATGTGATAAATCTGTTCCTGGGGCCGTCGACCTGGCTGTCGGATCCGATAATTGACTTCTCCTATTCTCTCCAGTACTTCATATGGTCCTTTCCATGTGGCTAGTAGTTTACACTCTACCGTGGGGATCAGCACTAACATCTGATCTCCCGGTTGAAATTCCCTCAGGGTAGGCTGCCGGTTATAAGTGTGCCGCTGGTGTTCTTGTGTTTGTCTCATGTGCTCTCTGACGATGGGCATGACTGTGGCTATCCTGTCTTGCATTGCCGTGACGTGCTCTATGACACTAGTATACGGTGTGTATTGGTGCTCCCAGGTTTCCCGGGCGATGTCTAAGATTCCCCGGGGATGCCTCCCATATACCAGCTCAAAGGGAGAAAACCCCAGCGAGGCTTGAGGAACCTCTCTAATGGCAAACATCAGATACGGCAACATGCAATCCCAGTTTTTCCCATCCTTTTCGATTACCTTCCTGAGCATTGACTTCAGGGTTCGGTTGAATCTCTCAACCAGCCGGTCCGTCTGAGGATGGTAAACCGATGTCCTCAACTGTTTCACCTGCCACAGTTTACAAAGGTCCGCCATAAGGCGGGACATAAAGGGGGTCCCCTGGTCGGTAAGGATCTCCTTTGGAACCCCTACCCTGGTGAACAAGAACACTAATTCCTTTGCGATATTTTTGGAAGTCATCGTCTGAAGGGGAATGGCTTCTGGGTAGCGAGTGGCATAATCTAGAATGACCAGAATGTATTGGTGCCCTCTGGCGGATTTGGGTAGTGGGCCCACTAAATCCTTCGCTATCCTCTCAAATGGCGTTTCAATTATGGGGAGTGGCACTAACGGGCTTCTAAAAGCTGGTCGGGGAGCTGTTAACTGGCACTCTGGGCACTCTCCACAATGCCGAGCCACTTCAGCTTGAATTCCTGGCCAGTAAAACCTCCTTACAATCCGGTCTCGGGTTTTATCGATACCAAGGTGTCCACCCAGAATGTGCCCATGAGCTAGATCCAGTACTGTCCTCCGGGACCGAGTGGGAACCAACAACTGTTCCACCACATCAACCCCTATTTTCGAGACTCTGTACACCAAACCCTTTTTCATGATGAAGTGGGGAAAACTATTAGGCATCATCCCAACATTTATGGGAGTACCATCTACGACCTGCACATCTGCTCTGGCTTGCTGCAGGGTTGGATCCTGGTTTTGGGCCGTCCCAAAATTCGTCAAGGACCCTGCCAGGTCTGCTGGTTCTAGATCGTCATCCTCTGGATTCAGATCAACCCCAGCCCCACTAGTACCGGGCTGTTCGTTATCAGCGAGGTTTGCCACTTCATCCTCCTCCTCCCCTACTAGCACCTGTGATGTTGTCCCCTGGGAGACCTCTTTTCTTGGCTTTGGTTGAAGGCCCCATGCTTCTTCCTGCTTGGTCAGGGTTGTTGGCTTCTCAAATATGCCATTCTTGTGGCCTAACTTCGCAAAGTAAGGAAAGTCTCTACCCAATATTACATCATGTGGCATCTTTGGGACCACGCCGACCTCATAATCCAGCAGACCGTCCTCTGTTTGTATGCTCACTAAGGCCGTGGGGTACAGACGGGTATCCCCATGAATGCATGTAACACTGATATCCTGTCTTGTATCCAGTTTATGAGTCGGCACTAGGCCTGCAACGACCAGGGTTAGCATACTGCCGGAATCCAGCAGTGCTTCAACCTCTTTCCCTTCAACCTTCACCCTGCACATATGTTTGTTTCTTCTTTCAGGACATGCATACCGTATATAATCTTCATTTTCACCAAGGTTACATTGCATTGGCTCTTCTTTAATAGGGCAGTAGGCTGCAATATGTCCTGGTTGATTACAATTGTAACAGATAATAGGGGTTCAGGGGGGAGACCCCCTCGACACCCAGTCCCGGTTCCCGTTTTTTCCCTTAGTGTCTCGGCCTGATTCTGATTCTTTCCTCATGGCCCCACACTGCTCTCTTCCCCCTCTATATGTTGGGACAGCCTTACCCTGTCCGCTGGTTCGCCCATGCCTGGGGAACGGGAATCTTTCCTCCTGTGCCTGCTCAGCTGTTCCTGCCATACAATACCGTTCAACCAGGCCCACGAGATGGTCGGCGGAAAGTACCTCGTTCTGGCCAACCCATCGGCTCACTTCTTGGGGTAGACCTCGCTGAAACTGGTTGAGTACGATGGTCTCGACGATCTCGGCGGATGACCGGGTCTCTGGTCGCAACCATTTCCGTGCCAGGTGAATCAAGTCGAACATCTGTGTTCGTGGGGGTTGTCCCGGTCGGTAGGACCACTGGTGGAAGCGGTGTGCCCTCACGGTATCGGTCACTCCCAGTCTAGTCAGGATCTCTCCCTTTAGTTTATCGTAATCCTGTGCATCTTTCAACTCCAGGTCGAAATACGCTTTTTGAGCGTCCCCTGCGAGGTATGGTGCCAGAAGCCCTGCCCATTCTTCTTTCGGCCACTTCTACCTCTCTGCCGTCCTTTCGAGGTGGTAAGATATGCTTCCACATCATCCTGCGCTGTCATTTTTTGAAGAAAATCCTCTGGGTATTTGCAGCTGGTAATTGAGCCCCAATTTGGTCCGCTAGCCCCTTTAGGCCTTCTCTTAACTCCCGGGTGTTTCTCTCTTGCTCTTCTGTGAGCAGTTGGTTGGTGCGGTGCTGGATCTGTAACGTGTCCTGATACATTCGCATTGCATCCTGATGAACTATTTGTTGAGCTCTAGTTGCCTCTTGTTGGGCGGCCGCCGCTTGTAACAGGGCCTGTATGGCTCCCTCCATACTCATTTTCCTGAAAAACTGTCCTAACCAAACAAAGCCAAAAAAAAAAAACCTGACTCCCCTTTGGAGTGCTAACTGAACATTTTTTTTTTCCTTCTACCTAACCAGTGGTATGTTAGTCCATTCCTGCATTCTCCACCACGTGTGGCAAACCTCTTCAAGGTTAGGAGCGTTTGTCACAAACTAAGTGGTAAACTGTCACCAAATCACCCAAGAATGAGAGTTCTTTCGAACAGGACAGTACCTGTGTGTTTGTTTCTCCGTCCTGGTCCACCCAGGCCGTAGGCGAGGTCAAGGATAGCAGGGTTCGGTACACGAATCGGGTTCTCGGTAGGTCCAGGTCCAAACGCCAACAGGTAAGTCCAAAACAATCCAGCACATACACGGTAAATCCAGCCAATCTCTATAGTCTCTTTCTCTATTGTTCATAGCTCCTTCCAGCACTCTCTCTTCCTCTTCCTGGTTTTTCTTGACCCTTTATCTGTGGGTCGGCTCCACCTTCTGAGGGTTCCCCTTGCTTCTGGGACTTGTAGTTTTGGCGGTCGGCAATTTTGTGATCTGTAGTTCTGACAGGGGTGGCCATTTTAGTGATCGGGCAGAGCCCGTTTACTAGTTCTGCTCTCACATATCTGCCACTTATCACTCGACCCCCTTCTTTGCCACAATATGTATATATATATATATATATATATATATATATATATATATATACACACATAGTCCACCAATACAAAATTGGCACAGATGAAAATCCAAAACTACGCTCTCGAAGGAACAAAAACTTGTGTCAATACACGGAGGAACAACCACAGTTCCGACACTGCATACACGTACGTAATAGCGAAAACAATAAACAGCATAGATAATTGAGCGCAAATACACACAGCTTAATCCTGCACGAATTAAGGCAGGCAACAGGTGCCCTATATACACACAGAAATAAAAGCAATTGAAACCAGGTGTGAAAAGGAACACAGACAAAACAACCAGAAAAGGAAAAAGGGATCGGTAGCGGCTAGTAAACCGGCGACGCCGAGCGCCGAGTGCCGCCGAACAGGGAGAGGAGTTACCTTCGGTAGAAGTCGTGATATCTACATTGGAGAATAACAGTGAAGACATCAAAAATATCATATAACACATATGGAATCATGTAGTATCCTAAAAAGTGTTAAAACTTAATTTGTGGAATTTCATTTAAGCCAATCAGTTGTGTTGTGACAATGTAGTGATGGTATAAAGATGAAAGCCCTATTTGGTAAAAGACCAAGTCCATATTATGGCAAGAACAGCTCAAATAAGCAAAGAGAAAGGACAGTCCATCACAAGAAGGTCAGTCAATGCGGAAAATGTAAAGAACTTTGAGTGTTTCTTTAAGTGCTGTTGCAAAAACCGTCAAGCGCTGTGTTGACACTGGCTCTCATAAGGACCATCACAGGAAAGGAAGACCCAGGGTTACCTCTGCTGCAGAGGATAAGTTCATTAGAGTTACCAGCCTCAGAAATTGCAGCCCAAATAAATGCGTCACAAGTTCAAATAACAGACACATCTCAACATCAACTGTTCAGAGACTGAGTGAATCAGGTCAAATTGCTGCAAGGAAACCACTACTAAAGGACACCAATAGGAAGAATAGATTTGCTTGGGCCAAGAAACAAGAGCAATGGACATTATTCCGGTGGAAATCTATCCTTTGGTCTGATGAGTCCAAGTTTTTTGGTTCCAACCACTGTGTCTTTGTGAGACATATATATATATATATATATATATATACACACACACACAGCTCTGGAAAAAATTAAGAGACCACTGCAAAATGACCAGTTTCTCTGGTTTTACTATTTGTAGGTATGTGTTTGGGTAAAATTAAAAATGTTGCTTTATTTTATAAACTACTGACAACATTTCTCCCTAATTCCAAATAAGAATATTGTCATTTAGAGCATTTATTTGCAGAAAATGACAATTGGTCAAAATAACAAACTAGATGCAGTGCTGTCAGACCTCTAATAATGCAAAGAAAATAAGTTCATATTCATTTTTAAACAACACAATACTAATGTTTTAACTTAGGAAGAGTTCAGAAAATAAATTTGGAGGATTAACCCTGATTTTCAATCACAGCTTTCATGCGTCTTGGCATGCTCTCCACCAGTCTTTCACATTGATGTCGGGTGACTTTATGCCATTCCAGGCGCAAAAATTCAAACAGCTCAGCTTTGTTTGATGGCTTGTGACCATCCATCTTCCTCTTGATCACATTCCAGAGGTTTTCAATGGGGTTCAGGTCTGGATATTGGGCTGGCCAGGACAGGATCTTGATCTGGTGATCCTCCATGGAGCATTGTTCTGCTGGAAAAATCATTCCTCAGAGTTGGGGAACATTGTCAGAGCAGAAGGAAGAACGTTTTCTTCCAGGACAACCTTGTACGTGGGTTGATTCATGCTGTAACGGTCGTCTGATGAAGAAGGATCGGACCAAAGCGCAGCGTGGTAAGGGTTCATGATTTTTATTAACACTGTGTCATGTATTGTCATGTTATGTCTTGTTCCTGTTCTTTCTCTTCACTTCGTTTCCCCCTGCTGGTCGTATTAGGTTACCTTCTCTCCCTTTCCTTCCCCCAGCTGTTCCTCATCTCCTCTAACTACCTCGTTTACTCTCTCCCACCTGTTCCCTTTTTTCCCTCTGATTAGGTCTCTATTTCTCTCTCTGTTTCTGCTTCTGTCTTTGTCAGATTCTCGTTTGCTTCACCCTTGTCCCGTCCTGTCGTAATCTGCCTCTTCATCAGATGCTACGTGTGATCAGGTACCTCTGTCCTCTACAACCCGCGCCTACCCGGAGAGACCAGCAGTCTGTTGCCGCTAACCCTGCTATTCTCCTCTGCTGCTAGAAGGGGACTCTCCTGTAAAGATCAGTGGACTTTATGATTTATTTGTCGCCCTCTCTGCGGGTTGTCTATTTTGTCAACCGATACATCTGAAGAGGATTTATGTCTTCCCTGTGTTTGGACATTAACCTCTTCAGTCGACCCTCTACTTTTTTGAACATTTTGTTAAAAATCGCGCAACATTTCAGCGCCCTGCTACTCATGCCAGGAATATAGTACGTTCATATGGTTAGAATTTGTGGATAGGAAACCCTCGGACGTTTTTAAAACTGGTTAAATCACGACTGTGGCTATTACATAACGTGCGTTACATCGGAAAGCGCAGGAAAACCTGATCACAGAAAATGGAAATAAATATCCTTGCGCCACTTCCAGCAATTGTTAACAGTGAGCCGAATTAGATAAGACCGAGCATTCAACTCCCACAGCATCCCCATGTTGTCTAGAGTCTTGTGAATTTAATCATCTTTGATTCTTGGTTGAACCGAAAGAGGGGCACCGCTTACCTCCGGTCTCCGCCCAGATCATTCCGGAAGAGCTCTCTCCTGAAATTTTTTCCAAGACGACAGCTAATGATATTTACATCGCCTACGGATGATTTTTATCGCTTATTAACGTTTACTAATACCTAAAGTAGCATTACAAACGTATTTCGAAGTGTTTTGTGAAAGTTTATCGTCTACTTTTTGAATTTTAAAAAATGACGTTACGTTGTGAAATCGCTGTTTTTTTCGTTTATCACACAGTCTACATATAACGATATCTTGGCTTTATATGGCCCGATTTAATCGAAATAAAGACCCAATAGTGTTTATGGGACATCTAGGAGTGCCAACAAAGAAGATGGTGAAAGGTAATGACTGTTTTCTATTTTATTGTGCGGTTTGTGTAACGCCGAAATGCTAATTATTTTGTTTATGTCCCCTGCTGTGCTTTTCTGTTGTAGTGTATTGGTGCATGCTATCAGATAATAGCTTCTCATGCTGTCGCCGAAAAGCATTTTAAAAATCGGACTTGTTGCCTGGATTCACAACGAGTGTAGCTTTAATTTGATACCCTGCATGTGTATTTTAATGAACTTTTGAGTTTTAACTAATACTATTAGCATTTAGCGTAGCGCATTTGCATTTCCAGAGCTCTAGTTGGGACGCAAGCGTCCCAAGTAGAGGCAACAGGTTAAAAGACTCTGTTTCTGTTAAACCGCTTTTGGGTCCTCACTCACCTGCTTAACACACTGAGCACTAGAACAAAATAACAAAGGGAAAAAAGACAACGAACAGTTCTTTCAGGTGCAGAAAACACTAAACAGAAAATAACTACCCACAAAAAACAGGTGGGAAAAGGCTACCTAAGTATGGTTCCCAATCAGAGAAACGATAGACAGCTGTCCCTGATTGAGAACCATACCCAGCCAAACAAAGAAATACAAAACATAGAAACTGAACATAGAATGCCCACCAAATCACACCCTGACCAAACCAAAATAGAGACATAAAAAGCTCTCTAAGGTCAGGGCGTGACACATGCGTCCTTCACAAAGACAAATCTGCCCAATTCCAGCCTTGCTGAAGCACCCCCAGATCATCACAGATACTCCACCTAATTTCACAGTGGATGCGAGACACTGTGGCTTCTTCCAAAAAAAAAAAACAATCCTAAAGATTCCCTGTTTTTTGCACTCCTTCTGACCAGAAATCCTGTTGGCCCTAGTCCTACTCCAGGTCTATCTCCTTGCTCAGAGCCAGCCAGCCCAAATTATTCTATACATTATCTTCTCAGCTGTTTCAATCTTATTCCAGATCAATGCATTACAAAATTAGCCCAAGAGTCATCTCCCAACTTCTTCTCAATCTCTCACACTGCAGCCTGAGTGCAGAGGCGATCTATACTAAATCTATAGCCTTTTGTGGCAAATGCCCTGTTCCCATTCTAAAGTACAAGGAGGAGCATGGATTTAATATACCTGCTGCTGTATTTCTTCTCCAATGCTGAATTAATAGACTGATGTGACCCAAATGGCACCACATTGCCTAATATAGGGTGCCATATTACATTTCATGTGTCATTATTGGTACTTGAGCATATCCTTTTGTGCAACTTCTCATGTTCAGAACAAGAAGGAGGCAGATGTGCATGCTCAGGTGTGGTGTAATCCACCATTTCTCCACCTCAATATTCCATGCAAGTCATGCGCGTCATGTACTGACTATTGGCAGTCTTGTTTTCCTGTAGAGTGGACAAGTGATGAGTGTGCAGTCCAAGGAAAGTTAGAGAGAGGGATTGTGTGTGTTTGTGTGTGTGTGTGAGAGAGAGAGAGAGAGAGAGAGAGAGAGAGAGAGAGAGAGAGAGAGAGAGAGAGAGAGAGAGAGAGAGAGAGAGAGGGAGGGATAGAGACAGACAGACAGAGGGGGATAATAGGTAGAGAGATAGAGAAATAGCCTCCAGGGAATGGCCCCAGTCCCATCTCCCCCTACCTCCCCCTCCACTCCTAATTCCCTTTCTTGTCCACCCCCTTCTTCTATCTGGAACCTCGCCATCTGCCACAGCTGCCGCTCGCTTCAACCGCCACTATAATTGACAATGAACCCAAAAGCGCGGTGATAATTGTGGCTGGCCGCTTGGCAACTTCAGCGGGTTTCAATTCCTTCCTTTCAGGATTCATCAAGCCCCATCTGCTCTCGTTGGTGTCTGGCATCTGCCCCCACAATCCCCCTCCCCTTCTCTCCCCTCCTCCTCCGCCTCCACTTCTCCTCCTCCTCCCACTGGCCTACTGGGTCTTTTGTGTGAGGTGCTTATTAGAGTGCTGCCTGCATGGCCTGTAACCCTGAGAGGTTAGACACACCCAGAAGAGTGGGGACTCCAGGGCAAACCCTGTTTGTTCAATCAAGAGAGAGAAATAAAGGCCTCCTTGTGGTTTTCTTGTTGTCTTCTTTTCACCCCCTCTCTGTCTCCTCTTCCCCAAAAGCCCAAAATAAATGTGTCGTGTGTCACAAACCATTGGGTGGGTGGGAGGGAAGGAGGAGGAGAATGATGGGCTTTTTCTGTTTTGCTAAACCTTTTCGCCTGTTTTGTTGTTCCTGTGGTAATACCCCATCTGAAGCTTGGCAGCAAAGTTTCAGCTGTTCTGTTTAATTTGTTATGCTCTTTCTAATCGAAAAACCTTCAATTAAATGTCAAGGCCAGCCAATCCCTAATTAAATATTTGTTTTTTTAAAACATCTTTGCTACCACATATCAGAATAATTAAACATTTGTAAATTACAGATAAAAAAAACTAAGGCTCCCAAACTATCCCTCATAATCGTGATGCTGCCGCTTCAGAACACACGACCCAGAGCCCAGAGAGCTGATGCCTTGCTCTAAGATTTTAATCAGTCAATGTCAGAAGCTTCCATCTCCCCATTAGTTCAGTCCCATGCTCAGGGACAGTCTCCCCCCTGACAGAAATTAGAAGATGACTCCCAAATGGCAGCCTATTCCCTATATTGTGCAATACTCTTGGCCGGAGGTAGTGCACTATAAAGGGAATAGGGTGCCATTTGGGACACAACCAAGACCTTGGCACAAGGGCAACAGACAGCACAGCGGAACGTGCCACCGTACCAAGCCAGCCTCCCTCTCCTTCTCTCTTGCCAGGCTCCTGTCACACACTAGATAACTGGAAATTATGTCAGTTCTATTCCCCCAGATTGTGCAGATCTTGACCAGGCAAAAGCTAATTGCAGCCAGCAAATACACAGCTGCTGGATATGGATATAATTGTCTGTGGAAAATGGCAAAATAAGCGATTTTCAGGTTTAACAACTTTTTGAATATGATAATAATTCGGGAACATTGTGATTGATGTATACTGTACATCTGGTAACCTGTCTCGCTCCGTCCCTCCCTCTATTCTCTCCCTCCTGCCTATAGATCAGGTGGATCAGCGCTAAATAAAAGGAACTTATCCAACATGTCTGTTAGCTGACATGAAGTTAAAGGGATACTTCAAGATGTTCACTTGTCAGATGAATTCATGGATACCAATTTTATGCCTCTGCTTTCATTTTTTAAGGTATTTGCTAACTAGCATTAGCGCAGTTGGAATTGGCTTGTGAAACTACCTCTAACTTCCTTCTTACTGGACACAGAGACATAAAAATGTAATCGGACTCTGGGAAAGTAAATAAATGGAAAAACAAAAATGGTAAAAGTGCTGAGGTATCCCTTTAATTCTTCTTCTATAAGGCATTGATTTCAATGAGATAAAACCAAAAGCAACTGTACCATCACCGCTTTCACTGTCATTACAAGTGAGATACAATACCACACAGTTATTAAAGGCAACAAGATGCAGATGCACTACATAAAAATGGAGTTTCACTGTAGCTAATCAGCTTGCACTGTTATTGCGTGAGATGTCTGCATGTCAGGAGTACTGAATAGAACTCAAACAGTTTCCTGGTTTGGCTAATTCCCTTTTTTTAAATCTTCATCCTGACTAGCTGCTTGTGTAAATAGCCCACCGTTTCATGGATGGCAATTCAGGAATAGTGTTGCATAAATGTTTTTGTGTAACTGTGTCACCAATTACAACCCAATAGAAATCCCCAAAGCATATTTTTCTTGGTTGCCGTGGTCTATGGGGATATAAGACATCAATGTGGTTTATGGGGACCAAATACATCGATGTGGTTTATGAGGGCAAAATACAGAGATCGAGATGCAGTCATGTATTGACAGAATTGAGTGTGATTAAGACATTCCATTTGCACTTATTCCGCTCCGCGTTGCTGAATATGTATTTTTTGTTTTCAACGGTCCAATGTGGCAAATGAATGGAGGCCCTACAATGCCAGTGAGTTTCAGACTCAGTGCCAATTTGTTTGGTTTGTAATGGCTGCATAAATAATGAGAACAACAGTGGTCAACAAATAGCAGAGTGCCAAAATCCATCTGCAATGTAGCCTTACATGCTGACCAGACCGAACACCTTGCGAGCGCGAGTGTCGCAAAATACATTTATTGCACCCACACTCCTTGCGCGCACCAACGAGTGTCTGCGACGCCAAGGGCTAAAATAGAAGTCTTTCCTATTTCTGACGTAGATCGCACTGAAAGTCCTGTCTCTCCCATCTCCTCATTGGTTTATAGAAGCAGGTACCCTCTCCTCATTGGTTATACCCACGTGGGTGATTGAAAGACGAATTTTGTTGCCGGTTGACGTGGTAATACAATGATAGTTTAGCTGCCTTCACCATATAAGTTCAACGATGAAAATGCTTGGAAGGAGGAGAGATGACTAGAAACGATTCGGTTGACCGCTTTATGTGTGAATTCATTTGTCGTAGAGGACCTTGTGCAGTTCAGATAAAATAACAACTCAATGTTTATATCCCAGGACAAATTAGCAAGCTATCTAAATAGGACAAATTAGCTAGTAAGTGCAAGCTAACTAGCTAAATTGCCATACATGTTTGATGCTTTTTGACCTGTCCCCAAATTAATGTCATTGGTTCAGAGTTTGCTTTGATATTTTAACATGCGTGTTCACGTTTGGTGTGGGGGGACAAAATACATTTATGCACAATAGCGCATGCGGACAGCCGGTTTGGGTTCTGTGTTAGCCCCAGGAAATCTGAAACTGTAAGTTTCTGCATTTAAGACGTTACATCTAAGTGCTGGGCTATCACTTTCTTAAGTTACATTACCTGAACATGGATTTCAAAATTAGAGTATATCTTTACATTCTACTTGGGCCGGCAGGTAGACTAGCAGTTAAGAACTTTGGGCCAGTAATAGAAAGGTTGCTGGTTCGAATTCTCACACCAATTGGTTAACAATCTGTTGTTGTACCCTTGAGCAAAGGACTTAAACTTAGTCGCTCTGAACAGTCTCTGCTAAATTACAGAATTGTAAATATGCATTTACAACTGAAATTATTCCTGCATCATATATGTCTTACATTACCTTCTTTATACCCTTTTCTTCATGAACAATGAATTGCAAAAGACTGGATTGGTGAATACAAATTAATGCAACCCTGCCAAGCTTATGGTAGCCCATTGTTATGTATCAACATGGATAGACGGCCATTTGAAAGAACTGGCCCTCCTTCCTCCTTCTCCCCCCTTGTCTTGTATGGAGTCCCAGGGGGAACGTCACACTCTCACTCTTGGATTTTGAAATCCTGGAGTCCTGTGCTTGAATCCTAATCCAGTGGTGGATTGGGAGCTCCTAAAGGACTGTCTTTCTGAATGTGAATGACTGTTCCTCTGGCCTAAATCCCCCCTGCACCATTATGAAGCAGGTCCCTGAGAGATGCTTATGAGGGCGGGAATGGGGGATGGGAGTTAGTGTGGTTGGTAACTGCCTAGCCCTGGTTTTGCCTATTCATGTCCCAGCTGCTCTCACCGTGGCTGCATCACAAATGGCACACAATTACCTATATTGTGCCCTACTTTTGACCATAGCTCTGGTCAAAAGTAGTGCACTGTGTAGGGAATATGGTGCCATTTTGGATGCAGCTCCTCCTTCCTCACAGACAGATCCCAGAACTCTGCTGTGGCCATGACTGGATTCAAACCACTCCAACATCTGCGATTTTCAGTGTGGGCAATTTAGCCATATTATTAACCCATTTATATTCCATGATATCATTCAGATCAAGTAAATAGATGTTTTGGTGTATGGGGCAAGGGTTTGGATAATACCATATAATCCATTATTCATAATGATGCAGGCTGTTATGTTATGCTTGAAGTACCTATTTTTTGGGGCATCAGCATTGTGGGTACCAGAAGGGACTGTTATTTCTGGGATTGGGGCCCAGGGAGCCATGTGTAGAATATAATTGAGCATAAGAGCTTCCCTGCATGGGGCCAGGATGGTACTACATAAGTAGTACTATGTTGGAGACCCCACTGCCTTCACTACTGACCCAATCGCCACTGAGGGAGTGTGAGGTGGGGTTGGGGTACACCAGATTACCCATTAATGTATGTCCTGGGTGACATGACTAGGGATGGATGGCAGAGGATTATGGTAGTTGAGCGGGGCCTACTTTGAGGTCTATCTATCCCACTGATGGGGCCTTGCCTCTGGCCTGTGCCACCTAGGGGACACAGGGGTACTGGGGGTTGCTGTGATGCTGTGAGGACCACGTCAGAGTGACACCAACATGCCAAATGTGATTAGATTGGTTTAGGCAGTGGCGCAGTGGACCCGTGTGGGGGAATAGCCGTGTAAAGCACACTCTAATCAGTAGCAGGAAATGGTTTCTATTGGTTTCCATCCTACACTGCATGGGTGTGCTCCCTGCTCACTGACATCCATCAGCAGGCCTCGGGCCACTATCCCTTCTTCAGCGACTGAGTTCATCCCAAATGGCACCTTATTTCCTATATAGTGCACTACTTTTGACAAAGTAGAGCACTATATAGGAAATAGAGTGCCATTTGGGACTTAGGTCCTGAAAGCCGAAGCGGATGAGCAGTAATTAAAGAAGAGCCTGCATATCCACATTTGAAAACAACATTTTACAAAATGAAACATCCTAGATACTGTATCTGAAAAAAGTCAACATTGGCAATGGCTGAATCAATCTTTTTTATGATGTTATTGCATCCTTTATGTGCTATTTTGTGAAATCCAAATGTTCTTGTTTATGTTCCTGGTCCCAATGTACAATTTATATAAGAGTGTTTATATTTTCAGCATACATGAACTACTTCTTCTGTTTCATCATGTTTCTCTGTATGTAGACACTGTCTGCATCCCAAATGGCACCCTATTCCTTATCTAGTACACTACTTTTGACCAGGGCCTCTAGTGCACTATATAGGTAATAGGATGCCATTTAGGAGGCAACCCCTGTCTCTGCTTTTCACATGTGTGCTGAACACTGAAATTAAAAAAGGACATGTGTTTCCTGAGATCTGTGCATCCCATTTACCTGATCTGAGACTTTCATGACTGTTCAAGCTCTCTATAGCACCACTCAAAATAATGCGGGTGGAATATATTTAGAGAGACGCTTTATCAAAATGTCCTGTTTCCTTTCCTTTTATCCAACTGTGTAGGCAGCGTATGTAAATGGGAATGGGTGTTTGTTAACAATCATCTCACAAGAGAATTGCTTCAGCAACCAACCCCCACAATTTAATTTCTCTTCCAGTCAAAAGTGACCTGTCAAAATTATAATTTGCACCTCCAAAATTCCATTAGTGCTGGTATGGGGGATAGCTAGTTGCCTCTTAGATTGTCTCTCTGGGTCCAAAAAATGGCTGCTGATGGCTAATTATAGTGAATATGCAGGCCACCTTGCCCCGATTCCACGCTCGGACTGTAGAAATAGATTCAGACAGCCAAATCCATCACCTGCTCATCTGCCTACTTCACTGCCATTACTGCTTTGACAGATTCTGTTTGGGACCTGTCACTGTCAATTGTGCTGCCCTCAATCAGAGAGCCTAAATCATTTAACCAGGCATTTTTTATTTGCACGGTACCCCCTGTATTTGATCGACTATCTGGGGTTGTCTGTTTTAATTTATTTTTCTCATTTATTTGAACAAGTGAGAGTGGAGGGAGGTGCTTTAGTAAGAGGTCTGCAGGTGAGGTGAGTGAACTGTGAGGATGCTCATTGCTCACATTTATGAAAGTGCTGCTATATGCAAAATGTGAATCTGCAATAAATGCGGTAAAATCTAATGGTAAGCAGCCACAACTGAACAGCACTGTGGCATGTTTAAAAAAAATGATGGACAGAAAAATACATCAGATCAGCTGTCTTATACTGTATCCCCATTTATGTAAATGGCAATCTCTTATGAGACAAAAGAGGATAGCAACATCTCCAAAGTAATGTTAAGGGGCCTTATTCTTCCCAAACTGTCTGTTTAGGACTACTACTATTAAGGCAAGAAGAATAGCTTCCAAAGTGCATCAACCGGTAAGCTATATCTTTGATCAAAGATGAGTTTTTAGAAGCTGTATGGTATGCATGATAGATGCATGTTAATTACCAATGGCCCTCGCTTAAACCCCTGCAGCACACCCCCCAGCCCCAGAAAGTAATTCAACTTCATCCCAAATGGCACCATATTCCCTGTTTTGTGCACTACATTTGACCAAAGCCTTTTTTTAAACATTTATTTAACCTTTATTTAACTAGGCAAGTCAGTTAAGAACAATTTCTTATTTACAATGACGGCCTACCCTGGTAACGTTGGGCCAATTGTGCACCACCCTATGGGACTCCCAATCACGGCCAGATGTGATACAGCCTGGATTTGAACCAGGGACTGTAGTGATGCCTCTTGCACTGAGATGCAGTGCCTTAGATCGTTGCGCCAATCGGGAACCTTTTGGACCCTGCTCAAAAGTAGTGCACTGTACAGGGAATAGGTAGGGTGACATTTGGAACACGCTTCCAGCCTCCCCTGATTCATGGTCAGTGAATTAACTTATTTTTCTTGTACCTTCTGAATCAATGGCAAAAGGCTAAAGGAGTCTTTTTGTCCCAGGACACAGATTAGGCATGAAAAATGACCCGCCGTGCACTGTGTGAAACTAGGCAAAGAAAAGTAAATTAGCTAACATAAAAACACGATTAGACAGAGCAATGAGTTTCTTTCAGTGCGGCATCGGGACAGGACGGGTCGGGAGGGACAGTGAAAACCTGTTGATATAGTGCTTTATTAGCCCTGCCAAACCTGCGTGTCACACTACTGTGTTGTTACTCATGAATACATGGCCAGTCATTAATGAGGTTTAAAATGCTAATGCAGGACGCACACATCTGAAAAACTTCATTAACTCTTTCCAGACAGGGCCTGGTGTGTGTGCGTTTGCGTGTATCTTAGAGAGGGCTAAATAAAGGGCAGGAGTGGCAGGGGGTGGGAGGGGAATAACACACGCCTTTTTCTCTTAAATATTACACACACTTACGCAGGCACACACACGTACACAGTATCGGTACAGTAAACACAGTCCAACATTGGTAATCAGCAGGTCTCCCTGTCTGTCTGTGGCTGTCTGTGTGTGGCTGTCTGTGTGTGGCTGTCTTTGTGTAGCTGTCTGTTAACCACAGTGTGCAATGGAGCAGAGCTAGTGCATTGCGAGGACCAGGCTGATGAGCACTGAGGAGCCTTAGGCTCTGTGAAATGGATTGCATTCATTTTTGGCTGAATTTCACCACAATTATGTTATATATGAGCCATGTGTGCACGACCAGAGTGAGAGGCCATGTGTATACCTGGTTCTAACATGCAGCCCTATTTTTTGACAAGTGTAGACCATTAAAATATGCATTGTGATCTGATTGAGAGATCCTGAGTGTAGGTTATTTCCCTGACATCTGGAATCAAGGACTCAAAACCCCAATCTTTAAGACAGAGATACATTTGACCCTAACAATTACAGAGGCATTTGTGTGAACAGTAACCTGGGGATGGTTTTCTGTAGTATTATAAATGTAAGAGTTCTAAACTTCCTGAAAAGCACAATGTCTTGAGTAAAAACCAAATTGGATTTATACCAAAACATTGCACGACTGATCATATTTACACCCTACACACCCTGATAGATAAACATGTCCACCAAAATAATATCAAAATACACGCTTGCTTTATCGACTTCCAAAAAGCATTTGATTCTATTTGGCATACAGGACTGTTCTACAAAGTTATTGAAAGTGGTGTAGGGGGTAAAACATATGACATAATTAAATCAATGTATACTGGCAATATGTGCAGTATTAAAATTGGCAATACACTAACTGTAAGGTATTTCCTCTTCTTCCTCCGAAGAGGAGAGGCGAAAAGGATCGGAGGACCAATATGCGGCGTGGTAAGTGTCCATGGTTCTTTTAATACGAAATAGTACACATGAACAACTGAATCAAAAAACAATAAACGTGGAATGAACGTAACCCAAAACAGTACCGTGTGGTGAAAAACACAGACACGGAAACAAACACCCACAAACACACAGTGAAACCCAGGCTACCTAAGTATGATTCTCAATCAGAGACAACTAATGACACCTGCCTCTGATTGAGAACCATACTAGGCCGAAACATAGAAATACCCAAATCATAGAAAACAAACATAGACTGCCCACCCCAACTCACGCCCTGACCATACTAAATAATGACAAAACAAAGGAAATAAAGGTCAGAACGTGACAGTACCGCCCCCCCCCCAAAGGTGCGGACTCCGGCCGCAAAACCTTAACATATAGGGGAGGGTCTGGGTGGGGGTCTGGCGCGGGACGCGGACCCCACTTCACCATCGTCTTAGTCCGCCTTATTGTCGGCCTCCGTGGCTTTCTAACCATGGCAACCCTTCTCAATGACCCCACTGGACAGAAGGGCAGCTCGGGACAAAGGGGCGGAAGCTCTGGCGCCTCTGGGCTGAGGGGCTCTGGCGCCTCTGGGCTGAGGGGCTCTTGCGCCTCTGGGCCTCTGGGCGCCGGACAGGCGGGAGACTCCGGCAGCGCCGGACAGGCGGGAGACTCCGGCAGCGCCGGACAGGCGGGACCACCTGTAGGGAGGAGACAGAGAGACAGCCTGGTGCGTGGGGCTGCCACAGGACCCACCAGGCTGGGGAGACCTCCAGGAGGCCTGGTATCAGGAGGAGGCACCTGAAGGACCGGGCTGTGGGGGAGCACTGGAGCTCTAGTGCGCAACCTTGGCACCACTCCCCCAGGCTGGATCACTACTCTAGCCCGGACCCTCCAGAGTGCAGGCACAGGTTGAACCGGGCTGTGGGTAAGCACGGGAGATCTAGTGCTTACTACGCGCACCTCTCCCTTAGGCTCCACTCCCACATTTGCCCGGCACGAGCGGAGCGCAGGCATAGGACGCACTGTACCCTCCCAGCGCCCCAGAGACACAGCACGCAGAGCCGGCGCAGGATACCCTGGCCCGAAACGGTGTACCGGCGACCAGACACGCTGAGCAGGCACCATACGCCCTGGTTGGATGCCTACACTCACATGACACTCTCGGGGGGCTGCCCTATAGCGCAACGGGCTATGGGCACGTACTGGCGGCACCGTGCGCTTAACCGCATAACACGGTGCCTGACCAGTAACGCGCTGCTTATAATAAGCACGAGGAGTGAGCTCAGGTCTGCTACCTGGCTTAGCCCCACACCTCGTGTCCCTCCCCAAAAACAATTTGGGGGCTGCCTCTCGTACCTGTCGCACTGCCGTGCTGCCTCCTCATATCGCCGCCGCTCAACTTTCGCTGCCTCCAGCTCTGCTTTGGGGCGGCGAAATTCCCCAGCCTGTGCCCAGGGTCCCTCTCCGTTCAATATCTCCTCCCATGTCCAGGAGTCCTGTGATGCTGGCAGTTGTTGTTGCTGCTGCTGCTGCTGTCGTCGCTGTCTTTTACCACGCCGCTTGGTCCTTGGTTGGTGGGTGTTTCTGTAAGGGATTTCCTCCTCTTCCTCCGAAGAGGAGAGGTGAAAAGGATCGGAGGACCAATATGCGGCGTGGTAAGTGTCCATGGTTCTTTTAATACGAAATAGTACGTATGAACAACTGAATCCAAAAACAATAAACGTGGAATGAACGTAACCCAAAACAGTACCGTGTGGTGAAAAACACAGACACGGAAACAAACACCCACAAACACACAGTGAAACCCAGGCTACCTAAGTATGATTCTCAATCAGAGACAACTAATGCCTCTGATTGAGAACCATATTAGGCCGAAACATAGAAATACCCAAATCATAGAAAAACAAACATAGACTGCCCACCCCAACTCACGCCCTGACCATTCTAAATAATGACAAAACAAAGGAAATAATGGTCAGAACGTGACAATAACAGAATTCTATAATCAGGGGTGGGGCTTTCGCCAGGGTTGCAATCTGAGCCCTGCACTCTTCAATATTTACATCAACGAATTGGCTACTTTTCTAGCCAAATCCTCATCCCCTGGTGTTAGTCTGCATAATTCAGAGGTTTAATGCCTACTCTTTGCATACGACCTATGACTGCTGTCAGCCTTAGCACATGGCCTACAGCAGAGCCTGGACCTGCTAGAGCAGTACTGCCAGACCTGGGCGCCGGCAGTAAACCCCCAAAAGACTAAAATAATGGTTTTCCAGAGAAGATCCAGATCTCAGGGAATTAGACCAAAGTTCTCAATTGGTAAAAAATATATAGAGTACTGCATACACTACAATTACTTATGTTTAAAAATAAGCTCAACAGGACACCTTAATGAGGCAGTGAATGAACTGAGAGAGAAAGCGACCCACTCTCATATCATTACCAAGCCCTGCAATGCCAAGAGCTGAGCAAAGAGAAGAGTTCGCTCATCCAGCTGGTCCTGGGGCTGAGTTTACAAACCTGTTCTACACACTGAAGCCTCAGGACCAGAACATCCAATCAATCAGAATAAAACAAATTACAAAAATCTACATTTGTTATTGGGAAACAAGCTAAATGCAGTGCTATCAGGCCCTAAATCGACAGTACACCGTGGCTAACTATTTGACCATGGTTACTGATCAAAACCTTAGAAAAACGGATAAACTCCGGTAGTAGTTGGAAAACCCTAAGAATCGCTGCACCTCCTTTACCGTGGTGGAAGTCGGCCAATTACGCACGGCTGCAATGCGGACACTCTCCATCTCCACACCTGACGTGGAAATGCGATACCCTAGGAAGGAGATGGACTGTTGTAAAAACAGGCATTTCTCAGCCTTGACGTACAGGTCATGCTTCAACAGGTGACCAAGCACCCTGCGCACCAGTGACACATGCTTGGCACGTGCAGCGGAGTATATCAACATGTCATCAAGATATACCACTACACCCTGCCCGTGCAGGTCCCTGAAAATCTCATCTACAAAAGCTTGGAAGACTGATGGCGCATTCATAAACCCGTACGGCATGACGAGTTACTCGTAGTGCCCAGAGGTGGTACTGAAAGCCTTCTTCCACTCGTCTCCCTCTCGGATACATACCAGATTGTAAGCGTTCCTGAGATCTAGTTTAGTGAAGAAGCGTGCCCCGTGCATTGACTCTATCGCTGTGGCTATGAGCGGTAGCTGGCAACTATACCTCACCGTGATCTGATTTAGACCCCGGTAGTCAATACACTGACGCAGACCTCCCTGCTTCTTCTTCACAAAAAAGAAACTCAAGGAGACGGGTGAAGTGGAGGACTGAATGTACCCCTGACGCAAGGATTCGGAGACATGTCGCCCCAATCGCCCCTTCGATGAGGTGGTAATTGAGTCGCCTTCTTTTTGTAAAAGGTGAGAGCCAAATCGGCATATTCAGGGGCAAAGCGCGCGGTGGAGACCTGGTCTAGACTCTCCACCATAGTAGCACCAACAGAAACCCCTAAACACCTACCTGAGCACTCTCGCGACCACCCTGTGAGAGTCCTCTGTGGCCAAGAAACAGTGGGGTTATGACAAGCTAACCAGGGTAGGCCCAGCACCATGGGAAATGCAGGAGAGTCAATAATGAAGACACATTTTCTCCGTGTGACCCCCCTGCGTCACCATACCCAAAGGAGCGGTGACCTCCCTAATTAACCCTGACCCTAATGGTCGACTATCTAAGGCGTGAACAGGGAAGGCTCTCTTTTATTTTTATTTTCAAGTTTCTACTCCACTAGCCAGCACCTCGTCTTAATAGGTGTGCGTTTCTTTTTCTTCTAGAGTGAACAGGGAAGGACACATCCACGGGAACAATGGGGGTCCCTAAACTATGAGCTAACGTTCTATCAATGAAATTCCCAGCAGCACCTGAATCTACGAGCGCCTTATGCTGGAAATGCGGGGAAAACTCAGGAAAAGTGACAGACACAAACATTTGTGCAACAGAGGACTCTGGGCGAGAATGGTGTCAGCTCACCTGGGAAGACGCCAGAGCGCCCTGCCTGCTGCCTTCCCAGAGGAACCAACCCGGCACCGAACAGCAGTGTGACCTCTGTGGTCACAGATGGTGCACGAGTGGAAAGCCCCTCCGGTCTCCCTGCGCACCGCCCTTCCCAGCTCCATGGTTATCGGAGAGGGGGTGTGGGAGGATGGAACCACCAGACCCCGATCTGGACGTCCGCGAGTAGCCAGCAGGTTGTCCAGCCGGATGGACAGGTCCACCAGCTGGTCGAAAATGAGGGTGGTGTCTCTGCAGGCCAGCACCCGACGGACGTCCTCACGCAGACTGCAGTGGTAGTGGTCGATCAGGGCCCTGTTGTTCTATCCCGCGCCGACAGCCAGGGACCAAAACTCCAGGGCAAACTCCTGTGCGCTCCTCATCTCCTGTCTCAGATGGTAGAGGCGCTCACCCGCCGGGAAAGGGGCACTCAAGAGAGACCCCGGTTGTGCTGGTAGAGGCGCTGGAAGAACTCCCGGTCTCTTACAGCGGTCCATAGACTGGACAACGCGATCCATGGCGGCGGCCAGATGGTATAGATTTACCGCATGATCCTGGACGCGCTCCTCCACCTCCTTGGCCAGGGTGCCTTCTCCTGCTGGAGGTCAGAGATTCTGTAACAGTGTGGTCAGAGATTCTGTAACAAAGTGTGTGTAGGTGGCAGGGAAGTCAGGCGCCGGAGAATTAAGCTTGGTATGAATGGAGTCGTTTAATAAACTTAATTAACAAAACTCCAAAACCAAAATACAATATAAATAAAAGTGGGTACAAGAACCTGTCGCGCACCAATACATAATACACGAACATACAAACAAACAATCTCCGACAAGGACATGATGGAAAACCTGGCTCCCTATAGAGGAAAGGCTGTGCAACCACTGCACCACAGCAGAACCTGGGACAGAGCTGCATTTCCTGACAAAAAAATTAAACAATTAGAGAGTGTAATTTCCCAAAATTTGAAGGGTTTCAATTATAAGGGCTTCAAAGACCTCTCTGATGAGAATAGGCTACCCGTCCTGTTGGGGGAGGACGCAGAGAGCTGTGGGTTGACAGCGCACTACATTGCTGCCTGCCATAAGATGAGGGACAGTGTCTGTCAGACCATTCAACCTGCACATGTCTTCTACTGTATGCTTATTGTTATTGTTCAATGTATGGTTATTTTGACCCTTGGTTATTGTTGTTACTGTTGTCCCGTTGACAATTTTGATTCTTATTATCTTAATATTGTAAATATCCAAAGGAAGCTTTGGCAATATGTACATTGTTACGTCATGCCAATAAAGCAAATTGAATTGAAAAAAATTGAGAGAGAGAAAGATACATACATACTCCTTTCCATGGCAACAACACACCTAGGTGTGGCAACCATTGGACAGCTTAGGTTAGGTTTCTTCAGACATTAGACTTTATAAACTCTGCATATTCCTGTCTACTGTTTGGCTGTGTGATGTCTCTCTGTGTTATTGGTGTGTGTGATAGGTAGACATCTGCTGATGTTGGGGACTCCAGCCATTGAGGAGGGGGCATTCTTATCTCAGGATACCTCCCAAATGGCACTCTATTCCCTACATAGTGTACTACTTTTGGCCAAAGCCCTATCGGCCTTGGTCAAAAGTAGGGCACTATATAGGGATTAGGGTGCCATTTGGGATACAACCTCAGATCTCTCTGGTCACTGGTCACAAGCAGTGAATCCATGAGGCAGCAACCAGTTTGTATACTCCCTATTGGGCCAGCTCTGCTCCTACAGCACACCACCCAACAATGAGTGCAGGTCCTTCTGTCTGTGTCGCACACCTGCCACACACACACACACACACACACACACCCAACCATTCACACACACAGACACGCACACGCACATGGAGAAAAAGAATGGCTGGTTTGATTAAGTCCCAAGCTCCCATTATTATGTTAGGTAGGTGGCGTAGAATTTCAATGATAATCCATAATGCATGAGCAGTTCTGTTGCCATGGCAACATACATTCAAGGTTTCCTGACTTCCAGAAGCATAATTGGGTGTATCTGGAGCGTCAAGGAAGTGCTGTTAAATTCTGCTCATGGAAGAGAAGCATCAATCAAACTGCTGCAGATTACAAGGTACTCATAATCAGATGAAATGCCTTAGAGAAAGAGGAGAGAGACAGTGTGTATATGTGTGTAGGGAGGGATAGAGACAGAGAGAGAGAGAGGTTACCTTGTGCACATAAAAAAAATGATGTCAAGAACATTTATTTGAATAAATAGATAAATTCAGCGACGGGTTAAAAACAGGCTAAGAGCTTAAAGGCTAAAACAAATATTAAAAGTAAGAGCATAAAATGTGCCACACAAATGCTCTCCTCTATCCTTCCAGCTCCTACAACTCCAACTCCTCTTTCCTTCCAACTCTCCTCTATCCTTCCAACTCCTACAGATGTCAGATCTTAACTTGAATTCTCTTCTGTCGCAGAGAATGTTCCTGCTGAATTAGGAGATTCAAATTAGCCTTCTGAGTCCCTGAAAAAGAGCCGGTCTCTTTCTCTCCAATGCAGGGGCAGTCAAGTCATTGGCATCAGGGCTCGCTATCAAAATCATTTTCTCCCTCGCTCGATCAAGTCCTATTATTGCAACATTCAAATGTATAAAAATGTATCTGAAATGCAGCCATAAACATCAACAACTGTCGTTTTGTATAGCTTAATAACACAAGCTAGATATTGGTCTCCACCAATGGCGTGTATTCATGGAAGCCAAGGGAAGCCAGTCTTCCCCAAATATTTGACCAATAAAAAAATACATTTTATCTTTCGTCTCTCTTTTTCAAAAATCATTTTCCTTCAATTCGCAAGTGGCTGAATCTCACCGAAGAAATCATCCAGGCAAGGGAATCAGCACCCCTTTGTCTCAATATGTGTAGCCCATGTATCTGACGCTGTTTGGAACAAAAGAGTATGGGACGTTGCCGCCATAGCATTTGATTTGATTGATGC
Source organism: Oncorhynchus nerka (assembly GCF_034236695.1). Classification (NCBI taxonomy): domain Eukaryota; kingdom Metazoa; phylum Chordata; class Actinopteri; order Salmoniformes; family Salmonidae; genus Oncorhynchus; species Oncorhynchus nerka. The sequence goes on along the minus strand of NC_088408.1, from coordinate 50,322,404 downwards.
CAGCAAGCATTTGGCCACCCCTGATAAAAAAAAATCTATAAAGAAATTTACCAATCAGCGTTGAGTTGAGCTCAACTGTGGGTTGTCCTGGTGCAGCAAAACGCTCCCCAAGGGAGGCCAGTTTGGATTTGGCTTCACATCAATCAAATCACATGATTATCAGAAAAACGTGTCTGTTTCTGGTCTGCTTGTGTTGATGACCTGCAGTAGCTAGCTTGCTAAATCAGCCCTTTGGATTTGTGGTTTTGACTTAATTCTCTGTACAGGCCAATGATTATGACTGCAATTCTGATCTAATCATAAATGTATACTGTATATTGTGCCACTTGCCAGAGACAATTTCAGTTGAGTATGTTGTCTAGATGTAGGCTCATGTTTACTAGCTAGCTAACTTAGCTAGTTCATTGTTGCCCATTCAAGAAAATTAGGCTAGCTAGAATTTTTGCTAGGTAGCCTATGAAAACAAAAACTAAAAGCATACAGAGCCATAGACCATTTGCCAACATGAAAGAAAGGAGGATGGCATTGGCATTCAACTAGTCTACAAGTAGGATGAGTCCCCCCCCCCACACACACACACACACACATAAATCAATACCATGGACAGCCACATTATATTTAGTAACATTGATTGGAATAAATAGTTTTCATTGTTTTAAACTAAGCATATATAGCCTTGTTGATTTGATGATGTTGAAGTTGAAATGGTGCTGGAATAATGGAGGCAGTGCTCATGTTGTCTTTGTGCTGACTTTGTGATAACTCGGTGGTTCTAAATCAGTAGAAAACTGTTGAAAACATTAACTTGCTTGGCCATGCTGCAGGTCATATAACTATTTGTTCCATGCAATATTTGCTATGTGGACTTCACCGGACAGATGTTGCTCTCCCCTTATTGTATATCACAGTGGCGTATGAACGAATGGGTTATAGAGCAAACAATGCAAATACCATTACATTGGCTGTAATATGGCTGTTTTACTGGCTTGGTTTGGCTTTCCCCAATGATTTTACCTAAGCATCGCTACTGGTCTCCAATAGGCTATAACTTTCAAGTGTCAAAGGTATGCAAAGGTCAACATTTTGATCAATCATGGCCTAGGGTGGTTTAGCGTTTAGGGCAGATGGGCATATATAGACCTACCGTGTCTGTGTGGGTTTGATTCCGGCCCCTGCCCTTTTGGCACAAACTATTCAATCCCCCCGATTGCCTTGTTTTATTTACATGTTTCAAATATGGAAAATACAGGAATATTTCACCCCCCTTCTTGACAAGAAGTGACCACGCCAGACACTTTTGGATAACATAAATAGGAAACAAATAACAATAGGATACACCAACATTAGTTTCCATTCATACAAAGTGTCAGGTAAATTGCCACAGTAGATTTGACGAGGTAAACTATAAAATACTTTATTTCTATTGTACAGAATGCTTGTCAAATAGATAAATTGCACTTGGTCTGTTCAAAAAAGACTACGTTGTTTCGGTTACAATACCAACCAGAGGATGCACATATCTTGAAAGACTTTGGTTGCAAGCAGAATTAAGGGTAAGACCGACATCATCTTTTAGGGAGAGGTCATTTAACTTTTATTTTACCAGAAAGGGCTCATTGAGATTTGAAATTTCGTTTCATGAGCGTCCTGGCTAAGATAGGCAGGACCAAGTCATTACAAAATTACAGACAGAGAACATGAAAAACTACAAGTAATCTAGTAAAAACCATAGAATTCACAAGAGTATAACACAATCATAAAACAGCAAATTAAAAACATTGACAGGTCAGGGAATCAGCCTCAAAATCCTTCATCAGTGATTTTTTTTTTAAACAATCGGGACAAGTTCTTCCAGTTTAAAAGTCTTTTGCAAGGCGTTACAAGCCGATGGCGCAAAGTACATAAAATCCCTTTTACCAAATTCAGTTCAGACATTTGGAACAGTTAGCAGGATAAAGTCCTGCGAACGAAGAGAGTAACCACCACATTTCTGAACAATAAAAATGCCCAAATAAAATGGTAGTAAACCCAAAATGCCTTTGTAAATGGTTGAATATGCAATTTAAAAGAGAGGACTTCATCAATTAGAATTCAAAGATATTTATATGAGGTTACCAAATCATGAAAGAAGTCCTGCTCATTAAAACTCTTCAAATTCCTCTAAAGCATGGGTTTGTCTTAGGAACCTTAGTATGTTTAACAGCAGCAACAGCACAATGGTCACTTAAACCATTACAAAAAACACTAACCACAGAATATTTATGTGGAACATTTGTCAACATTTGTGGGCGAGTGGGTGAGTTGCGTGAGATTCATAGAATTAACAAAACATTTTTAAATCATCAGACACCGGCTTTAACCAACACCAGTTGAGATCACCAATCAAGATCATTTCAATGTAAAGAAGTTTAGACATAAGGTGCATCAGAGAAGAAAATGCATCACCGAGAGCAGAGGGGGTGACCAATAATGGTTGCAATTGAGATTAGCTGCACGGGTGAATTTTGTGTGTATTGATGATTTAACGAGACACCAGCTGGCGATAATCTAGTGCCATTGATGGTTTCAAAAGTCCCCTTGTTATTTGATAATTTTTCAATAGGCTACCCGTTAGCCTATCCATTGTTACATAATGAAATGTGTGTTAAACGATAATAGGCTACTGTGTTTCCCTGGCTGAGTTGATGAGCTGGTTCGGGCCATCAGTTGATTGACAGATGTAGGCCTACTGTAGAACGATAAACTTTCCTTCAGTGTGGATGCTTATCCACATTTTATACTTAGGCTCAGTGGTGACCCGTCATTCAGGGTAGGTGGGGCAGAGCCTGTTAAGCATTTTTGTTGTTGCCTATTTCACATTTTATTTTGGCATTAATACGTGTCACATATCAGTTTGCAAACAATGTAAACCAATAAAAAATATGGTCTCTTTTTTGCTTTCTTGATTAAGGCAGCTCCAAAATGCAGGTATTTCAGCCTAGCTCAGTGCTTTCTGTGGGGGTGAGGCAGCCAGCGGAAAATACAGAGCTTGGGTGTTAAAATAGAAGTGCCCATCCAAGAAGGCTCAAGGTCAATGGCCACAGATGAAATGACATCAAATTACATTATAGTAGCTTTAATTGGACTGATCATTTCAACATCATACTTTAAAAATCTTAGCTAGCAAGCTAGCAGTCATCATCACAAATCAAGTAGACAATCTACTGGAAAATTTGTCGTTTGTCACCGTTATATTGCAATGAATGTATTGTTTTGTGTAATTGCTTTGCTGGCATGCATAAAAAAATGTTTTTGCACCACCAAGATTAAGATGCTAAAATCGTCACTGGTTAAACTGTGTATATTTTGTCAATATAGTTCTGGTCTTTGGTGTGGATTGAAAGCCTGTATTGTGTGGCTTAATATTTTATTTCATGAAGCTGTAAAGATGTTTATGTTTATCCTTTGTACACTCCATATTTTTCCTAACTTTTCTGTATCTAGAATTAAAACCATGTCTTACTGCCCCTTGTCTCCTGTTTCCAGGCCCACCCCTCTCCCCCGTCTCATAGACGGTCGACCAGCGTACATGATGAGACGTCTCCTGAAGGTTTGACCTCGTGGCAAGAGATTCCAGTACCTGGTTAACTGGGAGGGTTATGGCCCAGAGGAGAGGTGCTGGATCTTGCTAGGGACATCCTGGACCCAGGCCTCATCTCTGAGTTCCAGCGCGGCACCCCACTCAACCAAATATGGCGCCCAGGTAGGACACCAGGTGGCGTCCCTAGAGTGAGGGGTACTGTCATGCCCTGATGTGTTTCACCTGTCCTTGTGCTTGTCTCCACCCCCTCCAGGTGTCGGCCATTTTCCCCATCATCCCCTGGGTACTTATACCTGTCTTCTCTGTTTGTCTGTTGCCAGTTCGTTTTGTTTCATCAAGCCTACCAGCGTTTTCCCCTCTGTTCCTGTCTATTGACTGTTCCTGTTTTTGACCTTTTCTGCCCACCCTGACCATGAGCCTTACAGACGTCCTGCCATCCTTGACCTGTCGTTTGCCTGCCCCTGTTGCTGTAATAAATATTGTTACTTCAACACAGTCTGCATTTGGGTGTTACGTGATACATTCAAGCCTATCCAAAGACGATTTTTTTGAGCTGAGACTTTTCTTTGATGTGTAAATTATCTGACTATTATACTTCTTAAAAACTCTCAAAGAAAGGAAATTAACTTGTGGGCCCAGGCTGGTCATTAACTCATGAGGCTCGGAGCCAGAGCGCACTGCTTAGACCACTGCAGTACGGCAGTTCACAATGCTCTAGCAAGCACTTAGAATACTATGATACATAGGCCCGTCATTTTTTATGAATTTGTTTTAAGCCTTCCCCAGACCATAGCCCTAACCCAATTAATGCCTAAACTGTTCACATTTTAAGTTGTTTCTATTTTAACCCTGTAACCAAGCGAAATTAACCCTGTAACTATGCAGAATTAATGCATCAGTATTAGACGTTCATCCATGAGCAAGATTCAAACCCATGCCAACTCTGGCATATATGTGTGCTGAGGTCAGTGAATATAAGCACTGGACCACACAGGGACTGAGGAAACCAATAATTTATTCTGTCTATTGCTTGCCTTCAACATATAATAAAACAATTGATTAAAAAAAATGATTTCCCATAACAATAAAATAAATCTACCCCCTACAAATATGTACATTTATTATGTCAGATGCTCTGTAGCCTGCACGTAGCCTATAAGGTACAATGAAGGTATGGTGAATATTGTATCCAAACACCGCTTCCAGTTGCTATCCTTTGTACACTCCATATTTTTCCTAACTTTTCTGTATCTAGAATTAAAACCATGTCTTACTGCCCCTTGTCTCCTGTTTCCAGGCCCACCCCTCTCCCCCGTCTCATAGACGGTCGACCAGCGTACATGATGAAACGTCTCCTGAAGGTTTGACCTCGTGGCAAGAGATTCCAGTACCTGGTTAACTGGGTGGGCCATTTTTCCTCAGATATTCAAAAAGTAAAACCAAATGCATGCTTTTCAACCGTTCACTTCGCAACAAAGCCTCCTTCACTCACGCCGCAAAACTTACCCTAGTAAAACTGACTATCCTACCGATCCTCGGCTTCGGCAATGTCATCTACAAAATAGCTTCCAATACTCTACTCAGCAAACTGGATGCAGTTTATCACAGTGCAATCCGTTTTGTTACTAAAGCACCTTATACCACCCACCATTGCGACCTGTATGCTCTAGTCGGCAGGCCTTCGCTACATATTGGTCACCAGACCCACTGGCTCCAGGTCATCTACAAGTCCATGCTAGGTAAAGCTCCTTATCTCAGTAAACTGGTCACGATGGCAACACCCACCCGTAGCACGCGCTCCAGCAGGTGTATCTCACTGATCATCCCTAAAGCCAACACCTCTTTGGCCGCCTTTCCTTCCAGTTCTCTGCTGCCTGTGACTGGAACGAATTACAAAAATCGCTGAAGTTGGAGACTTTTATCTCCCTCACCAACTTTAAACATCTGCTATCTGAGCAGCTAACCGATCGCTGCAGCTGTACATAGTCCATCGGTAAATAGCCCACCCAATTTACCTACCTCATCCCCATACTTTTTATATTTATTTACTTTTCTGCTATTTTGCACACTAGTATCTCTACCTGCACATGGCTATCTGATAATTTATCACTCCAGTGTTAATCTGCTAAATTGTAATTATTCGCCTACCTCCTCATGCCTTTTGCACAGAATATATATAGACTTTTTTCCCCCTTTTTTTCTTTATTTTCTACTGTGTTATTGACTTGTTTATTGTTTACTCCATGTGTAACTCTGTGTTGTTGTCACACTGCTATTCTTTATCTTGTTCTCAACTACCCTACCTGGGTAAATAAAGGTGAAATAAAATTTAAAAAATAAAAACAATAACCTCCTTACCCAATCCTGATTTAACACACACATTATTCCCACTGATTTAATTACACACTTCTTCCAAGCAATGGTGGAATAAATGTTTGATTAAGGTATGATATTAAATATTATGGTGGTATGCAACACAAGCTCACAGAACGGGACCGCTGAGTGCTGAAATGCATAGCGCATAAAAATCATCTGTCCTCGGTTGTAACACTCACTACAGAGTTACAAACTTCCTCTCGGACAATAACTGCTTGTCGGGAGCTTCATTAAATAGATTTCCATGGCTGAGCAGCCGCACACAAGCCTAACACGGAACACAAACCGTCTGCGTGCGTGCGCCATCGTGCGCTATCATGCATAAATGTATTTTGTCCCGCTGCACCAAACGCGATCACGAACACGCAGGTTAAAACACCAAAACTAGCTCTGAACCAATTACATTAATTTGGGGACAGGTCAAAAAGCATTAAGCATGTATGGCAATTTAGCTAGTTAGCTTGCACTTGCTAGCTAATTTGTCCTATTTAGCGAGCTTACTGTTGCTAGCTAATTTGTCCTGGGGTAAAAGTTGTTATTTTACCTGAAATGCACAAGGTCCTCTACTCCGACAACTAATCCACACGTAAAACAGTCAACCGAATCGTTTCTAGTCATCTCTCCTCTTTCCGGGCTTTTTCCGTCTTTGAACTTATATGGTGATTGGCATCTACACTTTCATAGTATTACCACGACAACCGGCAAAACATTTCGTCTTTCAATCACCCACGTGGGTATAACCAATGAGGAGATGGCATGTGGGTACCTGCTTCTATAAACCAATGAGGAGATGGGAGAGGCAGGACTTGCAGCGCAATCTGCGTCAAAAATAGGAATTACTTCTATTTTAGCCCTTGGCAACGCAGATGCTTGTTGGCGCGCGCGAGCAGTGTAGATTCCAAAATGTACCGCTCACGTGCGAGCTGTGTAGTCAGGGTATTAGATCACCATGCACAATTTCAAGCATTGGCTGGAGTGGTGTAATGCTCACCACCATTGGACTCAAGAGCAGTCGAAATGCGTTCTCTGGAGTGATTAATCATGCTTCACCGTCTGGCAGTCCGACGGACCAATCATGGTTGTGGCAAATGCCAGGAGAACGCTACCTGCCTCAATGAATAATGGCAACTGTAAAATTTGGTGGAGGAGGAATAATGGTTTGAGGCTGTTTTTCATGGTTCGGGCTAGGCCCCTTTAAACCAGTGAAGGGAAATCTTAATGCTACAGCATGCAATGACATTCTAGACAATTCTGTGCTTCCTACTTTAGGGAAACAGTTTTGGGAAGGCCCTTTCCAGTTTCAGCATGACAATGCCTCCGTCCATGGTGGTTCCGGAGGATACGGCTGACGTCTATTTGACTCTCAACCAATCATGCTATTTAGTTTTTTTTTTCAAGAGGTTCGTAACTTGTTTTGTATAAAATGTTGCTGCTACTGTCTTTTATGACCGAAAATAGCTTCTGGACATCAGAGCTGGAATTATTCACCTCAAATTGGACGAGGAGTTCTTCTTCAATGAGTCGGACGCAAGGGATATACTGCAGACACCTGACCAGGCCCCGATCCCTGTGATTTACTGGAGAAAGAAAATAAGATTTCGAAGCAAAAGATCAGGGTGCCTTGCGAGGATCAGGCAACGAGTGGCTAATCTGCCCTTGCCTTCCGTTCTGCTAGCTAACATTCAATCACTGGAAAATAAATGGCACGAACTGAAAGCACGTATATCCTACCAACTGGACATTAAAAACGGCAATATCTTATGTTTCACCGAGTCGTGGCTGAACGACGACATTAAGAACATACAGCTGGCGGGTTATACCCTCTATCGGCAAGACAGAACAGCAGCCTCTAGTAAGACACGGGGCGGGGGCCTATGCATTTATGTAAACAACAGCTGGTGCACGATATCTAAGGAAGTTTCAAAGTTTTGCTCGCCTGAGGTAGAGTATCTCATGATAAGCTGTAGACCACACTATCTACCTTTGGAGTTTTCAAGTGTATTTTTCGTAGCTGTCTACATACCACCACAGAGCGAGGTTGGCACTAAAACCGCACTCAATGAGCTGTATTCCGCCATAGCAAACAGGAAAACGCTCATCCAGAGGCAGCGCTCCTAGTGGCCGGTGACTTTAATGCAGGACAACTTACATTTAAATCAGCATGTTAAATGTGCAACCAGAGGGAAAACAATTCTAGACCACCTTTACTCCACACACAGAGACACGTACAAAGCTCTCCTTCACCCTCCATTTGGCAAATCTGACCATAACTCTATCCTCCTGATTCCTGCTTACAATCAAAAATTAAAGCAGGGAGCACCAGTGACTCAGTCTATAAAGTGGTCAGGTGAAGCAGATGCTAAACTACAGGGCTGTTTTGCTAAAGCAGACTGATAAATGTTCCGGGATTCTTCCGATTGCATTGAGGAGTACACATCAGTCACTGGCTTTATCAATAAGTGCATCAAGGACGTTGTCCCCACAGTGACTATGTACATACCCCAACCATAAACCATGAATTACAGGCAACATTCAAATCAAATTGTATTGGTCACATACACATGGTTAGCAGATGTTAATGCGAGTGTAATGAAGTGCTTGTGAGTGTGTAACGTTCTGAGTGTAGTGGGTGAGTCAGGCGCAGGAAGCAGAGAGTTCAGGGAAGTGCTACTTTAATGCACAAAAACTGCGAACATAAGCCAACGCCACGAAAACACAGGGCGTATAACAAAACAAACGCCCCAAACAGGGGGACTTAAACTGTCCAGCAAAACCCACAAAATGGGAAAACACGTAACCCACAGATGTGCACACAAGTTTACACAAAACAGAAGGTCACAATAATTAATCCCGCCAAGGAACCAGGCGGGCCGGCTGACGAATAAAGCCTCACTAATTATACCCAACTCAAAACAGGTGCACTCAATAAACACATAAGGAGGGGGAGGAAATAATCAATGGCAGCTAGTAGGCCGGCGACGACGACCGCCGAGCGCCACCCGAACGGTCGGAGTCGTGACAGAGTGTAGTGAAATGCTCATTCGCACTGAGCTAAGGGTTAGAGATGACACTTTCAAGGAGCAGGACTCAAATCCGGAAGCTTACAAGTAATCTCGCTATGGCGTTCGACGAACCATCAAACAGGCAAAGCATCAATACAAGACTGAGATTGAATCGTACTACACCAGCTTCGACGCTCGTCGGATGTGGCAGGGCTTGCAACCTATTACAGACTACAAAGGGAAGCACAGCTGAGAGCTGCCCAGTGACACAAGCCTACCAGATGCGCTAAATAACACTGAAACATGTATGACATTATCAGCTGTTCCGGATGGCTGTGTGATAATGCTCTCCGCAGCCGATGTGAGTAAGACTTTTAAACAGGTCAACATTCACAAGGCCGCTGGGCCAGACGGATTATCAGGATGTGTACTCCGAGCATTAGCTGACCAACTGGCAAGTGTCTTCACTGACATTTTCAACCTTTTCCTGTCTGAGTCTGTAATACCAACATGTTTCAAGCAAACAACCATAGTCCCTGTGCCCAAGAACACTAAAGTAACCTGCCTAAATGACTATCAACCCGTAGCACTCAAGTCTGTAGCCATGAAATGCTTTGAAATGCTGGTCATGGCTCACATCAACACCATTATGCCAGAAACCCTAGACCCACACCAATTTGCATACCACACCAACTGATCCACACATGACGCCATCTCTATATCACTCCCTACTGCCAATTCCCACCTGGACAAAATTATTACCTATGTGAGAATGCTATTCATTGACTACAACTCAGTGTTCAAAACCATAGTGCCCTCAAAGCTCATCACTAAGCTAAGGACCCTGGGACTAAACACCTCCCTCTGCAACTGGATCCTAGACATTCTGACGGGCCACCACCAAGTGGTAAGGGTAGGTAACAACACATCCGCCACGCTGATCCTCAACATGGGGGCCCCTCAGGGGTGCATGCTCAGTCCCCTCCTGTACTCCCTGTTCACTCATGACTGCACAGCCAGGCATAACTCCAACAACCACATTAAGTTTGCTGATGACACAACAGTGGTAGGCCTGATCACCGACAATGATGAGACAGCCTATAGGGAGGAGGTCAGAGACCTGACCGTGTGGTGCAACGACAACAACCTCTCCCTCAACGTGATCAAGACAAAGGAGATGATTGTGGACTAAAGGAAAAGGAGGACAGAGCACTCCCCCATTCTCATCTACGGGGCTGTAGCAGAGCAGGTTTAGAGCTTCAAGTTCCTTGGCGTCCACATCAACAACAAACTAACATGGTCCAAGCACATCAAAACAGTCGTGAAGAGGGCACAACAAAACGTATTCCCCCTCAGGAGACGGAAAGAATTTGGCATGGGTCCTCAGATGCTCAAAAGGTTTTACAGCTGCACCATTGAGATAATCCTGATGGGTTGCATCACTGCCTGGTATGGCAAATGCTCAGCCTCTGACCTCAAGGCAGTACATCACTGGGGCCAAGGCAGCCCAGTACATCACTGGGGCCAATCTCCCTGCCATCCAGGACCTCTATACCTGGTGTTGTCAGGGGATGGTCCTAAAAAAAATGTTAGACTCCAGACACCCTATTCGTAAACTGTTCTCGCTGCTACTGCACGGCAAGTGGTGCCGGATTACCAAGTCTAGGTCCAAGAGGCTTCTAAACAGCTTCTATCCCCAAGCCATAAGACTCCTGAACAGCTAATCAAATGGCTACCCAGACTATTTGCACCCCTTCCTTTATGCTGCTGCTACCCTCTGTTCTCATCTACGCATAGCCACTATAATAACCTTACCTGCAAGTACATAATTACCTCGATACCAGTGCCCCCGCACATTCGACTCTGTACCGGTACCCCCTGTATATAGCCCCGCTATTGTTATTTACTGTTGCTTTTTAATTATTTGTTATCTCTTACTTTTTTTTCTTTTTTGTGTAGGTATTTTCTTAAAACTGCATTGTTGATTAAAAAATATAAATATGTAATTATATTCCGGGAAATGTGGAGGGGGGGAGAAAAACACTTATATCGTTCCCAAATAATTAACAAAAGACAAAGAAAACAAAAAACTATTTGCTCCTTTAGTCAGTTTCAAATGTCAACTCCGATCTATTCAGGGTCTTGGGCCTGAGAAGAAATAACATATTCAGACAGTATTCCTTGCAATGTTTCAGCCGTCAAGTCCTGGAGACCCAAGAACCAACAGCAGATACAATTATGGCCAGTTTCTTGGACTTCTTGTTCGTTTGGGCATTACAATTAATCAGATGCACAATAAAGCCACAAAGTCCATCTTCTTCAGGATCAACATATCAATTCCCCTCAACTGTTGAACAACACTCTGAATCTCCATAGGCTGCAGAGCATGCACCACCCTATCTTAACCTCCACTTGCTCCTTCAACTATTCTGCATGCCTCCGTTTGAGTTTGAGTGTATTTATTTTTACAGAGACAGAGCACATTAATCAACGTTTCAGTAAAAGTGCCAGTTTTAGCCAGCCGGCTAATTTTCAACCTGCAGTCCCTGGGCAGGCTATTAAAAACAATTACAATACAGACAATCAATGAGCAGTGAGTACACGCAGAGCAACATAGGACAAACAAGACGTAGCATACAGACAGAGCAACATAGGACAAGCAAGCAACAAGACAAAAATCCCTAAAAGCAACAGAGTGTTTCCACAACTCACAAGCTACAGACAACATGGAGGAGACCTGCTGTACAGCCCTGACTCTTGCCACTTCAAACTCTTTTACTCTAACCGGGCACTCCGGGGAATAGAGAATGTAATTTCCAGCACAATTGCAACAACATCCTCAGATTCTTCAACAGCATTCCTTCGGCACACACTTGATACATGGCCATACCTTTTGCAATTCCGGCAAAACAACGACTTGGACACGGGAAGCTCTCACCACGTATCTCACATATCCCAGCTTCACATGTGAAGGGAGATACTCTTCTTCACACATCAATAATACCTGCACGATGGCGCACGCACCCAGCGGGTTTGGGTTCCGTGTAAAAATTGTCAAAGACTCCAGCCACCCTAGTCATAGACTGTTCTTTCTGCTACCGCACGGCAAGAGGTACCGGAGCGCCAAGAGGCGTCTAAACAGCTTCTACCCCCAAGCCATAAGACTCCTGAACATCTACTCAAATCGCTACCCAGACTATTTGCAATACCAACCTCCTCCCATTCCACCTACACTGCTGCTAGTCTCTTTTATTATCTATGCATAGTCACTTCAATAACTCTACCTTCATTTACATATTACCTCAACTAATCAGTGCCTCAGCACATTGACTCTGTATATAGCCCGCTATTGTTATTTTCTGCTGCTCTTTAATTATTTGTTATTCCTATCTCTTACTTTAAGGTATTTTCTTATTAACTGCATTATTGGTTAAGGGCTTGTAAGTAAGTATTTCACTGTTAGGTCTACACCTGTTGTATTCGGCGTATGTGACAAATACAATTTTATTTGATTTTAGTTAGCCTTTTAGCTTCCCACACTTACATGTGAAATAATCAGATTTAGAATAAAATAATATGTTCTTATACTTTCCAGTGTAACCTACAATATTATCCTAATTTGATATGCTGCTTCAATGTATTTGCTCTCAGGTAAAAATAGAATGTCATCATCACTTTCCCCCTTCTGATGACCAGGTGGCGAATCGCATCTCTGCATGTCTGGCAGACATATCAGTGTGGATGACGGATCACCACCTCAAGCTGAACCTCGGCAAGACGGAGCTGCTCTTCCTCCCGGGGAAGGACTGCCCGTTCCATGATCTCGCCATCACGGTTGACAACTCCATTGTGTCCTCCTCCCAGAGCGCTAAGAACCTTGGCGTGATCCTGGACAACACCCTGTCGTTCTCAACTAACATCAAGGCGGTGGCCCGTTCTTGTAGGTTCATGCTCTACAACATCCGCAGAGTACGACCCTGCCTCACACAGGAAGCAGCGCAGGTCCTAATCCAGGCACTTGTCATCTCCCGTCTGGATTACTGCAACTCACTGTTGGCTGGGCTCCCTGCCTGTGCCATTAAACCCCTACAACTCATCCAGAACGCCGCAGCCCGTCTGGTGTTCAACCTTCCCAAGTTCTCTCACGTCACCCCGCTCCTCCGCTCTCTCCACTGGCTTCCAGTTGAAGCTCGCATCCGCTACAAGACCATGGTGCTTGCCTACGGAGCTGTGAGGGGAACGGCACCTCAGTACCTCCAGGCTCTGATTAGGCCCTACACCCAAACAAGGGCACTGCGTTCATCCACCTCTGGCCTGCTCGCCTCCCTACCACTGAGGAAGTACAGTTCCCGCGCAGCCCAGTCAAAACTGTTCGCTGCTCTGGCCCCCCAATGGTGGAACAAACTCCCTCACGACGCCAGGACAGCGGAGTCAATCATCACCTTCCGGAGACACCTGAAACCCCACCTCTTTCAGGAATACCTAGGATAGGATAAAGTAATCTTTCTCACTCCCCCCCCTTAAAAGATTTAGATGCACTATTGTAAAGTGGCTGTTCCACTGGATGTCTTAAGGTGAACGCACCAATTTGTAAGTCGCTCTGGATAAGAGCGTCTGCTAAATGACTTAAATGTTAAATGTAAATGTAAATAATTTTTAGTAATGCAGAAAAAATGACATTGCGATCTGTTTTTGCCTGGAATAACTTTCACTTCTAATATACATATATCTTTTTTGAGAGTTTCTGTAAGGCTACAATGTTGTTTGGTTTATTGTTTGAAAAGTCGCTGACATTATCTTTGGTTATCAATACAAAATAGGCTATTTTGATGAATAGATCAGATCAAGGAACCAAGCTACAACACTGCCCCTACGGCAGTGGAAGGAATGATACCTCGGGTCTCAATCTCCAGGTAGATGAAAACTGTGTGGAATGCCGGTGCTTATTACAAGTACTATTGTGACAAAAACGGACATTGCAACACTGCGCAATGCTCCATTGGCCCAGTCTATGTATATTCTGTAGATGCCTTTAAAGTCCTTTCTCTGAGGTTGTGAAGAGGTTCGGGAAAAGAGGACCTCTTCCAATTCAATATTCACAAGGTCAAAAGTCAGAGGTGGTCAGGTTGGTTAAATTGTGGGTGCTCTTTTTTGGGGATAATGCATAACCGATTGGGTGATGGCTTCATGGTCTGGAACACATTTCTTTTATCAGGGACAGAAATAACATGCAAGGCTGCAGCGGCGAGCCCAGCTGAATCTCTCTCCATAAATATTGAACACAAGAAGAGAGAGGAGAGAGAGAGGATAAGGCTGGGCCTTAGCCTGAGCTGCAGCTGATAAGCTAAAAAATAATGAAATTGGACTTGAGATCCCCGAGACCATTTGCATGAGTTACAGAAGGAAACAGTTCTCTCTATGCAGAGGAGCAAACAACATAAAGCATTCCTGATCAAATCTTCATAATCAAATCAAATACCCCAGTTGATCTGATAGAGAAACCCAAAGGTTGGTGTTCTGACAAGAAATTCATAAGGAATATATACTATTTTTCTGTCTGATTCCACGTGCTTTTAATGTTTTTTTCACTTCACAAGTAAACACATTTTTTTTCTCATCTGGAAGGAGAATTTCAAAGATTATTATATACATTTTTTAAATGAATGCCACAGAGTCATTTTACTATCGAGGAACATTTCACTTTCTCTGGTCATAGGAACATGATTTTGTGCAGAAATAATGTGGTGTGACTTGAGTTTTGCCATCAGGTGGAAGACAGTCCCCTCTCTCTGGTCAGTCTCAGGAAAGGAGACCGTGAGAGGTGGACCCTCTGCTGCTCTCTCTGCTGAGACTGACCATCAGATGCAGGTACCATCAGTCCAGTAAAATAAAAACGCGAATTATTTAGATTTATGCTCAGCTGTAACTCGCAAGCGATACAACAACTGATCTATTGTATTAGGCATACTGCAGAAACCTCATTCCAACAGAACAGTTTTTTTTGTTCTTTACTCAGAAAAGATTAGTGACCACTCCTCTACGAGTACAGTGAGGGCCATAGATACGCTCTGCTCTCTGTGTATGAACAGGACTCCAGCATAAATCAGGGCAGTTGA
Organism: Oncorhynchus nerka; assembly: GCF_034236695.1. Taxonomy (NCBI): domain Eukaryota; kingdom Metazoa; phylum Chordata; class Actinopteri; order Salmoniformes; family Salmonidae; genus Oncorhynchus; species Oncorhynchus nerka. The sequence goes on along the minus strand of NC_088408.1, from coordinate 50,307,330 downwards.
AACCAATCCTATCTGGATAATATGTGTGAAATGCTTAATAATGTATGTGATATCAAGAGAGAGGTGTATTTTCTGGGTGACCTTAATATTGACTGGCTTTCATCAAGCTGCCCGCTCAAGAGAATGCTTCAAACTGTAACCAGTGGTTGCAACCTGGTTCAGGTTATCAGTCAACGTATTTACAAACAGCACAGGAATTAAATCATCAACATGTATTGATCACATCTTTACTAATGCTGCAGAAATCTGCTTTAAAGCAGTATCCAAATCAATCGGATGTAGTGATCACAATATAGTAGCCATATCTACTAAAAGCAAAGTTCCTAAAGCTGGACCTAATATACTGTATAAGAGGTCATACAATAAGTTTTGTAGTGATTCCTATGTTGATGATGTTAAGAATATGTTCTGCTCTGTGGTGTATAATGAGGAGCAACCAGATGCTCCTCATGAAATTGCTTATTCCAACTACTAATAAGCAGTCACCCATTAATACTAGTTAAATAAAGGTTAAGTAAAATAAAAGGACTGTAAAAACTCTTCAAACCTTGTGGATTAATGAAAAATTGTATGGTTGAGAGGGATGAGCAAATGGAATGGCAAATAAGTCTGGCTGCACAACCGATTGGAAAACGTACTGCAAATTGAGAAATAATGTGGCTAAATAAAAAGGAGAAACTATAATACAAAACAAAGATAGTAAAAAGCTTTGGAGCACCATAAATTACATTCTGGGCAAAAAAGGAAAACTCAGCTCATTCATTCATTCATTGAATCAGATGGCTCATTCATCACACAACTCACTGATATTGCCAGCTACTTTAATTATATTTTCATCTGCAAGATTAGGAAACTTGGGCATGATATGCCAGCATAAGACACTGACACTCCACATCCAAGTATAACTGACCAAATTATGAAAGACAAGCATTGTAATTTTGAATTCTGAAAAGTGAGTGAAAAAAGTATATTTCATCAACAATGTTAAGCCACCTGGTTTATAGTGGACGATATTGCCAATTATATTTTCCATATCTTCAATCTAAGCCAACAAGAACATATGCCCTCAGGCCTGGATGGAAGCAAAAGTCATTCTGCTACTAAAGAATAGTAAAGTCCTCTCTACTGGCTCATATACCCAACCAATTAGCCTGTTACCAACCCTTAGTAAACTTTGGGGAAAAAAGGGTGATTGACCAATGCTATTTTACAGTAAACAAATTGACAACAGATTTTCAGCAAGCTTATAGGGAAGGATATTCAACATGCACTGCATTTACACAAATGACTGATGATTGGCTGAGAGAAATTGAAAATAAAATGATTGTGGGAGTTGTTTTGTTAGACTTCAGTGCAGCTTTTTACATTATTGGTAAAAGTCTGCTGCTGGAAAAATGTATGTGTTATGGCTTTACACCCCCTGCTATATTGTGGATAAAGAGTTACCTGTCTAAAACATAATCCAGGTAGAATCAGGAATTCCCCAGGGCAGCTGTCTAGGCCCCTTACTTTTTCAATCTTTACTAATGACATGACACAGGCTTTGCCTAAAGCCTAGTGTGTCTATGTATGTGAATGACTCAACACTTTACAAGTCTGCTATTACAGCGAGTGAAATTACTGCAACACTTAACAAAGAGCTGCAGTCAGTTTTAGAATGGGTGGCAAGAAATAAGTTTGTCTTAAATATTTGAATAACTAAAAGTGTTGTATTTGGGACAAATCATTCACTAAACCCTAAACCTCAACTCAATCGTACTGAATTATGTGGAAATTGAGCAAGTTCAGGTATCTAAATTGCTTGTAAACTGTCATGGTCAAAACATGTTGATACAACAGTAGCTAAGGTTGAGGAGAAGTCAGTCCATAATAAAGCGCTACTCTGCCTCCTTAACACTATCAGCAAGGCAGGTCCTACAGGCCCTAGTTTTGTCTCACCTGGACTACTGTTCAGTCGTGTGGTCAGGTGCCACAAAAAGGGACTTAGAAGAATTACAATTGGATCAGAACAGGGCAGCACGGCTGGCCCTTAAATATACATGGAGAGCTAACATTAATAATATGCATGTCAGTCTCTCAAGGCTCAAAGTAGAGTAGAGATTGACTTCATCACTACTTGTTTTGTAAGAAGAATTGACATGCTGAACGCAGGAGCTGCCATGCATACACCACAAGACATGCCACCAGAGGTCTCTTCACAATCCCAAAGTCCCAAACAGTCTATGAGAGGGGCACAGTACTACATAGACCCATGGCTACATGGAACTCTATTCCACATCAGGCAACTGATGCAAGCAGTAGAATCAGATTTTAAAAAACAGATACAAATACACCTTATGGAACAGCGGGGACTCTTGAAGAGGCACACAGACAGGCACACATACACATGATAACACACTCACTACTCTACACACACGTACACATGGATTTTGTATTGTAGAGATGTGGTACTAGAGCAGTGGCCTGAGGACACATACTCTATATGTTGTGAAAAGTGTTATGAAATGCAATGTCATGTAATCTTTTTTATTGTTTATAACTGCCTTAATGTTGCTGAACTCCGGGAAGAGTAGCTGCTGCCTTGGCATCAGCTAATGGGGATCTTTATTAAATACAAATGCTCTCTGTGTGTGAACAGGACTCCAGCGCATCAAATCAGTGCTGTTTAAACCAATCATATCATTCTGAAGCCTTATGGATTTTGTATAAAGCACAACTGTCAGAGTGTGAGAGGATGAGAGAGTGTGTGCGTGTGTGAGAGAGAGAGAGAGAACACCATAAGAGGCTTTGATTGGATTACAGACTGGAGGACTGATCTTTTATAGCTAGCACACCTGATGATGATGCATGCACTCCTGAGAGTTAGAGGCTGCATCCCAAATGTCACCCTATTACCCCTTTAGTGCACTACTTTTAACCAGTGCCCATAGCGAGGGAGGGAGTAGGGTGCCGCTTGAGATGCAGTGAGTATGTCGGAGAGGAAAAGTTTCTAAAAAGTCCTTGACACAATAAAGCTTAAGACTTTTTAGACTACTTTGCATTTGGCTCATAATGAAAAAACGTACGGATGTCTATCTATTTCAAAAACAAAGATCTCCAAGGATGTCTTCTATCCTGAGTATGTATGTTCAATTCCAGTCTTTATATGAACAGGTTTTTATGAGCAATGCCTCCCTCTCCTCCTATGTACTGATTTTCAATCTACTCCCTTTTCTAACTGCCATGTATGGATAGTCACGTCATAAGAGTGTCACCAGAGTGTGACTGAACGCGGAACGAGAGAGAGCTAGTTTTTTTGTTTTGTTTCTGGAAAAGGCAATAAATAGGCCATAGTAGCGAAGTAATTACAGTTTAGCAAATTAACACTGGTGATAGACGAGCAGTTGATGATGTGCAAGTGGAAATACTGGTGTGCAAAAGAGCAGAAAAGTAAATAAAAACAATATGGGGATGAGGTAGGTAGATTGGGTGGGCTATTTATAGATGGGCTATGTACAGCTGCAGCGATCGGTTAGCTGCTCAGATAGCTGATGTTTAAAGTTAGTGAGGGAAATATAAGTCTCCAGCATCAGAGATTTTTGCAATTCGTTCCAAATGAGGGAGGTTGATTTTTTTTTCATGAGCATGGCCTTATTTCTATTACACAATCGGCGTAATGAATACACCCCTGATCAAGTGTAAACACAGTTCCCAATTTTGCAGCAAACATGTTGCATCTACATTATGCGCTCTCTTCCTTTCACCTCTTCCTTTCGCTTGTGGACTTCAATGCACAATCAGCTTGTAACGGTTTTCGTCCTCCTCTTCGGAGGAGGAGTATGAAGGATCGGACCAATGCGCAGCGTGGTAAGTGTCCATAATATAATATTAATGAAATATCACAGAAAACAAAAGAATAAGAGAATAAATGGAAACCGACAGTCCCATATGGAGCAAACACTGACACGGAAAATAATCACCCACAACCAAAATGGGGAAAACAAGCTACCTAAGTATGATTCTCAATCAGAGACAACGATCGACAGCTGCCTCTGATTGAGAACCAGACCAGGCCAAACACAGAAATACAACATAGAAAAAAAACATTGCCTACCCACCCCAACTCACGCACTGACCAAAATAACACAAAGACATAAAAAGAGGCACTAAGGTCAGAACGTGACACAGCTGTATGTGACCAGGCGAAAGAACCTTTCCAAGACAAACTGCTACACACAGCCTACATCGTTGTTACATTCATTTTAGCTAAAGTAATGTCATAGTCAGCAAAGCTAATATAACTAATGTGTTAGTAAACCCATTATAACCATGCAGTAATGTTACAGTAAGCAGTTACACCGTCTGGCTCCGGTGGCAATAAATTAGTAAAACCAAAAGCTTACATTGAGTTCCAGTGTTGTGTTGGATAGTCATAGCCAGCTAGCTAACATAGCATCCCTCTGTTTGAGCAGGGTGTTTCAGTAGGCTAAACTAGCTAGCTGCATTTGCTAGCTAAGTACACTACCATTCAAAAGTTTGGGGTCACTTAGAAATGTCCTTGTTTTTGAAGGAAAATCACATTTATTGTCCATTAAAATAACATCAAATTGATCAGAAATACATTGTAGACATTGTTAACGCTGTAAATGACTATTGTAGCTGGAACCAGCTGATTTTAATGGAATATCTACATATGTGTACAGAGGCCCATTATCAGCAACCATCACTCCTGTGTTCCAATGGCACGTTGTGTTAGCTAATCCAAGTTTTAATTTTAATTGGAAAAGCCTTTTACAAGTATGTTATCACAGCTGAAAACTGTTGTTCTGATTAAAGAAGCAATAAAATTGGCCTTCTTTAGACTAGTTGAGTATCGGGAGCATCAGCATTTATGGGTTCGATTACAGGCTCAAAATGTTCAGAAACAGGAACTTTCTTCTGAAACTCGTCAGTCTATTCTTGTTCTGAGAAAGGAAGGCTATTCCATGTGAGAAATTGCCAAGAAACTGAAGATCTCGTACAACGCTGTGTCCTACTCCCTTCACAGAATATCGCAAACTGGCTCTAACCAGAATAGAAAGAGGGGTGGGAGGCCCCGGTACACAACTGAGCAAGAGGACACGTACATTAGAGTGTCTAGTTTGAGAAACAGATGCATCACGAGTACTCAACTGTCAGCTGCATTAAATAGTACCCACAAAACACAGTCGCAAAGTCAACAGTGAAGAGGTGACTCCGGGATGCTGGCCATCTAGGCAGAGTTCCTCTGTCCAGTGTCTGTGTTATTTTGCCCATCTTAATATTTTCTTTTTATTGGCCAGTCTGAGATATGGCTTTTTCTTTGCAACTCTGCCTAGAAGGCCAGCCTCTTCAGTCTTGACGTTGAGACTTCATATCTTCACGAATCCTGCAGTGCTTTGCTCCAAAGCAATATGTCACACCCTGACCATAGTTTGCTTTGTATGTTTCTATGTTTTGTTTGGTCAGGGTGTGATCTGAGTGGGCATTCTATGTTGTGTGTCTAGTTTGTCTGTTTCTGTGTTTGGCCTGATATGGTTCTCAATCAGAGGCAGGTGTTAGTCATTGTCTCTGATTGGGAACCATATTTAGGTAGCCTGTTTGGTATTGGGGTTTGTGGGTGATTGTTCCTGTCTTTGTGTTTGTTACACCAGATAGGGCTGTTTTCGGTTTTTTCACTTTTTCTTGTTTTTTGTAGATTGTTCTATTTTCATCTTTATTAAAGATGTATCACAATAACCACACTTTTGTTTTGATCTGCCTCTCCTTCAACAGAAGAATCCCGTGACACAATATCAGTTCCCATTGGCTGTAGTGACCATAACATTGTGGCAATAACAAGCAAAGCCAAAGTCTCAAAGGTTGGGCCTAAAGTTCTTTATAAGAGATCATACAAAATGTTTTCTCAGGACTCGAATTGAAATTGAAAATAAGGAGTTACAGTCAGTATCAGAATGGGTGGTTAATGATAAACGGGTCTTAAATACATCTAAAACTAAAAGCATTGTATTTGGTTCAACACATTCTGTAAGACCTAAACCTCAACTGGCGATACGCATAAAGGGTGTAACCATTGAGCAAGGTGAGGAAGCTAAACTCCTACGTAATACCATTGGATGGTCAATTATCATGCTCAAGTTATATTGAAAAAGTTGTCTGTTATAAAAATACAGTACCAATCAACAGTTTGGAGACACCTTTATTTTTACTTGTCTTCTATGTAGAATAACAGTGAAGACATCAAAACCATGAAATAACACAGATGGAATCATAAAGTAACCAAAGAAGTGTTAAATAAATCTAAATGTATTTTACATTTGAGATTCTTCAAAGTAGCCACCCTTTGTCTTGATGACAGCATTTTACACTCTTGGCATTCTCTCAACCAGCTTCATGAGGTAATCACCTGGAATGCATTAACAGGTGTGTCTTATTTAAAAGTTAATTTGTGGAATTTCTTTCCCTCTTAATGTGTTTGAGCCAATCAGTTGTGTTGTGACAAGGTAGGGGTGGTATACAGAAGATAGCCATATTTGGTAAAATACCACATTACGTCAAGAACAGCTAAGCAAAGAGAAACAGTCCATCATCATTACTTTAAGACAATGGTCAGTCATCGCAGAAAATTTAAAGAACTTTGAAAGTTTCTTCAAGTGCAGTCGCAAAAACCTAATAAAATCAAATTGTATTTTATTTGTCACATACACATGGTTAGCAGATGTTAATGCGAGTGTAGCGAAATGCTTGTGCTTCTAGTTTCGACCATGCAGTAATTGTCACGTTCGTCATAACGAGGAGACCAAGGCACAGCTTGATAATAATACATACTTCTTTTAAAATGAAGAATAAACACTGAACAAACTATACAACACGACCGTGCCACTATGAGACACGAGTACTGACAGGCAACTACACATAGACAATAACCCACAAAACCAAAATGGAAAATGGCAACCTAAATAGGATCCCCAATCAGAGACAACGATAAACAGCTGTCTCTGATTGGGAGCCAATTCAGGCCAACATAGACCTACATATACCTAGACATACCAAAAATCCATAGAATTACAAAAAAGAAAGACAATACAAAAACACACATACCACCCTCGTCACACCCGGACCTAACCAAAATAATAAAGAAAACAAAGATATCTAAGATCAGGGTGTGACAGTAATATCTAACAAGTAATCTAACCTAACAATTCACAACAACTACCTTATACACACAAGTGTAAAGGAATTAATAAGAATATGTACATTTAAAAAAAAATATATATATATATATATATATATATATATATAAATGAGCGATGGCCAAACGGCATAGGCAAGATGCAGTAGGTATAGAGAAAAGAAAATACATATGAGATGAGTAATGTAGGGTATGCAAACATTATATAAAGTGTCATTGTTTAAAGTGGCTAGTGATACATTTATTACATCAATTTTTCATTATTATTAACTTCTTGCGTCGAGCCATCCCGGATCCGGTATCGTGACTACAGCCTCAAGCTCATTACCATAACACAACGTTAACTATTCATGAAAATCGTAAGTGAAATGAAATTAATCTATTTGCTCTCAAGCTTAGCCTTTTGTTAACAACACTGTCATCTCAGATTTTCAAAATATGCTTCTCAACCATTGCAAAACAAGCATTTGTGTAACAGTATTGATAGCTAACGTAGCATTTAGCGTAGCATTTAGCGTTAGCATTCAGCAGGCAACATTTTCACAAAAACCAGAAAAAGCACTCAAATAAAATTATTTACCTTTGAAGAACTTCGGATGTTTTCAATGAGGAGACTCTCAGATAGCAAATGTTAAGTTTTTCCTGAAAGATTATTTGTTTAGGACAAATTGCTCCGTTTTCTGCGTCACGTTTAGCTACGGAAAAAAACCTGTATCCAGGATTGTGTAAATCTATCCGCAAGCTCATTAGCATAACACAACGTTAACTATTCATGAAAATCGCAAATGAAATTAAATTAATCTATTTGCTCTCAAGCTTAGCCTTTTGTTAACAACACTGTCATCTCAGAGTTTCAAAATATGCTTTTGAACCATAGCTAAACAAGCATTTGTGTAACAGTATTGATAGCCTAGCATTGGATTATGCCTCTATTTCAGCATGCAACATTTTCCACAAAAACCAGAAAAGAATTCAAATAAAATCATTTACCTTTGAAGAACTTCGGATGTTTTCAATGAGGAGACTCTCAGTTAGATAGCAAATGTTCAGTTTTTCCTGAAAGATTATTTGTTTAGGACAAATCGCTCCGTTTTTGGCGTCACATTTGGGGAGGGAAAAATATATATATATATTAAGTCATTAAAACGCGAACTTTTGTCCAAATTAACTCCATAATATCGACAGAAACATGGCAAACCGATGTTTAGAATCAATCCTCAAGGTGTTTTTCACATATCTATCGACGATAAAATCCATCGTGGCAGTTTACTTTCTCTTCTGAAGAAATGGAACGCGCATGGACACCGGGCGGGACACCAGGTAAATGTAGTCTCTTATGGTCAATCTTCCAATGATATGCCTACAAACACGTCACAATGCTGCAGACACCTCGGGGAATAGACAGAAACCGCAGGCTCATTCCTGGCGCATTCACAGCCATATAAGGAGACATTGGAACACAGCGCCTTCAGAATCTGGGGAATTTCCTGTATGAAACTTCATCTTGGTTTCGCCTGTTGCATAAGTTCTGGGGCACTCACAGATAATATCTTTGCAGTTTTGGAGACGTCAGAGTTTTGTCTTTCCAATGCTGTCAATTCCATGCATAGTCGAGTATCTTTTCGTGACAAAATATTGCGCTTAAAACGGGCACGTCTTTTTTATCCAATAATGACATAGCGCCCCCATAGGTTGAACAGGTTAAAGTGGCTAGAGATGAGTCAGTATGTTGGCAGCGGCCACTCAATGTTAGTGATGGCTGTTTAACCTCTTGCTCCTACCTGACACGCAGGCATCCCATCTAGACATCTGGAAATGCAAATGCACTACGCTAAATGCTAATAGTACTAGTTAAAACTCAAACGTTCATTAAAATACACATGCAGGGTATTGAATTAAAGCTACACTCGTTGTGAATCCAGGCAACAAGTCAGATTTTTAAAATGCTTTTCGGCGAAAGCATGAGAAGCTATTATCTGATAGCATGTAACACCCCAAAAGACCCGCAGGGGACGTAAACAAAATAATTAGCATAGTCAGCGCTACACAAACCACACAAATAAAATATAAAACATTCATTACCTTTGACCATCTTCTTTGTTGGCACTCCTAGATGTCCCATAATCACTATTGGGTCTTTTTTTCGATTAAATCGGTCCATATATAGCCTAGATATCGATCTATGAAGAAAAAAAAATTGCGTCTTATAACGTAACGTCATTTTTTTAAATGAAAAAAGTCGACGATAAACTTTCACAAAACACTTAGAAATACTTTTGTAATGCAACTTTAGGTATTAGTAAACGTTAATAAGCGATCAAATTAATCACGAGACGAAGTATATTCTATAGGGGTACGTCTGGAAATAATGTCCGGGTAAATCTCAACCAAAATATCCGGTCGGAGACCTAAAGAAAAAGCCTGTCTCTTGTTCGTTTGACCAAGAAACAAAGACAAATGACAAGACTGTTGACATCGTGTGGAAGCTGTAGGTACTGCAACCTCGGCCGCATTTATTGTGGTTCACCTTTATCAATCGGTTGAAGTCGCGCATGGATATATTTTTCCATTTTCAGTGATCAGATTTTCCTGCACTTTCGATGAAACACACGTTCTGTTATAGTCACAGCCGTGATTTAACCAGTTTTATAAACGTCTGAGTGTTTTCTATCCACACATACTAATCATATGCATATACTATATTCCTGGCATGAGTAGCAGGGCGCTGAAATGTTGCACGATTTTTAACAGAATGTTCGAAAAAGTAGGGGGTAGGAGTAACAGGTTAACAGTCTGATGGCCTTGAGATAGAAGCTGTTTTTAAGTCTCTTGGTCCCCGCTTTGATGCACCTGTACTGACCTCGCCTTCTGGATGATAGCGGGGTGAACAGGCGGGGGCTCGGGTGTTTTTTGTCCTTGATGATCTTTTTGGCCTTCCTGTGACATCGGGTGGTGTAGGTGTCCTGGAGGGCAGGTAGTTTGCCCTCAGTGATGCGTTGTGCAGACCTCACTACTCTGGAGAGCCTTACGGTTGTGGACGGAGCAGTTGCTGTACCAGGCGGTGATACAGCCCGACAGGATGCTCTCGATTGTGCATCTGTAAAAGTTTGTGAGTGTTTTAGGTGACAAGCCGAACTTCTTCAGCCTCCTGAGGTTGAAGAGGCGCTGCTGCGCCTTCTTCACCACGCAATCATCTCCTTTGTTTTGTTGACATTGAGTGTGAGGTTATTTTCCTGACACCACACTCTGAGGGCCCTCACCTGCTCCCTGTAGGCTGTCTCGTCGTTGTTGGTAATCAAGCCTACCACTGTAGTGTCGTCTGCAAACTTGATGATTGAGTTGGAGGCATGCATGGCCATGCAGTCATGGGTGAACAGGGAGTACAGGGAAATTCAGGACCCAGTTGCACAGGGTGGGGTCGAGACCCAGGGTCTCAAGCTTAATGATGAGTTTGGAGGATACTACGGAGTTAAATGCTGACCAGTAGTCGATGAACAGCATTCTTACATAGGTATTCCTCTTGTCCACATGGGTTAGGGCAGTGTGCAGTTTGATTGCGATTGCATTGTCTGTGAACCTATGGGGGTGGAAAGCAAATTGGAGTGGGTGTCAGGTAGGATGGAGGTGATATGGTCCTTGACTAGTGTCTCAAAGCACTTCATGATGACGGAAATGAGTGCTACGGGGCAATAGTCATTTTGCTCAGTTACCTTCGCTTTCTTGGGAACAGGAACAAAGGTGGCCCTCTTGAAGCATTTGGGAACAGCAGACTGGGATAAGAATTGATTGAATATGTCCGTAAGCACACCAGCCAGCTGGTCTGAGCATGCTCTGAGGACACGGCTGGGGATGCCTTCAGCACCGGCAGCCTTGCGAGGGTTAACACGTTTAAATGTTTTACTCACGGTGGCTGCAGTGATGGAGAGGCCGCAGGTTTTGGTAGCGGGCAGTGTCAGTGGCACTGTATTGTCCTCAAAGCGAGCAAAGTTGTTTAGTTTGTCTGGGAGCAAGACATCGTGGTACGCGACTGGGCTGGTTTTCCTTTTGTAGTCCGTGATTGACTGTAGACCCCATATACCTCTCGTGTCTCAGCCGTTGAATTGCAACTCTACTTTGTCTCTATACTGACGCTTAGCAGGTTTGATTGCCTTGCGGAGGGAATAGCTACACTGTTTGTATTCGGTCATGTTTCCGGGCACATTGCCCTGATTAAAAGCAGTGGTTCGCGCTTTCAGATTTGCGCGAATGTTGCCATCAATTAACGGTTTCTGGTTGGTGAATGTTTTAATAGACGCTGTGGGTACAACATCACCTTCACCTGCACTTGCTAATAAACTCGCTCACCGAATCAGCGTATTCATCAATGTTGTTTCCGGTGCTATGCGGAACATATCCCAGTTCACGTGATCGAAGCAATCTTGAAGCGTGGAATCCGATTGGTCGGACCAGCATTGAACAGATCTGAGCACGGGCGCTTCCTGTTTTAGTTTCTGTCTATAGGCTGGGAGCAATAAGATGTTGTGGTCAAATTTTACGAAAGGAGGGCGGGGGAGGGCTTTATATGCGTCGCGGAAGTTAGAATCAAGGGTTTACTGGAGATTAACTGATTCTCTTCTTGTTTTTAGGAGAAAAATGAGTGTGTTGAAAATGATAGATTGTCTGCATAATCAAATAACATAGCTCAGACACCCATACATACCCCACAAGACCTGCCACCAGGTGTTTCTTTACAGTCCCCAAGTCCAAACGAAATCATGGCAACGCACCATATTATACTGATGGAACTCCCTTCCATCTCCAATTACTAAAGCAAACAGCAAAATTACCATTAAAAGAGGATTAATCGGCCTCCCAAGTGGCGCAGAGGTCTATGGCTGTGCCACTAGAGATTCTGGGTTCGAGTCCAGGTTCTGTCACAGCCGGCCGCGACCGGGAGGTCCATGGGGAGGCATACAATTGGTTAGGGGAGGGTTTGGCCAGCAGGGATATCCTTCTATCATCGTGCACTAGCGACTCCTGTGGCGGTTTGGGTGCAGTGCACGCTGACACAGTCGCCAGGTGTACGGTGTTTCCGTCGACACATTGTGCACATTGGGCTGGCTTCCGGGTTGGATGGGCATTGTGTCAAGAAGCAGTGCGGTTTGGTTTGGTTGTGTTTTGGAGGACGCATGGCTTTCGACCTTCACCTCTCCCGAGTCCGTACGGTAGTTGCAGCGATGAGACAAGACTGTAACTACTACGAATTGGATACCATGAAATTGGGGAGAGAAAATGGGTCAAAATACAACAACATTTTTTTAAAGGATTAAACTACACCTCATGGAATGGCGGGGACTGTGAGGGGACACGCTCACACAGACACACTATCGGTCACAATTTTTTATTTTTTTTTCATTATGTTTATTGTTTTTTAGTTCTATTGTTTGTATATCGTTGTATTTTGGATTTATGTGACTGTCTTTGTCTATCAGTGTAGATGAAATGTGAAATGTCAGAATTTATTTTATGATTTATTTCAGCTTTTATTTATTTATTTCATCACATTCCCAGTGGGTCAGAGGTTTACATACACTCAATTAGTATTTGGTAGCATTGCCTTTAAATTGTTTAACTGATTCAAACATTTTGGGTAGCCTTCCACAAGCTTCCCACAATAAGTTGGGTGAATTTTGACCCATTCCTCCTGACAGAGCTGGTGTAACTGAGTCAGGTTTGTAGGCCTCCTTGCTTGCACACGCTTTTTCAGTTCTGCCCACAATTTTTCTATGGGATTGAGGTCAGGGCTTTGTGATGGGCACTCCAATAGCTTGACTTTTCCTCCAAACATAACGATGGTCATTATGGCCAAACAGTTCTATTTTTGTTTCATCAGACGAGAGGACATTTCTCCAAAAAGTACGATCTTTGTCCCCATGTGCAGTTGCAAACCGTAGTCTGGCTTTTTTATGGCGGTTTTGGAGCAGTGGCTTCTTCCTTGCCGAGCAGCCTTTCAGGTTATGTCAATATAGGACTCGCTTTACTGTGGATATAGATACTTTTGTACCTGTTTCCTCCAGCATCTTCACAAGGTCCTTTGCTGTTGTTCTAGGATTGATTTGCACTTTTCGCACCAAAGTACGTCCATTTCTAGGAGACAGAACGCGTCTCCTTCATGAGCGGTATGACGGCTGTGTGGTCCCATGGTGTTTATACCTGCGTACTATTGTTTGTACAGATGAGCATGGTACCTTCAAGCATTTGGAAATTGCCCCCAAGGATGAGCCAGACTTGTGGAGGTCTACAAATTTTTTTTCTGAGGTCTTAGCTGATTTCTTTTGATTTTCCCATGATGTCAAACAAAGAGGCACTGAGTTTGAAGGTAGACCTTGAAATACATTCACAGGTACATCTCCAATTGACTCAAATGATGTCAATTAGCCTATCGAAATGCTTCTAAAGACATTACATAATTTTATGGAATTTTTCAAGCTGTTTAAAGGCACAGTCAACTTAGTGTATGTAAACTTCTGACCCACTGGAATTGCAATACAGTGATTTATAAGTGAAATAATCTGTCTGTAAACAATTGTTGGAAAAATGACTTGTGTCATGCACAAAGTAGATGTCCTAACCGACTTGCCAAAACTATTGTTCGTTAATAACAAGAAATTTGTGGAGTGGTTGATAAACAAGTTTTAATGATTCCAACCTAAGGGTATGTAAACTTCCGACTTCAACTGTACCTCAGGTCAAATGCATCTTTCCTTCCATGTTTCAGGAACAGGTTGCATGGTGCCGGGGATTTTCTCATCATGGAGGAAAGGATTGCATCCCAAATAGCACCCTATTTAATATGTAGTGCCCTATGGGCCTAGGTCAAAAGTTGTGCCCTATGTAGGGAATAGGGTGCAATTTATATGGCCTAGGTCTTGGCCTGTGTAAAAAACACATTCTCTCATCTACTGGTGGTATCTGTATGGTAAGTGTTCATGATGTAATCTTTAATGAAACGAACTGAACACTGAAATACAAAACAATAAAGTGAACAAACAAAAACCGAAACAGTACCGTGTGGCCCAAACACTCACACGGAAACAAACACCCACAAATCAAAAGTGAAACCCAGGCTACCTAAGTATGATTCTCAATCAGAGACAACTAACGACACCTGCCTCTGATTGAGAACCATACTAGGCCGCACACAAAAGACAACATGGAAAAACGAACAGACTGTCCACCCCAACTTAAGCCCTGACCATACTAAAACAAAGAATAAAATAACAGAACTATGGTCAGAACGTGACAGTATCAATCATTCAGCCGGACTGTCCTCTACACGTCCTTCACTCTATTTTGATATGTGACTCTTTATATTGTTTATAACATGACAGAATACTGTGGGTGAGGAATTAAATGTAGCGGTGAAACCAGGCCAATACAGACATAGTCGACTCTGCGAAACTCTTATTGCTCTGTATTGGCTGTGCATCATGAGTTTCTGTGGGCTGATTTTAGGGGATTTGAGGAAATATTTGGCTAATGCTTTGAGGGAGAGTGCTGGAGTGTGTCCTTGGCCTACACCTGAGTGTTGAAGCATGTCCTTTGCCTACACTACGGCCTGGGCTTGTTCTCCCCATGTCGCCTCTGCAGGACAACAATCTTTGAAGGATTCAATTGATTGTTCACTTGGCACCCTGCCAAGCACTACACCCCTGCCTGTTTTATGAGAAATTGTCCTGAGTACAATTAATATTAGTAATGGGCACCAATATGGAAAATATATATAGAGAGAGAGATTTCAGTTGCATTCTTTCGGACCAATGTCGATATCATATCGGTTTGAATGAATAACATTGCAACTGTGTGGACTTCACTTCCATGACTTTGTGAAGTCCAGACAACTTCTTGCTGATTGCAATTTGGGCATGTGTGAATGTTCTGGGACCCTAACCTACCCAACCAGTTTGAATACAATATAAAGCCCGTTGATGGCCCACCAGCAGACAGTTAAGTATGCTAAATTGAGTGCCTGTCAGAGGATACTGGTGCCCGCCACGAATCAATGTTCATACATCACAGTCATGATAAATACTGAAAGAGAGAGAAATATACCTATTTCACAGAGAATTCACCGTATGTTACCTATAAAAACAATCTGGCAATGTTTATATGATCCTCTTTCAAACAGTCCCATTTTTCTTGCCGGAATACCCCCTTAATTACTTTGGGAGCAAGAGACTTTGACCTCGTCGTTGCCACCATTTTTATGGTAACCTGACCATGACAGCATTGATCAAGTTCTAAATTCATGCACTGCTTTTATTGCTTCACATTCACAAGCATAAGTTTGCTATTTTTGCTCTCCACAATTGTAAATAATTAGTAAATACTTACCTTCTAATGTGCTAATTGTCCTGTTATGATGAATAAAAAATCTAACTCAAAACATTGTCAGATATGTTCTGGTAATTACAGTGCCTTCAGAAAGTATTGACTTTTTCCACATTTTGTTGTCGTACAAAGTGGGAGTAAAATGGATTTAATTTTCATTTTTTTGTCAACCATCTAGACAAAATAGTCTGTAATGTCAAAGTTGGGGGAAACTTCTAACATTTGAAAAAAATATATATATACAGAGCCTTGCGAAAGTATTCGGCCCCCTTGAACTTTGCGACCTTTTGCCACATTTCAGGCTTCAAACATAAAGATATAAAAAAAAAAATTTTTTGTGAAGAATCAACAAGTGGGACACAATCATGAAGTGGAACGACATTTATTGGATATTTCAAACTTTTTTAACAAATCAAAAACTGAAAAATTGGGCGTGCAAAATTATTCAGCCCCCTTAAGTTAATACTTTGTAGCGCCACCTTTTGCTGCGATTACAGCTGTAAGTCGCTTGGGGTATGTCTCTATCAGTTTTGCACATCGAGAGACTGAAATTTTTTCCCATTCCTCCTTGCAAAACAGCTCGAGCTCAGTGAGGTTGGATGGAGAGCATTTGTGAACACCAGTTTTCAGTTCTTTCCACAGATTCTCGATTGGATTCAGGTCTGGACTTTGACTTGGCCATTCTAACACCTGGATATGTTTATTTTTTAACCATTCCATTGTAGATTTTGCTTTATGTTTTGGATCATTGTCTTGTTGGAAGACAAATCTCCGTCCCAGTCTCAGGTCTTTTGCAGACTCCATCAGGTTTTCTTCCAGAATGGTTCTGTATTTGGCTCCATCCATCTTCCCATCAATTTTAACCATCTTCCCTGTCCCTGCTGAAGAAAAGCAGGCCCAAACCATGATGCTGCCACCACCATGTTTGACAGTAGGGATGGTGCGTTCAAGGTGATGAGCTGTGTTGCTTTTACGCCAAACATAACGTTTTGCATTGTTGCCAAAAAGTTCAATTTTGGTTTCATCTGACCAGAGCACCTTCTTCCACATGTTTGGTGTGTCTCCCAGGTGGCTTGTGGCAAACTTTAAACAACACTTTTTATGGATATCTTTATGAAATGGCTTTCTTCTTGTCACTCTTCCATAATGGCCAGATTTGTGCAATATACGACTGATTGTTGTCCTATGGACAGAGTCTCCCACCTCAGCTGTAGATCTCTGCAGTTCATCCAGAGTGATCATGGGCCTCTTGGCTGCATCTCTGATCAGTCTTCTCCTTGTATGAGCTGAAAGTTTAGAGGGACGGCCAGGTCTTGGTAGATTTGCAGTGGTCTGATACTCCTTCCATTTCAATATTATCGCTTGCACAGTGCTCCTTGGGATGCGCTTTTAACGGACCTCTGAGACTATCACAGTGCAGGTGCATTTATACGGAGACTTGATTACACACAGGTGGATTGTATTTATCATCATTAGTCATTTAGGTCAACATTGGATCATTCAGAGATCCTCACTGAACTTCTGGAGAGAGTTTGCTGCACTGAAAGTAAAGGGGCTGAATAATTTAGCACGCCCAATTTTTCAGTTTTTGATTTGTTAAAAAAGTTTGAAATATCCAATAAATGTCGTTCCACTTCATGATTGTGTCCCACTTGTTGTTGATTCTTCACAAAAAAATACAGTTTTATATCTTTATGTTTGAAGCCTGAAATGTGGCAAAAGGTCGCAAAGTTCAAGGGGGCCGAATACTTTCGCAAGGCACTGTATATATATGAACAATAAAACATTAAGATTTCTTCATGAGATATGCATTCAAGCCAATACATGTTAGAATCACCTTTGGCAGTGATTACAGTATTTCTGGGTAAGTCTCTAAGAGCTTTCCACAACTGAATTGTGCAACATTTCCCTTTTATTAATTAACAAATTGTTTAAGCTCTGTCAAATTGATGATTGCTAGACAACCATTTTCAGCTCTTGCCATAGATTTTCAAGCAGATTTAAGTCAAAACTGTAACTCGGCCACTCAGGAATATTCACTGTCTTCTTAAGAAACTCCAGTGTAGATTTGGCCTTGTTTTTTAAGCTAACGTCCTGCTGAAAGGTAAATTTGAAGTTTAAAACTTCCACTTTAAAATGTAAGACTTGATTTGCCCTAAAAAAATATATGAAACCCTACATTAATTAAAATCGACACAATAATTAGCATTTCCTGTAGGATCTTAGATTTGTAGATCAAGAGGTAGAAAACAATATACCACATATATAAAGTAAAGGCGGTATGCTTTTATTTGATTTAACTAGGCAAGACAGTTAACAAATTCTTATTTTCAATGACGGCCTACCTCAGACAAACCCGGACAACGCTGGGCCAATTGTGCGCTGCCCTATGGGACTCCGGTTGTGATACAGCCTGGAATCGAGCCAGGGTTTGTTGTGATGCCTCGCGCTGAGATTGAGTGCCTTAGAACGCCGCCACTCGGGAGGGTATAAAGAAGACGGTATGTTAAGGTATGAAAAGGATGAGAGAAAGAGAAAACGAGGGTGTTAGGAAGTTTAGAAACGTCTTCAGATGCCATGTAAGTCTTATCTGTCACCTGCAGGCCACCTTTTTCTTCCTATATCAGCATATCTAAGTGGGAGGGAGCCGGGAGAACTACGGTTCTCATTTGACCAACCTCTTATTCCAGAGGGGTTTTTCCTTCCTGCTTGCAAATTGATCCGGCAGTCCTTCAGCCTTTCAGGAAGCAGCCAAACTTCTCCCTCTCTCTAGCCAAGCTCCCAAACACTGTGTCCCATATGGCACCCTCTTCCCTATACAGGCATGTCATTGCATAAAATGTCGAAATGAGATCCTCTCCAGGACCACTCTGAAATAAAAAATATAAAATCACATAATAATCACATTATAAAGGTACAATGGAGATTTAAAAACTACACACACACACACACACACACACACACACACACACAGTTTGCATTTCGTCTATGCGGTCAGATAAATCTGTGAATCGTAAAAGCAAATCTTCCATCAATCATTCAAGTCACACTTAGTAGTTATCTAGACCATCACACACAGACACAGACAGACACACACACACTTCCTACACTCCCAGATTTTAATTGAAGAACCAAAAGAGCTGCTGACGCCTCATTTTGAATGCACAGCCATTGTTAAGGTGACAAAATAGCGTGGGGGATGTGAGTGAGTCGGGCTGGATGGATGGGCCGGTGCATGGGCCATTCCCCAGTGTTTTGCAAATTAATCTGCCCTCAACGGCCTTTAGGAAAGCCTGGATGAATCACATGGGACAACCCCAACCCCCCGTACACACACACACATTCACCAATCAAACCCTCTGTCTGTGCTCAAGATGATTTAGTCTCAAACCGTTAACCATGTACTTTGCCAGTTAGACTGTAGACTGTAACCTGTGGGAAAAAGTAGTTGACAATGTCATACATTCACTGAGTTTCATTGTTTTAAAGAAAGAGGTGACTAGAAAAGTATCAAGATTATTGATCTGTGTAATGAACACGATGGGAGACAGAGAGCTGGTGTCAAGCGCAGGGCGCAGCAGGTGTTTATTTGTAAAGGACCACAGGAGGAGGCAGATAGCTGGGTCCAGGTCCAGGGGGTCCAAAAAGGAAACAGTAAAGGCAGGGAAAAGGCTAGTAAACGTCGTCCGGGAGATCAGGCAAGAGGTTGGTAACAGGAAATCCAATAGGCTAAAGTACAGGCAGATGGCATCATTAGTGAGGCAGGCAAAAACTACCATACGCGGGAGGATTAAATTATGGGAAAACCAGCGCTCCGACTAGAAGTGTGTCACAAAACAATCAATACCTCACAATGATGGTGTGCAAAGAAGTGAACTAAATAGTGTGTGATGATAACATACAGGTGTGTGACCAGGTGATCAGAATTCAGGTGATTGGGATCTAGAGCGTGAGCTGCGTTCAGGGGATCTATGTGTTTGAGAATGTGTGCTGGAAAGTGAGCTGTATTCAGGGGATCTATGTGTTTGAGAGTGTGAGTTGGAAGCAGATGTTACAATTGGTGTATCTTAATTAATATAACTTCTTTTGCCACTTTCCAGTAAACTATGGTTTACTGTACTTTAAAAGGAAGAAAATATACAGTGTGTATATACAAGTAGGCCCCATTGTGATACACAACACACTCTGTGGTCCAGAGTTGACTTCTTTATAAACAACTAAGCCCTACAGAAGAAGAACCATATATGTGAATTTTACATTATTAGATCAATGATGTTTTCAAATGTCATTATCTGCTGACTGTAACATCAAGAGTTTTGTACAGACATATACGTAGATAGCAGAGATGTGTAACATTCTAAGTTCAAATGATTTAGATTGTTTATACAAATGTAACTAAATCTGCTGTTGAAAATAATTTAAACTGGAGATATATGGTTATTCGTCTGTAAGGCTGGTGAATAATGCCTGAAGGGAACACCTTGTCTATCAATGGCATGTGCATATTGATAGAGGGTATGTGTGACTGTGGAGGCAGGTGAGGGGTTTGAAGAGCAAAAAAACCTGTATTTTCTCTAAAACAGGGATTCTCGAACTAATTCCTTCGATGAGGAGTAGTAATACATTTGTAAAACTTTCCCCTTTCAATAAATCATTCTCTAAAGGACCACACACATCGCAACGAATGTAGATCTGCCGTTCGTCTGCTGATTGTTTGGCACGCTGTGTTTTAGAGACCACCCGCTGAAGTTTAAAATGTAAAATCGTTTTGCGCTCGGTTTTCAAATTACAGCCGACACTCTGCTCAGAGGTGCTAAGTACTCCCGGCCAGCAAACACTATTGGTAAACTATATATACAAAATGTGAATACCCCTTCAAGTTGGTGGGTTTGGCTAGTTCAGCCACACCCATTGCTGACAGCTGTATGAAATTGAGCACACAGCCATGCAATCCCCATAGACAAACAAGGTGAAAAATCTGTCGATGTACCCTTGCGCAAGGCACTTAACCCTAATTTGCTCCAGGGGCGCTGTAACCACATTTCACTGCACCCATCTGGTGTATGTGACAATAAAAACAAACATCTTTATGAGTTTATACCAGCTATTAGCATGTCTCCAGACTGAACACACCATGTCATTTTAAATGAACAGAAAGCCTGTTACTATTACCAGCATAAACATGAACTATTCATGAGAGAGAGAGAGAGAGAGAGAGAGAGAGAGAGAGAGAGAGAGAGAGAGAGAGAGAGAGAGAGAGAGAGAGAGAGAGAGAGAGAGAGAGAGAGAGAGAGAGAGGCCATGTTTATGTCTGGCCATGTTTATGCCATTGTGATCTGATTGAGAGATCCTGAGTGTAGGTTATTTCCCTGACATCTGGGATCAAGGACTCATAACCCCAATCTTTAAGAACGGAGATAAATTTGACCCTAACAATTACAGAGGAATTTGTGTGATCAGTAACCTGGGGAAGTTTTTCTGTAGTATTATAAATGTAAGAGTTCTAAACTTCTGAAAAGCACAATGTCTTGAGTAAAAGCCAAATTGGATTTATACCAAAACATTGCACGACTGATCATATTTACACCCTACACACACTGATAGATAAACATGTCCACCAAAATAATACCAAAATATACGCTTGCTTTATCGACTTCCAAAAAGCATTTGATTCTATTTGACATACAGGACTGTTCTACAAAGTTATTGAAAGTGGTGTAGGGGGTAAACATATGACATAATTTTCTTGCATTGAAATTGGCAATAAAATAAAATAATTATTTAACCAGGGGTGGGGCTTTCGCCAGGGTTGCAATCTGAGCCTGGCACTCTTCAATATTTACATCAACAAATTGGGTACTTTTCTAGAAAAATCCTCAGCCCCTGGTGTTAGTCTCCACAATTCAGAGGTTTAATGCCTACTCTTTGCATATGACCTATGTCTGCTATCAGCCACAGCACATGGCCTACAGCAGAGCCTGGACCTGCTAGAGCAGTACTGCCAGACCTGGGCCCTGGCAGTAAACCCCCACAGCACATGGCCTACAGCAGAGCCTGGACCCGCTAGAGCAGTACTGCCAGACCTGGGCCCTGGCAGTAAACCCCCACAGCACATGGCCTACAGCAGAGCCTGGACCCGCTAGAGCAGTACTGCCAGACCTGGGCCCTGGCAGTAAACCCCCACAGCACATGGCCTACAGCAGAGCCTGGACCTGCTAGAGCAGTACTGCCAGACCTGGGCCCTGGCAGTAATCCACAAAAAGACTAAAATAATTATTTTCCAGAGAAGATCCAGATCTCAGGGAATTAGACCAAAGTTCTCAATTGGTAAAACATATATATAGTACTGCACACACTACAATTACTTGATTTAAAAATAAGGACACCTTAATGAAGCAGTGAATGAACTGAGAGAGAAAGCACGCAGGGCATTCTACAGCATTAAAAAACAAACTCAAATTGAAATACCTATTAAAATTTGGCTTAAACTAATTGAATGTGTCATTGAACCAATTGCACTTTATGGCAGCGAGGTGAGGGGTCCATGTTTATACCTGGTTCTAACATGCAGCCTTAATCCTGATCTTTGACACATTCTGATTTTGACAAGTTTAGTCCATTATAACTTGTAGACCATTAACACAAACAGGCAGTGGACTGTTGTTTTTCTGGCTGAGACTCATTCCCATTTTATCTGATTATGAAATCAAGCTATTACTTCATTTCCTGATGAAAATAGTGGTATTGAGGGAGGATCTATTGTTGGCAGGCTGGGAGGTGGTTCAAGTGCATGTCCCAAAACACACCTAATTGGCATGTTGTTATCAATGCAATCAAAGAATGCCAAAGGACCATTCAAAGACCCACCACTTTCATTTGCATGCGGGACTGAGTGTGAATATCTGTCTTCACAGTAGTTATTTAACTGTTCAATAAAACATGATGGAATACCACAATCTGGTCTTTATAGTATCTGTTTTATCTTCTCTATTTTATTTAATGAACTAAACCTGCATTGAAAATAGATATCGTCTGATGTAGCATGCCAGACACATGCCAAACACATTTGTTGAGAACTATTTACTTATGATTCAGTAAAAAGGGAGCGGAATTTCCACAAAGCCCTATGTTATCATAAACACGCAGCAACAGCAGCTTAGCTGCCTGGTCAGTCCAAAACCTTTCTTGATGTCACGTCTGTCGGCCGGTGTCAAGGTTTATCAGATGGTCATGGCTTTCATCTGTGCTGCCGTCAGCATTTGGTTTCCATTTAAATATCCCAATGCCAGTTAAAGTCAGTAAATTAAGGAGCTCAAACCATTCACAAGCAGGAAATGAGGGTCCAATTATGGCAACCCCAGGGAGCAGCAACGGGCCTTTAAGAACAGAAATATATAGAGACAGGAAGACTGAAAGGAGAGAAAGAAGGAGAGAAAAATAAAGCTGTCCCGTGTTTAATGATCTCCAAGCCGGTGAATATCCAGAAGCCATGTAACTTTGTGTCTGTCACTGATAAGGTCATGTCATGGTTGGACTGACCATTTGTGCTGCAATAGTGTGTGTCGGGGGGCTAGGATCAGTCTGTTATATCTGGAGTATTTGTTACGGGTGTGTACGGGAGGCAAAGTCAGGTGCAGGGGAGCAGAGTAGAGATAACAGGCGCACTTCTATTCCGGTCAATAAATAAGCACAAAATGACATCAAAGTGCCCAAAACAGAACATGTACAAAAGTCTAGTGCGTGAACATACCCACGTAACAATAAACAATTACACACAAAGAGGGGAACAGAGGACTAAATACATGCAGTGTGATCGATAATTAAAAACAGGTCTGTATGGAAACAAGACAAAAGAAATAGACATATGAAAAAGGGAGCAGCGATGGCTAGAAAGCCGGTGACGTCGAACGCCGAACACCGCCCGAACAAGGAGAGGAGCCGACTTCAGTGGAAGTCGTGACAGTATTTCTCCTGTCTTATCCGGTGTTCTGTGTGAATTTAAGTATGCTCCCTCTAACTCTCTCTCTCTTTGTCTTTCGCTCTTTTCTCTCTTCTCTCAGAGGACCTGAGCCCTAGGACCATGCCTCAGGACTACCTGGCCTGATGACCCCTTGCTGTCACCTGTCCACCTGGTCGTGCTGCTGCTCCAGTTTCAACTGTTCTGCCTGCGGCTATGGAACCCTGACCTGTTCACCGGACGTGCTACCTTGTCCCGGACCTGCTGTTTTCGACTCTCTCTCCGCACCTGCTGTCTCTAACTCTGAATGATCAGCTATGAAAAGCCAACTGACATTTACTCCTGCGGTGCTGACCTGTTGCACCCTCTACAACCACTGTGATTATTATCATTTGACCCTGCTGGTCATCTATTAACGTTTGAACATCTTTGCCATGTACTGTTATAATCTCCACCTGGCACAGCTCGAAGAGGACTGGCCACCCCTCTAGGTTTCTTCCTAGGTTCCTGTCTTTCTATGGAGTTTTTCCTTGCCACGGTGCTTCTACATCTGCATTGCTTGCTGTTTGGGGTTTTAGGCTGGGTTTCTGTATAGCACTTTGTGACATCGGCTGATGTAAAAAGGGCTTTATAAATACATTTGATTGATTGATTGAGACTTCCTCTCAGTCTGCCAAGCAGAGAGTATATTTGAGATCGACTACATTGCAGTCGGCGAGTGCAAACTGACTGATCTACAAATCATAATGAGTAGTCATTTAGGATGTTATTTATAGATCAGTCAGTCGGCAGTCGTTGATTGCAATGTCGCCGGAATCAAATGCATTATGTGTATGTTGACAACGGGGGGCATGGTGGTGCTATAACAGTCAAGGTTTCTCTGGATGGACCTCTCCAGATGTGAGTGTGTAGTGTCTGGTCCATAAAATCAAAGGGCAATTTGGTAGATTTGTGTTAAAAACGTGAGAAAGGGAGACGCTAGTGGGCTTGTAAAAGCAAATTGGCAACCATGGGGTTTAACGGTAGTGTTGCTTTAACATGTTACATCTTTCCCTCACGACGCCAGGACAGCGGAGTCAATCACCACCTTCCGGAGACACCTGAAACCCCACCTCTTTCAGGAATACCTAGGATAGGATAAAGTAATCCTTCTCACCCCCCCCCCCCCTTAAAAGATTTAGATGCACTATTGTAAAGTGGCTGTTCCACTGGATGTCTTAAGGTGAACGCACCAATTTGTAAGTCGCTCTGGATAAGAGCGTCTGCTAAATGACTTAAATGTCATGTAAATGTTTAAGGAGAGTGTTGTTACTCGGGTGAAACACTTCAGTTCCTCTTTCTAGCCATACACTACATAACCAAAGGTATGTGGACACCTGCTCATTGAACATCTCATTCCAAAATCATGGGTTTAATATGGATTTGTTCCCACCTTTGCTGCTATAACAGCCTCCATTCTTCTAGGAAGGCTTGTTGGAACATTGCTGCCGGGACTTACTTCCATTCAGCCACGAGCATTAGTGAGGTCGGGCACTGATGTTGGGCGATTAGTCCCTGCTCACATTCGCCGTTCCAATTCATCCCCAAGGTGTTTGATGGGGTTGAGGTCAGGGCTCTGTGCAGGCCAGTCAAAATCTTCCACTCCACTTCCAATCTTGACAAACCATTTCTGTATGGACCTCGCTTTGTGAACGGAGGCATTATCATACTGAAACAGGAAAAAGCCTTCCCCAAACTTTTGCCACTAAGTTGGAAGCGCAGAATTGTCTAGAATGTCAATGTATGCTGTAGCTTTAAGATTTCCCTTCACTGAATCTAAGGGGCCTAGCCCAAACTATAAAAATCAGCCCCAGACTATTAATCCTCCTCCACCAAACTTCACGCATGGTGATCTCAGGCTTGTGTGCGGCTGCTCGGCCATTGAAACACATTTCATGAAACTCCCGACTAACAGTTATTGTACTGATGTTGCTTCCAGAGGCAGTTTGGAACTCAGTAGTGAGTGTTGTAACCGAGGACAGATTATTTTTACGCGCTACTACGGGCTTCAGCACTCGGCGGTTACGTTGTGTGAACTTTTATAGTCTACCACTTCAATGGCTGAGCCTTTGTTGCTCCTAGACGTTGCCACATTAACAGCATTTACTGCTCTACATGGGCAGAAATTTGCTGAACTGACATGTTGGATGATGCCATCCTATGATGATGCCATGTAAAAAGTCACTGAGCTCTTTAATAAGGCCATTCTACTGCCATTGTTTGTCTATGGAGATTGCATGGCGGTGTGCTCAATTTTATACACTTGTCAGCAATGGGTGAGGCTGAAATAGCCGAATCCACTAATTTGAAGGGTTGTCCACATACTTTTGAATTTATAGTGTAGGTGATTTGACAACATGATAACATGGGATTGGTTAAAGTTTCATGCTCAAACTAACTCTGTAGAAATTAGGGTATTTTTGGGGGCCGTAATAGATTTGTCATCATCACTAGAGCTTTCAACTTCTACAAGTGAATATAGAACAGATTTTGTTTTTTGATGACAAAATACAAATTACATTGTTGTTGTAACAGTTACTGTTGAAAATAGAGTAGACTGATGGGAGGAGCTATAGCAGGACGGGTTTAAATGGAATAAATGGAACGTATCAAATGCATCAAACATATAGAAACCACATGTTCAAATCAAAATGTATTGGTCGCATACACAGATTTGCAGATGTTATCGCCAGTGCAGTGAAATGCTAATGTTTCTAGCTCCATCAGTGCAGTAATATCTAGCAATACAATAACAATACACACATAGAAAACAGTATATACATATGAAGTTGGTAAAACAGTATGTAAACATTATTAAAGTGACCAGTGTTCAATGACTGTATATACATAGGGCAGCAGTCTCTAAGGTGCAGTGTAGAGTAGAAGGGTGGTAGCCAGCTAGTGACAGCGTCTAAGACACTTTTCCCACTACAATAGATTATCTTGAGGTTTTGAGAGAATACCCTCGGCTAAACCTTTTTTAATTATATGAACTTGCAAACTTGCTATTTCTCAATGGTGCATCTGTAGATTTTTGTGAAGGTGTTAGGGACCAAGCCTCCTGAGGTTGAGGAAGTGCTGTTGTGCCTTCTTCACCACGCTATTGGTGTGGAGGGACCATTTCAGGTCCTCAGTGATGTGCATGCCAAGGAACTTGAAGCTTTTGAACCTCTCCACTGCAGCCCGTTGATCTCTCTGCTTTCTCCTGTAGTCCACGATCAGCTCCTTCGTTTTGTTGACATTGAAGGAGAGGTTATTTTCCTGGCACCACTATGCTAGGGCTCTCACCTCCTCCCTGTAGGCTGTCTCGTTGGAAATCAGGCCTTCCAGTGTTGTCAGCAAACATGATGATTGAGTTGGAGACGTGCTTAGCAATGTAGTCATGGGTGAACAGGGAGTACAGGAAGGGGCTGAGCATGCACCCCTGTGGAGTCCCCATGTTGAGGATCAGCGTGGCGGAGGTGTTGTTGCATACCTTCACCAACAGAGGTCAGCCCGTAAGGATGTTCAGGACCCAGTTGCACAGGGAGGGGTTCAGACCCGGGATCTTGAGCTTAGTGATGAGCTTGGAGGACACTATGGTGGTGAAGGCTGAGCTGTAGTCGATGAACAGAATTCTCACATAGATTTTTCTCTTGTCAAGGTGGGATAGGGCGATGTGCGGTGCAATAGCAATTGCGTTTTTTGTTGATCTGTTGGGGTGGTATGCAAATTGTAGTGGGCCTAGCGTGTCGGGATCCTTAAGCCTGTCGTGTCTTTGGCTATGCCGGATTAAGTGATTTAACATGTTATTCTATAAAATCCTTTCTCCGTAATTAATATTACCTGATTGAGCTAATTAAGTAAATGTAATTAACTAGAGAGTCGGGGCACCACAAAATAATATTTATAGAGCTGTTATCTTCCGAATAAACTCTTAAAGACCTAGTAATATTTTATATCAACAGCAGTCAATTAATCGTCACCTTAATTCAGTCTCATCTGAATGTTGTAAATTCTTGGTTATTTTCACGAACCCTGGCTAACAAGTTAAATCAGCAATACAAAATTGGGTTTAATTATTTATTTACTAAATACCTAACTAATCAAACAGAATTACATATACAAAGAATGAATCATACCTTGATTACAAATTATGTCATAAAGGAAAACGTCCCATGAGGGCGGAACAGATATGACAGCTGGTTACACAAAAGAAAAGGGGCTAGGTTTGAGTGAAAGAGCGGGAAGACTGAGGGACAAAGGGAGAAGCTGTGCTATCATAAATACAGTATCTTATGCATTCTAAATTACTGCCCATTTGGAAAAGGAAAATGCAATAAATATTTACTCTGAGCTGCATTTTGTTAGGTTGGTGGTAGATGGAAGGCCGTGTTGCCAAACCGAGTCCTTTGAAGAATGGTGGTCAATTGGATATGTTGTAGTAACGTCATTGTGTGGTAGATGGGATACGCTGTCTGTTCTTTCCTTGCCCGCGGTTGCAGCTGCTGTGGCCAACTCAACCGCTAGGAGGTAGATGGGATACTCTGTCTGTTCTTTCCTTGCCCGCAGTTGCAGCTGCTGTGGCTAACTCAACGGCTAGGAGGAATCTGTAGTGAATAAGAGTTCAAAGTTCATACCATTTGCAACCAACGCTCACGCTGAGGTTGGCTTAGTTCTGTAGTTGACATGTTAGTCCTTTTAACGCAGAGGCTGCAGACCTTGGAACAGGAGGTTACATTTTCGTCAAGGCTTTATATAGTGGAGCGAGAAGGGTGTGTCTGAAAAGTTTATAACCCATGTCTCTTCACAGGGGCGGACCACTGATTGAGCAGAGCCCTAACCTTGAAAACCCAAATCTCTCATTTGGAAGCTAAAATTACAAATCATCTTTTCATCAATAATTTTATATTCAAACATTTAAATTTAACAACAATTCCATGTGAATCCGATAACTCTGATGTGTAGACTTTCCACTGTAGAATTTGTCATCCTATCATCGATGAGAATGTGTCAGATGACAACCGAACTGACATCATATTCATTAAGTACCACCGCATATGTTCAATTGGTCGGATTACCAGAATATAGTTCATTTCCCCCACCTTTCCAGAATCTCTATGTTAACCAAGGGCTTTTCAAATGTCACATCAGTAGGGTAGAGCGAGGAAAAAGGGGGGAAGAGGTATTTATGACTGTCATAAACCTACCCCCAGGCCAACGTCATGACAAGCCTCTTCATGATGACAGAAGTGAGTGTTACGGGGCGATAGTCATTTAATTGAGTTACCTTCGCTTTCTTGGGTACAGGAACAATGGTGGACATCTTGAAGCAAGTTGGGACAACAGAATGGTATAGGGAGAGATTGAATATGTCTGTAAACACTCAGCCAGCTGGTCAGCTGGTCTGCACATGCCAGCTGCACATGCCACATCACCAGCCAGCTGGTCTGCACATGCTCAGAGATGTCGTCTTGACCGGCAGCCTTGCGAGGGTTAACACTCTTGGATGTCTTACTCAAGTCGACTGGGAGCAAGCAGTCTTCGTGAGTGGCGGGGGCCCACGTCGGCGACTCTGTATTGTTTTCCTCAAAGAGGGAGAAAATGTGTTTAGCTTGTCCGGGAGTGAGGTGTCGGTCTCCGTGACGTGGCTGGCTTTCTATAATCCATGATTGTCTGGAGTCCCTGCGACATGTGTCTCATGTCAGAGTCATTGAATTGCGACTCCACTTTGTCCCTGTACTATCGTTTCACCTTTTTATTTGTTTGACTCGTTCTCATTTTTTCCACTCCAACCATTACAATGAGCTCAACCTCCGATAGCTAATCTCACCAGCCTCCTCTGGTCAAAAAATGTAAAAGTAGTTCCAATGTAATAGTTGCTTTTCCATCTCCAAACAAGCATGGCAAAAATCTAAGCACAACACATGAAGGATGGAGGAGAACCCTGCCATAGTCATTAATTTCTCCTCAGCATAATTCAAACACACTTAGCAGTCCCCCGTTGAGGTTGCCTCCTCGATTTGCATTTGAGCGCGAGGAGCTCAAATCCTCTGCCTTCCCTTTTCGCCTGCCAACTTTTTCTTGACACATAATGGAATTGTCTCGGTTGTCTACCTGATATAATGTTGTCTAACCATGGCCTCCAGTCAGAGGTCCCGTGTCAACTGGCACCCTTATTACCTATTTAGTGCACTACTTACCATAGGGCCCTGGTCAAGTAGGGAATAGGGTGCCATTTGGGATATAGTCAGAGACAAATGGGGAAAGAAGGGCTGCTTCAGGTGAGAGCTATTAAAGGATATCAGACTCCATCTTTGGCTGAGTCGCACTGAGGTGTTTGTTTGCAGAGGGAGGCAAATGTCCCTGAGTGGATCCTACTATCTCTGCCTGTGGTACTTATCTGATAACTGAATGTCCTGATGAGGTGTTGATAGAAAGCTGTGTTTGACTTGGTGGATCACTACTGTGTTCCTTCATAGCAGTTTTTCATATTAAGGGCCCTTCTTGAATTAAACTGAAAGGTGAGTATAGTGATGGATTTCACCTTGTGGGGCTATTACAGTGGTAACTGCATTAGGAGCTAGTGTTTGCAACTTGCTAGTGAGGCTGTATGAGCTGTGCCACAAATACTGACTCTGTTCATGCTGTACCGTGAACACATCTACAATGCAGATCTGGGTTCAAATTGTATTTGAAAACTGAGCTTGCCTAGCTGGTGGAATAGAACCAATGGAATATTCCCAAAAACTACAACCCCCACCTCTGAAGGCAGGCTCAATCAAACATTCAAAGTATTAATATTTTTTAAATACTATTTGAACCCAGGTCTGCTATTCTGTACTGTGGGAAAGGATCCAGACTGTTTACACTCACTCAGTATTTTACCTTTATTTAACTAGGCAAGTCAGTTAAGAACAAATTCTTATTTTCAATGACAGCCTAGTGGGTTAACTGCCTGTTCAGAGGCAGAACGACAGATTTGTACCTTGTCAGCTCAGGGGTTTGAACTTGCAACCTTCCGGTTACTAGTCCAATGCTCTAACCACTAGGCTACCCTGCTGCCCCGTTGTGACGATCAGTATATTACCCCTGCACTGCTACCAACCTCACTACACCCATGTAATTCCCACATATAACTTTAATCAGGAAATGTCCATGACATGTTTATTTGGGTTACTGACGCACTGCCACAATTTTTTTATTTGTTTTATTCAACCTTCATTTAACTAGGCAAGTCAGTGAAGAACAAATTCTTATTTACAATAATGGCCTCCCACATGACCTGGGGGGTCAGATCAAATAAAAAAAACTCAGATCCACCCCACTGCCTAGCCTAAAGAGCTCGCCAGCTTGTATTAAATTAGTTAACTCTGGTTCGTTCAGCCATTCCTATGGGGAAAATGAATGGGGAAAGTTAACATAAGCTTAGGATATCTTACGTGTTTTGTTCTATGAAATATTATGAGTCAGTTAACATGGCCTTTATGAATATGAAGCCTTTGTGCTTTACACCCTAACCCATTCAAATTGCACAAAAAGTGACGTTAGCTGATGAAGATTATCTCATAAAACTAAATATATAACATCTCCTACGTCTGTGTTTACCACAGACATTATTTTCGGCATTTATCCAAAAACCCTATAAAAACTAAATTCATTACCCCAAGGTGGAGTTAGTGCCTACAAAAAGACGCCATTACTATGGCTTTCTATTCCAAAACAGAACTCCACATTAAGGGCAAACAAAAGAAATAGAATGAGTACATTTACATTTAAGTCATTTAGCAGACGCTCTTATCCAGAGCGACTTACAAATTGGTGCATTCACCTTATGACCTCCAGTGGAACAGTAGTGCATCTAAATCTTTTCAGGGGGAGGGGGGGTGAGAGGGATTACTTTATCCTATCCTAGGTATTCCTTAAAGAGGTGGGGTTTCAGGTGTCTCCGGAAGGTGGTGATTGACTCCGCTGTCCTGGCGTCGTGAGGGAGTTTGTTCCACCATTGGGGGCCAGAGCAGCGAACAGTTTTGACTGGGCTGAGCGGGAACTGTACTTCCTCAGTGGTAGGGAGGCGAGCAGGCCAGAGGTGGATGAACGCAGTGCCCTTGTTTGGGTGTAGGGCCTGATCAGAGCCTGGAGGTACTGAGGTGCCGTTCCCTCACAGCTCCGTAGGCAAGCACCATGGTCTTGTAGCGGATGCGAGCTTCAACTGGAAGCCAGTGGAGGGAGCGGAGGAGCGGGGTGACGTGAGAGAACTTGGGAAGGTTGAACACCAGACGGGCTGCGGCGTTCTGGATGAGTTGTAGGGGTTTAATGGCACAGGCAGGGAGCCCAGCCAACAGCGAGTTGCAGTAATCCAGACGGGAGATGACAAGTGCCTGGATTAGGACCTGCGCCGCTTCCTGTGTGAGGCAGGGTCGTACTCTGCGGATGTTGTAGAGCATGAACCTACAGGAACGGGCCACCGCCTTGATGTTAGTTGAGAACGACAGGGTGTTGTCCAGGATCACGCCAAGGTTCTTAGCGCTCTGGGAGGAGGACACAATGGAGTTGTCAACCGTGATGGCGAGATCATGGAACGGGCAGTCCTTCCCCGGGAGGAAGAGCAGCTCCGTCTTGCCGAGGTTCAGCTTGAGGTGGTGATCCGTCATCCACACGGATATGTCTGCCAGACATGCAGAGATGCGATTACCTGGTCATCAGAAGGGGGAAAGGAGAAGATTAATTGTGTGTCGTCTGCATAGCAATGATAGGAGAGACCATGTGAGGTTATGACAGAGCCAAGTGACTTGGTGTATAGCGAGAATAGGAGAGGGCCTAGAACAGAGCCCTGGGGGACACCAGTGGTGAGAGCACGTGGTGTGGAGACGGATTCTCGCCACGCCACCTGGTAGGAGCGACCTGTCAGGTAGGACGCAATCCAAGCGATGAGAGCAGAGGAGAGAGAGTTAGCTTTAGCAGTGCGGAGCGCCTCCGTGATACAGAGAAGAGCAGTCTCAGTTGAATGACTAGTCTTGAAACCTGACTGATTTGGATCAAGAAGGTCATTCTGAGAGAGATAGCGGGAGAGCTGGCCAAGGACGGCACGTTCAAGAGTTTTGGAGAGAAAAGAAAGAAGGGATACTGGTCTGTAGTTGTTGACATCGGAGGGATCGAGGTAGGTTTTTTCAGAAGGGGTGCAACTCTCGCCTCTTGAAGACGGAAGGGACGTAGCAGGGATGAGTTGATGAGCGAGGTGAGGTAAGGGAGGAGGTCTCCGGAAATGGTCTGGAGAAGAGAGGAGGGGATAGGGTCAAGCGGGCAGGTTGTCCCGGCCGTCACAAGACGCGAGATTTCATCTGGAGAGAGAGGGGAGAAAGAGGTCAGAGCACAGGGTAGGCAGTGTGAGCAGAACCAGCGGTGTCGTTGACTTAGCAAACGAGGATCGGATGTCGTCGACCTTCTTTTCAAAATGGTTGACGAAGTCATCTGCAGAGAGGGAGGAGGGGGGAGGGGGAGGAGGATTCAGGAGGGAGGAGAAGGTTGCAAAGAGCTTCTAGGGTTAGAGGCAGATGCTTGGAATTTAGAGTGGTAGAAAGTGGCTTTAGCAGCAGAGAGAGAAGAGGAAAATGTAGAGAGGAGGGAGTGAAAGGATGTCAGGTCCGCAGGGAGGCGAGTTTTCTCCATTTCCGCTCGGCTGCCCGGGAGCCCTGTTCTGTGAGCTCGCAATGAGTCGTCGAGCCACGGAGCGGGAGGAGGACCGAGCCGGCCTGGAGGATAGGGGACATAGAGAGTCAAAGGATGCAGAAAGGGAGGAGAGGAGGGTTGAGGAGGCAGAATCAGGAGATAGGTTGGAGAAGGTTTGAGCAGAGGGAAGAGATGATAGGATGGAAGAGGAGAGAGTAGCGGGGGAGAGAGAGCGAAGGTTGGGACGGCGCGATACCATCCGAGTAGGGGCAGTGTGGGAAGTGTTGGATGAGAGCGAGAGGGAAAAGGATACAAGGTAGTGGTCGGAGACTTGGAGGGGAGTTGCAACGAGGTTAGTGGAAGAACAGCATCTAGTAAAGATGAGGTCGAGCGTATTTCTGCCTTGTGAGTAGGGGGGGAAGGTGAGAGGGTGAGGTCAAAAGAGGAGAGGAGTGGAAAGAAGGAGGCAGAGAGGAATGAGTCAAAGGTAGGCGTGGGGAGGTTAAAGTCGCCCAGAACTGTGAGAGGTGAGCCGTCCTCAGGAAAGGAGCTTATCAAGGCATCAAGCTCATTGGATGAACTTCCGAGGAACCTGGAGGGCGATAAATGATAAGGATGTTAAGCTTGAAAGGGCTGGTAACTGTGACAGCATGGAATTCAAAGGAGGCGATAGACAGATGGGTAAGGGGAGAAAGAGAGAATGACCACTTGGGAGAGATGAGGATCCCGGTGCCACCACCCCGCTGACCAGAAGCTCTCGGGGTGTGCGAGAACACGTGGGCAGACGAAGAGAGAGCAGTAGGAGTAGCAGTGTTGTCTGTGGTGATCCATGTTTCCGTCAGTGCCAAGAAGTCGAGGGACTGGAGGGAGACATAGGCGGAGATGAACTCTGCCTTGTTGGCCGCAGATCGGCAGTTCCAGAGGCTACCGGAGACCTGGAACTCCACGTGGGTCGTGCGCGCTGGGACCACCAGATTAGGGTGGCCGCGGCCACGCGGTGTGGAGCGTTTGTATGGTCTGTGCAGAGAGGAGAGAACAGGGATAGACAGACACATAGTTGACAGGCTACACAAGAGGCTACGCTAATGCAAAGGAGATTGGAATGACAAGTGGACTACACGTCACGAGTGTTCAGAGAGTTAAGCTTACGTAGCAAGAATCTTATTGACTAAAATGATTAAAATGATACAGTACTGCTGAAGTAGGCTAGCTGGCAGAGGCTGCGTTGTTGTTGAGTAGAACAGGTTTTGAACCCCTGACCTTCTTTCTTATTCTATGGGTTAAACTATGCTGCTTGGCTTAATTGTGTTTGTCTCTTGCCTTGTGACACATTGAGTCGAGCTCCCTAGTCTTATCCACAGTAGCTCTAATTTGCATTGGGGTCCTATTGTTTTCCAGATATATGCTATAGCAGTAGGGAAGTCAATAGGAGTTGCATAGGAAGTCAATGGGTCCATTATTCTCGACAGTTTACAGCCCCAGACTTACATCTCACTTGTGTGGGATAAATTCAGATAAAGCGGGGGATTGCAGATCACTTCTTTTATCTATTTATATCTTTATTTCCGTTTCTCTCCTTTTCAGTGGCCGCTTTTCAAACATTTGATTTGCTTTTATCTTTAATTTCACTGGATATTTTGATTCCCATTCAGGCATTTACAAGTGAAATACAAGGGTATCAGGGACAGTTGAAAACATACCTATCTCCCCCAATGCAAATGGGGGAGATATTTTGGTTCATTTAGAGAGAATCTGTGAATACCCTTTGCATGGTTTTACATTGTAAACACATTACTAGACATGTCCACACTATTTCCTTTCTCGTAAACTTATTTACAGTATACAACATTTCCACATAGGCATTGTGACCGGAGTAGAATACTCTTTTTAGTTCAAGTTTAAACCCAGCAAACAAAAATTGGTTCTGTGAAAGTTCCCAAAACATTTGTTAGGTCAACTGTCCAGTTGTGCGGATGATTCTACAAAGTTTATTTTAGCGTGCAAAAAAACATGTACATAATTTAGCAGATGCTCTTATCCAGAGCGACTTACACTAGGGAGTGCATACATTTTTATACTTTTTCAAACTGGTCCCCTGTGGGAATCAAACCCACAACCCTGGCATTGCTACCACCATGCTCTAACAGCTAAGCCACACAGAACATTAAGATGAACCTTAATATTTTCATAGCTTTTCAATAGCGTGTTTCAAAACATTATTCTTTGACATTTCCCAGTCTCTTCCCTCTCTCTGTGGTGACTGTCAGAACAAATACTATATGTTATAGTAGTCTATAACTTCTCTGTCAGTGTAACCAACAGTTCTCTGTGGTCAGTTGGTTCACAGACAGCCACAGACACAGCTTCTCCAGCTTGTTGCAGCCAGGACAGCTGTGGCCCTGGTTCCACCCACACACCACTGTTTGCCTCAGCCCCGAGAAGGGGTGACAAAAGGGTCTTTAGAGTCTTTTCTAAATGTGGAGCTCTACTTCAGTCAGGCTATCAGCATGTCTCCAAAACCACTGAATGCACCTCCAGCAGCTGTGGTAATGCCATTCATCCTATTGACTGGAGCCCAGAATCCCACTCCTCCTTGCAGCCTGAGCCTGTCTCAGACTGCGTATGTAAGCCTAGTTGCACCAAAACAGCCCTCCCACTGCTCTAGTCATGTTATAATAGGATTTCACTATTACGTCTCTCTGGGCCAACCAGGTCCTCCATTTTGAGCCTTGGTTATCTACTTATTTCTGCATTCAACCTGGCCTGGCAATCTCAACAAAGCGACGAAATGATCCAGCTACTCAAAAATAAGAGTTGCTAAAAAAAGGAGTTTTCAAAAATGTACAGGTGTTCTTTGTGTGGGGGATTTCATAACTATCAGCCTTATTGAGGGTTGGCAAGTCCTCCTTGCAACTGACAATTCTAACGTCTCACTCCTGCCTTCCTCCTTCTACACATCTGAAGCTGTGCCTCTAGCTGGCCTTTAAGCTTATTTTTAATGGAAAGCCTCCGCGAAGGAGTCAATTTCCTGTGCTGTTTTAAAGGTGGCTGTGGGGGCCCCTGATTGGCCCCTTGTAAGCCCCTATGCATCCCAAATGGCACCCTATTCCCTATTTAGTGCAATTCTTTTGACCAAGACCCATAGGGTGCAATTTGGGTACAGACCTACTGTACCAACCAACCAACACACATGACACCATGGTGCTAGCACATACAACTAATTGGACTATGGTTTATAAATCATCACCCACACCCTTCCAGCTGAGAATGGAAAATAAAATGGCAGGAGTTTAGTTTAGCAGGTAGGTTGGTGGGAAGGTGGAGGTGGTGATACTGGAGAAAACTGGCATGCATTCCACCAGAAGAATATTCACTACATATCAGCAGCTGGAAACACTCACAGAGAACCGCAGAAGGAGAGATGGAAAGGAATGCATGTGTAGTGTGCGAATTACACCGTGACATTTAGGGGGGTCTATTTTTTTTATGGGGCTAACTATGTGTGCATGTTTTTATGGGTTTAATAATAAAGATGTAATTTTATGTTATTTTTATGTATTACCTTTTAATTTGTCATGAGCACACAAACAGTAATGATGTTTTAATCTTATCTTCAAACAAATCACTTCAAAAAGTAGGCTACCTGTGCATGTTCGTCCACTCTGTTAAATCTTTTCAATGGTAAAAGGCCTGAGTGAACTATCTTCACTTATCCATCATATTTGGTGGGACTGTGCAGGCACATGGGGGAAAGATTGTTTAAACTATGACACATATTGAGCTGGGGGTGTTTGTTTAATTTGGAATAACCTTTTATTTTAACCCTATCAGTCCTGAGACCCCAGCATAAATCGACTTTTCATTTATCTTCATGTCCAGCCCTTTATATTTAGCCTCACAATTAAGTGTTTTACCATTTTATTTTCCGGACACGTAGAACACAAAGAAATTGGCATAAATAGTTGCATTCATGAGTTTTGCTGACAAATGTCAATAAAAAAAGAAAGTCTGCCAAAGCAAAATCTGATAAAAATGAAGTACAGAAATAGTCTAATGGGTTGTATCTACAGATATAAGAGAAATAGACAATGGTAGTCTGTAGCTCAAGCACACAATGTTTTTAAAGGGGTGCCGGCGTTACGGTGGGACTCATTGAGTTAATATTTACCACTGTAGCAGTACAAATGGCATTGTAAAGAAATAGGAGAATGGCTAAATTACCATTATTTGGAGACCCACCTCCCCCAAAGTTTGACTTTGTTGGATTTCCCGTAATTCACACTGTGTGTGCATGTGCATGCTTGCGTGCACGGACGTCACACTGCTTGCTTAGTGCATACCACTTGATTTGGCTCAAACTAAGGCTGAAACCCCAGACCTCCGCTTTGCTAGCACACATGACCACCCTCTTACTAGTCGGCACCACCGAAAAGATAGCTAATCGGTGGTGCAAGTGGGGACACTTCAGGCTGAGTAGTAAGTTTCCCACATCCCCATTTACTAAACATGTGTGCGAGAGTGAGAGAGACTGAAGGGGGTGGGGGTGGGGGGGGATTGGAAGATCTTTCTTATTCATAATCAAGATGTCATGTGACACCTAGCTACATAAACTAAACTAATGTGTCTCATGTCATTTTCCTCCTTCTCATCGCTTGCCTTCCTTATAGAATGCACCCAGATGACCTTGCGCGGTAACAACATGACAGGGATCTGTCTGAGCATATTTCCCTCATGGTGACATTCCACCAGCACAGCTGAGAATCTTACATTGTCTGTGTCCCAAATGGCACCATATTCCCAGGGCCCATAGGGAACAGGGTACCATTTGGAACACATTATCAGTCGCTCACTCTGTTCCCTCTACTACATGCCACATAACGATCAGCGGCAAATATTCTGCAAACTACAGCCCTGTCTTGTCAGTGGATAACGACCAGACATATAGAAATGATTTGAGTAGCTTCAGCCTCACTGCTGAGTTATACCATACAGTGATATAATGAACAACTAACAAGGAAGGAATATCAGGCCTGATGGGAGATGTTTAGCATGATTTAGCTAGCGGTTTGGGAAAGTAGATTCAAAAAGGGGTGTGGTATCGAGGTTGTGGTGCCCTGAATATGTACTACTTGTACAGATGTAGCATCTTAATTTGATCACCCTGTTGTAAGAGAAATCAAAAACATCAAAATTATTGACAGATTTCTCAAAACGGACAAAATTACTATTGATGCTTTTTCTCATTTTCAAGCGAAGGTCTTTAAGGGAGTATGCGAGCACACTTGTTCGGTTCGCCTAGTCAAGTTTGGCTAGGCGCCAGCCGAACTGAAGCATACTGACGCCTTAAACTACTTATGGTATAGGGGACGCTTGCGTCCCACTTGGAAAAAAAACAGGGAAAATGCAGCGCAGCAAATTCAAATAATGATATAAAATCAAACATGAATTAAATCACACATGTAAGATACTCAATTAAAGCTACACTCGTTGTGAATCCAGCCAACATATCAGATTTTTAAAAGCTTTTCAGCGAAAGCATAAGAAGCTATTATCTGATGATAGCACAATGTCAACAAAGAGGGTAGCATATTTCAACCCTGCAGGCGCTACACAAAACGCTGAAATAAACATGCATTACCTTTGACAAGCTTCTTTTGTTGGCACTCCAATATGTCCCATAAACATCACAATTGGTCCTTTTGTTTGATTAATTCCGTCCATATATATCCAAATGTCCATTTATTTGACGCGTTTGATCCAGAAAAAAACAGCTGCCAAAAAACGCAACGTCACTACAAAACATTTCAAAAGTTGCCTATAAACTTTGCCAAAATATTTCAAACTACTTTTGTAATACAACTTAGGGTATTTTTAAACGTTAATAATCGATCCAATTGTAGAAATAAACCATGCTCCTTTTTACGTCTTGCGCAACTCTCAATAGTGTAACGTTGTTCCAGGATGTGCTTCTTCTTCAATGCACAAATGAATAACCTCAACCAAATTCCAAAGACTGGTGACATCCAGTGGAAGCGGTAGGAACTGAAAACAGGTTCCTATGAAATATCCCTTGGCAAAGACAGTCAGGGAACAGTCAGAGGCAAAAAAATAATACATCTGAACAGTTAGTCCTCTGGGTTTTACCTGCTACATAAGTTCTGTTATACTCACAG
The DNA here is from genome assembly GCF_034236695.1 of Oncorhynchus nerka. Taxonomy (NCBI): domain Eukaryota; kingdom Metazoa; phylum Chordata; class Actinopteri; order Salmoniformes; family Salmonidae; genus Oncorhynchus; species Oncorhynchus nerka. Next base: position 50,267,954 of record NC_088408.1, on the reverse strand, counting down.
ACATGATTCAAACAGTTTTAGAAAAACAGTGTTTTCTATCCACATCTACTACTACTATGCATATCTTATATTCCTGGCATGAGTAGCAGGAAGTTGAAATTGGGCACGCTATTTATCCAAAAGTGAAAATGCTGCCCCCTATACCTTAAGAGGTTTTAAGTCATGCATTACAGGGGTCTGTCTGCACCTGTGACAGATGTTTTACATGGCCATCTAAAAATAACCATGTCAGGTATCTTCTTGCCATTTTAAGAGGTGCAAAAAAACAGTTTTCATTTTCACAGACCTTGAGAGTCATTGACTTTGGCAGTCATTAACAACATTTATGAGAGAATGACGTTACACTGACAGAGTCAGTATAGGGATGTCACAATAACATGAACTCCCTACACACTCTTATGGTTGATCATTAATTAATGCAACAAGTAAATCACGCCAGCCAGGGGTTAATAAACTCTGTCTCCTGTTTGGTCGCACACAGCTCGCATGACATTCCCCCGGAAGAAAATAATGAATGCTTCCCAAATGGAACCTTATTCTCTTTGTAGTGCACTACAAACGGAATAGGGTGCCATTTGGGACGCAATCTATGACTCATGGGGACCTGGGAAGTCACAACTGGAGAGGTATGTTTAGGAACGGTTGGATGACATCATTCATCAGCAGCAGAAGCAAGAGATAGATGGATGTTTTTAATCTGAGTGACGAGGAGTTAAACATCTGGTGAGGAAGGAACAGAGCTACAGGTGTGGGTCGACATTACGGCTGTGCTGTATGTCCACATTTTTTTTATATATATATTTTTTTACATAAGATAAAACATCCCCATACAAGACCCATCTGACTGACTGACTGACACAGTGACTGCATCTCAAATGGCATCCTATTCACTAAATAGTGTACTACTTTTGACCAGAGGTCTATAGGCACTATATAGGGAATAGAGTGCTATTTGGGACACAGACAGGCTTTGGGAAATATTCATGAGTCCCTGCATACAGCTGCTGACTTCCCTTCAGCAATTTCCCAGTGTTACAGTAGTAAACAAGGAAACTACACAGCAAATTTGCGATCAGAATTTTAAACACCCACAACCGTGTTCAATATAACATTACAGTGCCTTCAGAAAGTATTCATACCCCTTAACTTATTCCACATTGTCTGACAGACATAATTCAAAATGGCTTAAATAGATGTTTTCTCTCACCATCTACACACAATTCCCCATAATGACAAAGTGAAAACATGTTTTTAGAAATGTTTGCAAATGTTTTGGAAATTAAATACAGAAATATGTAGGTTACGTAAGTATTCACACCCCTGAGTCAATACTTTGTAGAAGCTCCTTTGGCAGCGATTATAGCTTTGAGTCATCTTGGGTATGTCTGTATCAGCTTTGCACATCTGGATTTGGGGATTTTCTTCCTTTCAGATTTTCTGAAGCTCTGTTAAGTTAGATCAGGAGCAGTGGTGAACAGCAATCTTCAAGTCTTTCCACAGATTTTCTATGAGATTCAAGTCTGGGCTTTGACTGGGCCACTCAAGGGCTTTCACATTCTTGTTCTGAAGCCATTCCAACGTTGCTGTGGCTGTATGCTTGGGGTCATTGTCCTGTTGGAATGTAAAATATTTGACCCGTCTAAGGTCGTTTGCACTCTCAAGCAGGTTCTCATCAAGGATTTGCCTGCATTTGGCTCCATTCATTATTCACTCAAGCCTTACCAGTCTCCCAGTCCCTGCCACTCAAAAGCATACCCATGGCATGATGCTGCCCCACCATGCTTCACGGTAGGGATGGTGTTTGATGGTTGATTAGCTGTGCCTGGTTTTCTCCAGACATAGCGTTTTGCATTCAGGACAACGAGTTCAATTTTTGTCTCATCAGACCACATAATATTTTTCCATATGCTTTCAGAGTCTTTCACATGCCTTTTTGCAAAAAGGGGGGGGATCAAGTACAAGTACAATGGTATTGTAGTGGATGTGAGCTTTGGAAGCCAGTGGAGTGTGCAGAGGAGCAGGGTGAAATGGGAGAACTTGGGAAGGTTGAAAAGACGGGCTGCTGCATTCTGAATAAATTGTAGGGGTTTGATGGCACAAGCGGGGAGCCCAGCCAACAGCGTGTTGCAGTAGTCAAGAAGGGAGATAACAGGTGCCTGGATTTGCACCGTTTCCTTTGTGAGGTATGGTTGTCCTTTACGGATGTTGTAGAGCATGCCAGGTAGGATGCAATCCAAGAGTGTGTAGAGCCTGAGACGCCCACCGCTGAGAGGGTGGAGAGGAGTATCTGATGGTTCACAATGTCGAAGGCAGCAGATAGATCAAGGAAGTTGAGAACAGAGGAGAGAGAGTCAGCTTTGACAGTACGGAGAGCCTCTGTGAAAACAGAGAAGAGCAGTCTCGGTTGAGTGACCTGTCTTGAAGCCTGGTTAGGGTCAAGAAGATGGTTCTGAGAGAGATAGCGAGAGAGTTGGTCAGAGACAGCACATGTTTTGGAAAGAAAAGAAAGAAGGGATACCGGTTTGTATTTTTTTATGTCAGAGGGGTCGAGTGTTGGTTTCTTGAGGTGGGGACCTACTGGGGCCATTTTGAAGTCAGAGGGGATGCATCCAGTGGTCAGGGATGAGTTGATGAAGGAAGTGAGGAATGGGAGAAGGTCTCCAGAGATGGTCTGGAGAAGGGAGGGGATGGGGTCGAGCAGGTAGTAGGGTAGTTCTGTGTGAGTGGGACCAGTGGACTCAATAGACTGAGTGAATGAGGAGCAAGCCGTCGTTAACCTTCTCTTTTCTTTCCATCCTCAAATAACTTGGCAGAACAACTTGGCAGAACAGTCTTTGTTTCGGTGACTCAAAGTAAATTTCTTTACCACAATTTTTGCAGTTTTACTTTCGTGCCTTATTGCGAACAGGTGGCATGTTTTGTGATATTTTTATTCTGTACAAGCTTCCTTATGGTCATTTAGGTTAGTATTGTGGAGTAACTATGTTGTTGATCCATCCTCAGTTTCTCTCTTATCACAGCCATTAAACTCTGTTTTAAATTGTCCTCATGGTGACATCACTGAGCGGTTTCCTTCCTCTCCGGCAACTGAAGGATGCCTGTATCTTTGCAGTGACAGGATGTATTGATACACCATCCAAAGTGTAATTAATAACTTCACCATGCTCAAAGGGATATTCTATGTCTGTCTTTTAATTTTTACCCATCTACCAATAGATGCCGTTCTTTGTGAGGCATTGGAAAACATCCCTGGTCTTTGTGGTTGAATCTGTGGTTGAAATTCACTGCTCAACTGAGCAGTACCCCACTCATAATTGTATAAGTGGGGTACAGAGATGAGGTAGTCATTCAAAAATCATGTTAAACACTAATATTGCACACAGAGAGTCAATGGAACTTATTATATGACTTGTTAAGCATATTTTTACTCCTTAAAACAAAGGGGTTGAATACTTAATGACTCAAGACAGTTCAGCTTTTCATTTTTAATTCATTTGAAAATATTTCAAAATACATAATTCCACTTTGACATTATGGGGTATTGTGTGTAGGCCAGTAACACAAAATCTCAAATTAATCACTTTTATATTTAGGCTGTAACACAACAAAATAAGGAAAAAGTAAAGGGCTGTGAATATTTTCTGAGGGCACTGTAAAGACAAAATGATAGTCATCACTCCTGGAGATATCAGGAGTCCTCTGGCCACACCTGTGGTATTACAGTAACTCATTTGTTGTTACATTAAATCATTTGTGGGTGTTGTTTTAACACTGTAAGATCTAAAGCCTTATTTGCATATTTTTTCCCCAGGGTGGCTTTTGAGATAATTTTAGAAGTACCGGTACCACCCATGACTGTGTTTGCTTATGTCAGATACATTGTTGTTGCATGCAATGGCTTTCATTAATTGAGTACATAAGTAAATATTTGATCAATAAAGTTGAATTATTATGACAATACAATCTTTTTTTTCCTTCTTTCTTTTTTACAATACCCTAACACAGTGGTCTGAAACTCCTGGTTTGCAGGCTACATTGGTAAATCACATTATGCTGGCATGCAAAGTGTTATATAATTCCTATTGGAATCCAGCAAGAGTTAGGATATCCAACAATTAGAACTTTGTTCCATGCAATCTGCAGTTAGAATGACTGCCATGGTAGGGAACATTGTGAAATGAGACCATCTAAGCTGGAACGACCATCTCAATAACAGGTGAAATAAATTCAACCATTTACAGATTGGATTAGTTTAGAAAAATGTATGTTATTTATCTTTGTGAAGAATAAGATCAATTAATCAATCAATGTGCAATCAGAAACAGATATTAAAACAAACTATTCTAAAAAACAAAATATCCCATGTCCTTTTCACTCTGAGAGAGTTAACAGAAATGAACTCAATGCAGTAGAGTAACAGCAACACCATGTGTCGATGATTCCACCGCGATTCAAATAACAATGAATTTATTCACTGCAGATGGGGTCAATTTCAATCCCACTGGTGTTAACCCCACTAGAATCATCACTTAGATATAAAACTCACAATACTTTTAACCTCAACACCAAGATTTTAACACCAGCAAATTTGCTCTGTATGTTCAAGGTGCCATGTTGAAATAATTACCACTAATGGATTAGTTGATAAAATGATAATCTGTACATTTTATCTCCAGCAATCTCCCTGCACCCATCCGGGTGTTGGTACCGGTTGTATGCGACTCATTTGGGTTAACATAGATTTTCCAGCCCCTCCACTTTAGCCATCAATCTCTCTGTGGTGGGTGGTGTTGTATGGCCTCTTATCATGTGACCTCTTCTAGTTTTTCCTATACACATGAAATATGTGTTAAGTGCAGATGACCTGAGGAAATTACTAGTGGGTTTTACTTGGAGGCAAGAACCTTCATTCATCGTTTCCTCCCCGGTTTTAGTCAGGCTATCCGTCATGTCGTTTCTGTCTTGACTCGTTCACCTGACAAACATAGGAATTTCAGGGAGACTCATTGTGCAACGCTGTGATGAAATGAATTAAAAGCTGCAGGGAGCTTCACTGAGGCACTAACTGAAATGGCGTGTGGTGATGTCATACCAAAAACAATATTGAGAGGCATTTTGTTGTTCTGTTAAAATACTGGAGATGACTTAGATGCCTGTGTTATATTGACGTTCTTTGAAATTATATGTTTTAGACCGAAATGCAAGTATATGTGGGTATATATGACAGATGGTGAATGAAATGATTGATGTGTGTGGAGAAAATAGAGTGGCCTCTTTCCAAAAGCATGCAGACCTTTGATATGGAAAGGTGGAAAATAGCAGTCTATATGTGCATATTTATTCAGGCATTACATTTTATCTCCTGACCTGTATAGGATTATTTGAAACTCTATTCCATATTACATATCGTACCCCAGAGAAAATCTCATTGGGAGGTTAGCTTAATGTTGGATACAGTCTACCTGTAGGTTTTCAAGTTCTTTAACCTGAGAAAAGCATTTGCCCACAAGGCTTGTGAAGGTGTGTGTGTGAGTGTGTAAAGGGAAATATTTCCACAGCTATATTTTATATTGATCATATCATAATGTCCTGGTTCTTAGGATTTACCTATTTGGATATATCTAATCCTCACATTTAGAAATGTTTACCTTTCCAGGAAGCACAGTTGAGATGGGATTTTGAATATAGGTAATGCTGAGGTGGACCAGTGAGGCTTGATTCCAGCCACGTTCACCTCATTAGAGATATTCGGTAAGAGCATGCACACATGTACGCACACACTCACACACACATACACAGAAAAACGCTAAAATTGTCTCAAGCGGTCACCCTTTCTGAACCTGCTCCACAACCAGGCTTGGCACTTTGGCCTCTCACTCTCGAGGAGCAACTGGGATAAGTAAAGTGTGCTGCTGACAGAGTGTACACAGGGTTCTTTTTAAAAAGGTGAAAAATGTCCTTCAGATCAATTCCTCAGTATAGCCATAGATTCAAGACCATTCATTCTCTAAGGCCATATCGCCCTGGTATGCACGCAAGCACACATCTCACTATCTAAGGAATGAATAAGCGTTAATCCCTTCACAGACAGACCCAGAAAAAGTGCATTAGCCAGAATGGTAGGAATGAAATGAATCAATTTGAGTCCTTTCCTGTCTTCAAATGCATGCATAGATAGCGGTGGTATTTTCCTCTACCGTGCTCTACTGTTTCCTTACAGGTTGGGGGACAGTAGTGTGGGTGAGTGTGTGCATCCCAAATAGCAACCTATTCCCTTTATAGTGCACTACGTTACACCAGGGTCTATAGGGTTTAGTTCGAAAGTAGTGCACTTTACAGGGAATAGGGTGGCATTTGGGACATACCCTGAGTGTGGCCCTGTTGATGGATGCTGATTCTGGGGACCTGATAAACCACTGGCTGCTGGGGATAATGTTACCTGCAGCCAGGTTGGTTCTCCATGAGTAAGCTCCCTCCCTTGCTGGCTGCCGTGCTGCAGTCAACCCCAGATTCTCCTAGCTATGTTTGTCACGCCCCTGCTCAGGAACCGGGTCCTCTCCAAGCACTTGGTAATTAACTGGAATGTCAACATGAGATGAACTAGGTTGAAATAATTGCTTCTTTTATCTCCAAGTCATGATCATTATCTTTGTGTTTTTCTTCCTCTCCTACCCCATCGCCTCCACCTCTATTTCCCTTCCTCCCACCTGCCCTCCTCCTCCCACTCACCATTGTCTGATTTGCTCACAATTGATGACCTCCTCTACTTACCTTTAAATTAGCCTGCCCCTAGGATGGAGTGTCTTTCTGAATAGGCTTACAGGGAGCTTCAATATCAAGTAGCTGCGAGCAATTTGTGAGTAAGCCCATGACAGCTTACTAATTGGTTTAGCTTCAATTTAATTCATAGCGATGCACAGTAAAATCAGACCTATAAAAGATTTGGGGGTGAGGGAGGTCGATATTTTATTAACCCGTAGTCTTCTCCTGCTCATATACTATGCATTAAAAGTTTTGTACGAATACAGTACAGCATGCAGCGAGCATACATAATATGTTGCATACAGAGAAAGCATACAGAACATGCTTACATTAGCACACAAAACAGTCTACACAATATAGCTAAACATTACAAGAAGGATGAAAATATGGTAGGCCGTACAGCCCACATTAAAAAAAGACTATACTTTACTATAGAATACTATAGTACTTACTGTAGAAATCTATAGATTTATAGATTTTATCTATAGATGTTGCTTCAATATATCCATGTAGTTTTCCTCCCTCATGATTCCATCTATTTTGTGAGGTGCTCCAGTCCCTCCTGCAGCAAAGCACCCCCACAACATGATGCTGCCACCCCCGTGCTTCACGGTTGGGATGGTGTTCTTCAGCTTGCAAGCCTCCCCCTTTTTCCTCCGAACATAACGATGGTTATTATGGCCAAACTGTTCATTTTTTGTGTCATCAGACCAAAGGACATTTCTCCAAAAGGTACGATCTTTGTCCACATGTGCAGTTGCAAACCTTAGTCTAGCTTTGTTATGGCGGTTTTGGAGCAGTGGCTTCTTCTTTGCTGAGCGGCCTTTTAGGTTATGTCGATATTGGACTCGTTTTACTGTGGATGTAGATACTTTTGTACCTTTTTTTCTGCAGCATCTTCACAAGGTGATTTGCACTTTTCGCACCAAAGTACAGGTACGTTCATGTCTAGGAGACAGAACGCGTCTGATTCCTGATCGGTATGACAGCTGCGTGGTCCCATGGTGTTTATACTTGCATACTATTGTTTGTACAGGTGAATGTGGTACCTTCAGGTGTTTGGAAATTGCTCCCAAGGATGAACCATACTCGGAAGTCTTAAATTTGTTCCTGAGGTCTTGGCTGATTTCTTTTAATTTTCCTATGATGTAAAGCAAAGAGGCATTGAGCTTGAAGGTAGGCCTTGAAATACATCCACAGGTACACTACCAACTGACTCAAATTATATAAATTAGCCTGTCAGAAGCTTCTAAACATGACATAATTTCATGGAATTTTCCAAGCTGTTTAAAGGCACAGTCCACTTAGTATATGTACACTTCTGACCCGCTGGAATTGTGATACAGTGAATTATAAGTGAAATAATCTGTCTGTAAACAATTACTTGTGTCATGCACAAAGTAGATGTCCTAACCGATTTGCCAAAACTCTACTTTGTTAACAAGAAATTTGTGGAGTGGTTGAAAAACGAGTTTTAATGACTCCAACCTAAGTGTATGTAAACTTCAGACTTCAACTGTAGATAAACCACCGGGTGGCTTCGCTGAAGCAAGATTGTCACACCCTGACCATAGTTTGCTTTGTATGTGTTTCTATGTTTTGTTTGGCCAGGGTGTGATCTGAGTGGGCATTCTATGTTGTGTGTCTAGTTTGTCTGTTTCTGTGTTTGGCCTGATATGGTTCTCAATCAGAGGCAGGTGTTAGTCATTGTTTCTGATTGGGAACCATATTTAGGTAGCCTGTTTGGTGTTGGGTTTTGTGGGTGATTGTCTCCTGTGTCAGTGTTTGTACCACACGGGACTGGTTTCGGGTTTTCACATTTATTGTTTTGTAGTTTGTTCATGTATAGTTTTTCTTATTAAAAAACCATGAACTTCAACCACGCTGCGTATTGGTCCGCCTCTCCTTTGACACAAGAAAACCGCTACAAAGATGAGTGTCATCTTGGTACATAAGAATATCTACATATGAACCCAGCCAACCACCTGCAAAATAAATGCACCGCCGGGTGCCATGCGACCTCCTGTAGCTATAAAACAGTGTTATACTGTATATCAGATTGCAATGCAAAAGACATAATCAACATGGCTAACATGACACAATCATGATCATACTAGCAATTAGTGCAGGAACTCAGCACTCTCAGAATTCCAATTCAATGTAAAATCATAGAAGCTGTCTTTTTTTCGATCCCAGCTTTGATGCACCTGTACTGTCTCTGCCTTCTAGATGGTAGTGGGGTGAACAGGCTGTGGCTCGAGATGCTGAGGTCCTTGATATTATTTTCCTTCCTGTGACACAGGGTTCTGTAGATGTCCTGGAGGGCAGGCAGTGTAACACTGGTGACGCGTTGGGCTGATCGCACCACCCTCTGGAGAGCCTTGTGGTTGCAAACTGTGAAGTACCATCCCAGGCAGTGATACAGCCCAACAGAATGGTCTCAATGGTGTATATATAGAAGTTCATAAGGGTCTTAGGTGCCAAGCTAATTTCTTCAGCCTCTTGAGGTTGAAGAGGCACTGTTGCACCTTCTTCACAACACTATCTGTGTGGGTGGACCATTTCAGGTTGTCAATTATGTGCACACAGAAGAACTTGAAGCTTTTTAACCTCTCCACTGCGGACCTATCGATGTGGATAGGTGTGTGGTCCCTCTGCTGTCTCCTTAGGTCCACGATAAGCTCCTGCATTTTGTTGACGTTGATGAAGATGTTATTTTCCTGGCGCCACTCTGCCAGTGCCTTCACCTCCTGCCTGTAGGCGGTCTTGTCATTGCTGGTAGTCAGCTTAACCACTGTTGTGTTGTCTGTAAACTTGATGATTCAGTTGCGGACGTGCATGGACACGCAGTCATGGGTGAACAAGGAGTACAGGAGGGGGCTGAGCAGGCATCCTTGTGGGGCCCCCCGTGTTGAAGACCAGAGACTACTAGGTAGTTACAGTAATTTCGGAAAGTATTCAGACCCCTTGACTTTTTCAACAACAAGAAAAAATACGTTACGGCCTTATTCGTATTGTTATTCGTATTATTTTTTCTCTCATCAATCTACACACAACAAAAAAGCAAAAACAAGAGTGTGCAAAGCTGTCATCAAGGCAAAGGATGACTACTTTCAAGAATCTGAAATATAAAATATATTTTGATGTGTTTAACACTTTTTTTGTTACTACATGATTGCATGTGTGTTATTTCATACGTTTGATGTCTTCACTATCATTCTACAATGTAGAAAATAGTTGTTGTTTTTTTATCTAAAAATTGAATGTGTGTCCAAACTTTTGACTGGTACTGTAAGTATTCAGACCTTTACCTTTGTTAAAGCAACTTTGGCAGTGATTACAGCCTTGAGTCTTCCTGGGTATGGTGCTCCAAGCTTGGAACACCTGTATTTGGAGAGTTTCTCACATTCTTCTCTGCTGATCCTCTCAAGCTCTGTCAAGTTGGATGGGGAGAGTTGCTTCACAGCTATTTTCAGGTCTCTCCAGAGATGTTTGATGGGGTTCAAGTCCGGGCTCTGGCTGGGCCACTCCTGTGTTGTCTTGGCTGTGTGTTTAGGGTCATTGTCCTGTTGGAAGGTGATCCTTCGCCCCAATCTGAGGTGCTGAGCACTCTGGAATAGGTTTTCATTAACGATCCCTCTGTACATTGCTCCGTTCATCTTTCCCTCGATCCCGACTAATCTCCCAGTCCCTGCCACTGAAAAACACCCACACAGCATGATGCTGCCACCACCATTATTCATCGTAGGGATGGTGCCAGGTTTCCTCCAGACATGACACTTGGCATTCAGGCCAAAGAGTTCAATCTTGGTTTCATTAGACCAGAGAATCATGTTTCTCATGGTCTGAGAGTCCTTTAGGTGCCCTTTGGCAAACACCAAGCAGGCTGTGCCTTTTACTGAGGAGTGGCTTCCGTCTGGCCACTCCACCATAAAGGCCTGATTGGTGGAGTGCTGAAGAAATGGTTGTCCTTCTGGAAGGTTCTCCCATCTCCACAGATGAACTCTGGAGCTCTGTCAGAGTGACTATCGGGATCTTGGTCACTTCCCTTAAGTAGACAGCTCTAAGAAGTCTTGGTGATTCCAAACTTCTTCCATTTAAGAATTATGGAGGCTACTGTGTTCTTGGGGACCTTCAATGCTGCAGACATATGTTGGTGCCCTTCCCCAGATCTATGCCTCAACACAATCCTGTCTCGAAGCTCTACGGACAATTCCTTCGACCTCATGGCTTGGTTTTTGTTCTGACATGTACTGTCAACTGTGGGACCTTATATAGACAGCTGTGTGCCTTTCAACATCATGTCCAATCAATTGAAATAACCATAGGTGTACTCCAATCACATTGTAGAAACATCTCAAAGATGATAAATGGGAACAGGATGCACCTGAGCTCAATTTCTAGCCTCATAGCAAAGGGGCTGAAAACGTATGTAAATAAGGTATGTCGTGGACAGTCATGACAGGTATGTTTTTTATTTTTAACCTCTTCAACCTATGGGGGCACTATGTCATTATTGGATAAAAAAAACGTGCCCGTTTTAAGCGCAATATTTTGTCACGAAAGAAGATGCTCGACTATGCATATAATAATAATATAATAAAGCTTTGGAAAGAAAACACTCTGACGTTTTCAAAACTGCAAAGATATTATCTGTGAGTGCCACAGAACTCATGCTACAGGCGAAACCAAGATGAAACCTCAAACAGGAAATGAGCAGAATTTTTGAGGCTCTGTTTCCCATCGTCTCCTTATATGGCTGTGAATGTGCCATGAATGAACCTAAGCTCTCTGCCGTTCGTCCAAGATGTCTGCAGCATTGTGACGTATTTGTAGGCATATCATTGGAAGATTGGCCATAAGAGACTACATTTGCCAGGGGTCCGCCTGGTGTCCTTTGTCTAAATTGGTGCGCAATTTTCAGCTGCTGGCATTTTCCCATGGGATACAGAGGGGAAAGCACGCTTCCACAAACAATATATCTTTGAAGAGATATGTAGAAAAACACCTTGAGGATTGATTCTAAACAACGTTTGCCATGTTTCAGTCGATATTATGGAGTTATTTTGGAAAAAGTTCGGCATTTTCATAACTGAATTTTCGTTTTTTTTGGTAGCCAAACATGGCGCAGTTATTCAAAGGAAAATTATTTTATTTGAATGGTTTTCTGGTTTTTGTGAAAATGTTGCCTGCTGAATGCTAACGCTAAATGCTAATGCTAGCTATCAATAGCTATCAATACTGTTACACAAATGCTAGTTTTGCTATGGTTGAGAAGCATATTTTTGAAAATCTGAGATGACAGTGTTGTTAACAAAAGGCTAAGCTTGAGAGCTAGCATATTCATATCATTTCATTTGCGATTTTCATGAATAGTTAACGTTGTGTTATGCTAATGAGCTTGCGGATAGATTTACACAATCCTGGATACAGGTTTTTTTAGTAGCTAAACGTGACGCACAAAATGGAGCGATTTCTCCTGCACAAATAATCTTTCAGGAAAAACTGAACATTTGCAATCTAACTGAGAGTCTCCTCATTGAAAACATCCGAAGTTCTTCAAAGGTAAATTATTTTATTTGAATGGTTTTCTGGTTTTTGTGAAAATGTTTTGTTGTTAACAAAAGGCTAAGCTTGAGAGCTAGCATATTGATTTCATTTGCGATTTTCATGAATAGTTAACGTTGCGTTATGGTAATGAGCTTGAGGCTGTATTCACGATCCCGGATCCGGGATGGCTCGCCGCAAGAAGTTAACAAATTTGCTAAAATGTCTAAAAACCTGTTTTCGCTTTGTCATTATGGAGTATTGTGTGTAGATTGATGAGGAAATATTTGAAATGAATCTATTTCAGAATAAGGCTGTAACATAAAACAAATGTGGAAAAAGTCAAGGGGTCGAATACTTTCCGAATGCACTGTACTTATCACCACCTGTCCTATCCAAACAGTCTATCACTGCTGGTACTGTTCTGCAGTAGCTGATGCATCTTTAAAATGCACAGTGACATGATCATCTAAAACCTAGGCCTACAATATCGAGCTGAAGCTTATGTCTAACAATATATGCCGGTAAGCCATGATTGAAGAATAGATGTTGACCTGGTAAGAAGAAATATACTGCAAAGATGACCAGAATAATTGAAAGGACCCAGTATGTTTAGCCGGTGGCAAACTGATGCCATCTGAGTATCACAAGATATCACGCTGCCCGACAGCTGATCAGTTCACGTCTCGGCCCACAACATTTGAGCCAGCACGATGGTGGTAGATATGAGTCATTCTCAGTTAAATTACTGAAGCAGAGTGAGCTGCATCAGGGTATAAGATGCCTTCATATGGACAACGTACAAGCATGCATGATAACGTGTGTTAACTTGCTTACAACAATCCTAAAATATAGTACAATACTAAAATATTGCCTAACCTGATACTTCATAATCACTTCAGCGGGAATGAATGATGACAGAACTAATTCATAGATAACTGCAAGAATGCATTTTTTTCCTCTAAGGGGCAATCTGGAATAAACCAATAACGATTATCCCACCACTATTAGATAACTAGCTGGGGAGAAGTCTGAGAAAGTGACCACATGATGCACAAAACAGCTATGGATGACAGTAAAACCTGATAATGCATTAGTAAATAAGACTACTAATTAATCCACAAAGGGGTAAATTGATCGCACCAACCATACATCACAAGAAATACACAATTAAAATACACAAGAACATAAACAATAAAAAGCTGGATATTGTCAATGAATGTAAAACTAAGTGTTCATGTTAAAAAGCCTCATTACATCTGGTAAAGGTTCTGCGAAAACCTTGGTTTTGCACCTGGATAAAAGTAATCGGTCTGCCATCGTACTGCGATGCTCCAAGCAGATGCTGTGGAAGGCGTGGCTAGTTTGCCTCTATGACACCACAACCTCACCGTGTGCTCTTGGTAACAGCAATGACAGCAGACATGCCATAACGACTATGTGTAGAAGATACAAGACATAACAGCCAATGCATGAATTAGCATGAGCATTGACCTCAGCAAGGAGCCTAAACATACACATACTCCTGCAATGGAATATTGGCAGTCATGCCATAATGCAATACTGTGTGCACATAATGAGGTAAAGAATATCAGCTAACACCTGAATAGAAAGAATTAGCATACAATACAATAGTCTAAACAAAACTGTCAATAGAATAATACTATTAGAATGCAATATGGATTGATAGGGAGGGACTAGCTATGTAAAATGCATGACACATGATTAGAAACATGGCTAATAATCAGAGCCTAAACATACTGCTACCGATAAGGATGAAGCAAATAAAACTACATTGACTGAAATTACACTTTAAAATGTATGCTAATAATGAGCTAGCAGATACTCTGATTTGCTCTGAGTAGAAAAGCAGCAAAAGTGTAGTTATACAAGCACATTAATCCAGACCATTCTGCACATTAAGTTGAATGTATTGTTAGGTTAAACAGTGTAATGGATCAGCACCATCTCCTTGCTCATGATCAGAAAACATTTCCTACTCACTGTATATTGACACATAGGCCTGTATAGCTAGCCTAGCATAGGCTACTTCCTAGGAATGATTCTCCGTGATCACAGAGTGCATGACATTGGGAACTGACAAAGTGTACAATAGGCTACTCCCGAGACGAATTCTACTTAGCTAGCTAGTTTGTAGCAGCTATTGACTGACAACTGTAGAGCAGCAACATGGTTGATCCTTGCAATCAATGACATCCCCGCAGCAGCCAAGCTAGCAAGCATTCACAAAGAAAGTTCCTATTGAAAAAAAACCTCAAGCATAGCGAAAAACAACGAGTTACAGCAGCAACGCAATGGCAGCATGCATGCTGATGACATTCGGCATCGAGGAAGCATGTGTAGAACTAGTCAACTTAAATAGAATGCATGTAAGTAGGGTGTGAATCTAACTGGTGCAAAATCCACTGATGCGTTCAGCTAATGCCACCAGACTCCACCACACTCAGGTTTCCCTTCTGAACCGGCTACATTTAATTAATGCCTGCAAAAACACTAGAATTTTTGCAAAAAAAAAAAGTTTTTAATTTGTATATACCCCAGCCATTCCCCTCCCTAGGCCTGTGGCGGTCATGATTTTGTCAGCCGTTAACTGTCAAGCAAATAACTGCCAGTCTCACTGTAATTTAATGTTAACATAAACAAGTTTAGTATCTCTGGGCTTCCATGCATAGCTTATAAGCCACTGATGCAGACCTTTGGAACATCTACATTTCAAAAAGTCTTATAAATCCATTTAATATAGCCTACACCATCACAAACAATTCATTATTTATTTTAAAGAAATATTATATGAAGAAAATGTAGCCTATTTCAGATTAACAGAAAAGCGTATTCTGAGCCATCCTTTTGTTAGGCCCTGATCTGACTATGCCATATGGCTATGGGCTACAGGAGTTCATTTAGCAGACATGATTTTCTTATAATTACATTGGCATTATTTTATGTTATTTTATAGTAAGACGAAAACAATTGAACATAGCTGAATAAAATAGAAAGGATATTTTCCCCAAACGATTTCCGAGGGATTGTGCACATGCAGCTCTTCTGTGTTGAGTGGTTACCAAGTGATATTTTGAAACATGTCCTCCCATATGGTTAATTTAGAGTTATTTATGGAGCTTTAGTTATGATACTACTTTTAGGCTATATGTTTTGATTCCCACAGGGAACCAGTACGAAAAAAAGTATTAAAATGTATGCACTCACTATGCGCTCTGGATAAGAGCGTCTGCTAAATTACTCAAATGCAAATGGGATACATTCTAAGGCTGCATGATGGGACTCTAATGATGATTTTTTTTTTAAGTTGCATGAAAGGCATGTGCTCTGCTCTGTTTCTTGCGCAGGCTGCACGCACTTCATCAGTCCATAATTCATAATTTGACAAGCACTTGGCAACAGAGCTGTGACTGGTCACTATTCAAAATAGGAATCCTCTTTTAAATAGCGACCATAGTGACCAGTCAAAAATCTGTTTTCACACGCGCAGGGACTGGATTTATAATGGGTTTACATGTTTCACTAGGCTCTGTAGGCTATGGGCTCTCCAACACTGTTCCAGGGGTCCTAGGCCTACAGGATACGCTTAGAGTTATTTGGCCACATTAGTTGTTATGCAAACCTTATCAAAACATACTGTATATGCCTATGGGCTAGGCTATATGATGCATGCGACTAGGTTTTGAAAAAGTCTACTGCACTGTTTCTTGCCTTGGGCATCGTTCACATTTGATGTTACTCTCACCCATCAAACAATTCTCAATTGAATCCTGTCTTTACATATACTAAATAATATACAGTACCAGTCAAAAGTTTGGACACACCTACTCATTCAAAGCTTTTTCTTTGTTTTTACTATTTTCTACATTGTAGAATAATGGTGAAGGTATCAAAACTATAAAATAACACATGGAATCATGTAGTAACCAAAAAAGTGTTAAACATATCAAAATATACTTTATATTTGAGATTCTTCAAAGTAGCCACCCTTTGCCTTGATGACAGCTTTGCACACTCTTGGCATTCTCTCAACCAGCTTCATGAGGTAGTCACCTGGAATGTATTTCAATTAACAGGTGTGCCTTGTTAAAAGTTAATTTGTGGAATTTCCTTCCTTCTGCGTTTGAGCCAATCAGTTGTGTTGTGACAAGGTAAGGGTGGTATACAGAAGATAGTATTTTACCAAATAGGGTTAAGTCCATATGTGTCATTGGTGGAGTCTTTCTGGGCAGAGCCACTTAAGTCACCTTCTCCTAACTAATCCCACGTGGATATTTATGGCATGGAGTCATTGGGATGGTTCAGAACTTCTCCCGTGGAGCCTTTCCTGGCTGAGCACCTCAATACTAAGACTTTGAGCTCATCTTCCTCTGCCCCCAAACTCGCTCATCTCAACGACCGCTCCACCGCGGCCGTGTGGAGTCTCCATTGACTTGCCTGGTGGCACCGATGACCGGGATAAATTATCGGAGTTTAACCACCTTGCTGACCATCCCACTTGGGCCCTCAAGTTTACCTCTGAGGCTTCTAGGAGGGTCTTGGAACCGCAACTGTTGGCCAGAAAACCCTCTGGCTGATTTATGCAAGGCTGTCTGAATGGACAGATCCTAAATGGACAGATCCCACCAGCCTGTGTGGAGATACAGGCCAGGTTTGAGTCTAAGAAAAAGGAGAGTGAGGCACTGGGGTACCAATGAAGTTGCACACCAGGAGCTGGGGCTGACAACCATGACAACCAAAGTCTCCTCGGGAGTCCTGCATCAGGTCACACACGCATGTTTACACACTCCAGAGGTGCAGCACAGGAGCCCCCCCCACCTCACGACCCATAAACACCACGGGTCCGCCAGTCCCTTCCACGGTTGCCACAGGGCTCCCCACTATCTTGCGTCTCACATGGATCAGTGACACACGTGTGCAGTTTACAATTTGTGGGGTCCCTCTAAGTTTCATGGGAAGTCCACAGGGGAAAGTGTCCTTTGAGGGAAGAACCTGCTCAGGCTTCTTCAGACTCTATTTCTTAGTCACCAAAAGGGTTGTTAACGGTACTTCAACAATCTGAGGGTCTACAGATTTTGAATGCTAACACATCGCATGCTGTTAAATCTGATTCGGCCGAACGAGTAGTTCACCACAGTAGTCCTCAAGGATGCTTTTTTCCACATCAGAGTTCATCCTGCACACAGGTGATATCTAAGGTTTGCCTTCTAGGGCATAACCTACGGATATCTCACCTCGCCATTCGGTCTGTCCCTGACCCCATGGATGTTCATGAAGTGTGCCTAAGCTGCCCCAGCCCGCCTAGAGGTGAGGCTTAAGAGTCCTGACGTACAGCGGCTAATGGTTGATCTGAAGGACACTCAAGCTCAGGCAGCGGAGCACACAACCCAAGTGTTGTCGCACCTTCTCACTCTAGGATTCAGGATAAATCATGCCAAATGCTCGCTCTTACTGACCGAAATCTATTTGGATTGTCTCTGGACTGTAGCCTGTTGAGTAGCCCTCACTGTTGATAGAGTGACAACTTTTTGCCACTGCCTCTCAGTATTTTACCTGACAACCAGTCATGTACTGGATGTATCTGAGGCATCTTGGGCTCATGGCCTCAATGATTGTGGTAGTTCCGCTTGGCGTCCTCCTCATGAGAGACTTCCAGCACTGAGTGACCTCACTCCACCAGCACAGATGTGTGGTTCTCTCTGCAAAGTGCATATCGGCCCTTCAATGCCGGAGAGACCCATCCCTCTTGATGCAGGGCTGCCCCACTGGGAGAAAGAATGCGTCACTACAGGGATGGGGGGCGAAGGGCGTACGGTGAACGGTGTATATTCAGACCATCTGAGTACTCCCCATATCAACATTCTCAAGCTCTACACTGTGTTACTAGCCCTCAGGCACTTCCGTCCGTTCCTACAGGTCCAACCTGTCCTAGTCAGGTCAGACAATACATCTACGGTGGCGTATATCAACTGCCAAGTAGGAACGCACTCCCGTCAACTTCACTCTCTGGCAAGAGAAATCTTGCTATGGAGCAGCGAACATCTGCTTTCTCGCAGAGCAACACATATGCCAGGCAGACTGATCTCAGGTTCGGATTATTGTTGTGGGTGAATCCCCTACAATGGGAGTGGGAACATCATCCAGAAGGAGGTGTAGGGGCCTTTACGGCAGGGCAGCAACCGATCTGTACGCATCATCCCAAACCATCTAAATTGGGCTGAGGTCGGGTGATTGAGGAGACCAGGTCATCTAATGCAGCAGATGCTTTACGGTGGGAACCACACGTCTCAGAAAGACACAGCGATTGGAACCAAAAATCTCCAATTTGGACTCAATGCCTGATTCATGCAGTTTCCTCTGAACAGTTGATGTTGAGAAGTGTCTGTTACTTGAACTCTATGACACACTTATTTGGGCTCTGCTTTCTGAGGCTGGAAACACTAATGAACTTATCCTCTGCAGCAGAGGTAACTCTGGGTCTTCCTTTGCTGTGGCGGTCCTCATGAGAACAAGTTTCATCATAGCGCATGATAGATTTTTGCAACTTCACTTAAAGAAACTTTAAAAGTTCTTGAAATATTCTGCATTGACTGACCTTCATGTCTTAAAATAATGATGGACTGTCATTTCTCTTTGCTTATTTGAGCTGTTCTTGCCATAATATGGACTTGGTCTTTTACCAAATAGGGCTATCTTCTGTATACCATCCCTACCTGATTTGCTCAAATGCATTAAGGAAAGAAATTCCACAAATTAACTTTTAAGAAGGCACACCAGTTAATTGAAATTAATTCCAGGTGACTACCTCATGAAGCTGGTTGAGAGTGTGCCAAGAGTGTGCAACGCTGTCATCAAGGCATATGGTGGTTATTTGAAGAATCTCAAATATAAAATATATTTTGATTTGGTTAACATTTTTGTTGATTACTACATGATTCCATATGTGTTATTTCATAGTTTTGATGTCTTCATTATTATTCTACCATGTGGAAAATAGTACAAATAAAGAAAAGGCCTGGAATGAGTAGGTGTCCACATTTTTGAATGGTACTGTATATATGGATATAGTTTGGTGCCTAAAATAAGGGGATAAATACATGTAAAATAAAAGTGTTTCTGACCTTTCTTATATCTCTCAGATATAGGACAAACACTTCAGAACTAACATCCTTTAGACTTTTTTGGGGACTATCTGTTGTTCCATGTAGTTTATATTGGCTAATAGCAGTAATGCCAAATTCAATGTTTCATCCAATATTGTTTTAATCTTTTGGGGGGATACCTTAAGAGGGCATACAATTCTAAATCAAATAGCTAAATAATCCTTGATATGACCATCTTAAAACAATTCCATGTTAGCTTAGACCCCCCCCTCCCACACTTCTCTAGAGTGTAAAGACTGTTGCTTACCTTGGCCACGTGACCTTCATGCGCTCTCGGTTCAACCTTCATGTACTCTCTCGTTTGGAGGTTCCTGCACCCTCTCTGGCGCACTGTCCTCGGTGAAAATAAAACTATGGGTTACGGTATGTAACACCGGTTCTCAGAAAGAGATTAGGGAGACATCTCACCAGATTGCCCCTCTTTCACGACTTGTGAAAGAGGTAATTCTTTGAATGAGGAAATTAGAGCATTGCTGGGTGCTATATAGACACGCGGGGCTGAGGAATCAGTAGTACATATTAGATTCACATGCTACAGTTATCCCAGCCATAAAGTCCCTTTCTTCTTTTCATCATGGAACTTGCAATTTGAAAAGTTTCGCCTGAAGCCTCCAACTGAAATAAACGTGATTTAATTTATCCATTGTAATAGTGTTTGATAGATGTGTCCATCGCTGGGCTCTGTCAGGCCATTTTGGCATTCTATTCCCTACATAGTGCACTACTTTGGACCAGACAAAATTTGTGCACTATGTAGGGAATGGGGTGCCATTTGGGACACAAACACCTGGCTGCAGGAATCAATAGTCTGAAAAGGGCATGCACACACATGTGAATCTATGCGTTCTCCACCAGTCCTGCATCTTGTGTATGTCCCAAATGGCACCCTATTCCCTATGTAGTGAACTACTTTTGACCAGGGACCATGGGAAACAGGGTGCCGTTTGGGGGGGACCTTATGGGCCTTCACCATACAGAGTGTAAGGGTAACAGAGCAATCCAGCAACGCAGGGCCTGGCTTTCAAACTAAACACACTCTCATTATAGCAGGTCAGCCCCTGAATATATGTTTACTATTACAAGTTTACTGCTGTTGTCGGTGGGTGCTCCAGCCCTGTGTAGTTTGGACACCTCCCTGTTGAGTCGGAGACACAATAGAAGCGACAACAGGTTACAAGAAGACATCATCAAATCTGCTCTGAGCTGAGCTCACACTTGTGTGGGTAGACGGTGATGAATATGCATCCCGAGTTTTCTCTGTGTATTTCACATAGACAAGGTGGGATAGGAAGGCATGACTAAATTAGTTTCACTAAATATCCGTCCATGTAACTCTAATTCAGTCTGCTACCTGATAATGATGGTGAAACAAGTTACATTCATCACACCTTGAGACAGGCTCTTTAGCAAAAACTTAGGTCAAATAAATGAATGATTCAAAGTTTTATTGTCACATGCACATGGTAGAGCAGTAGTAGAATACTACAGTGAAATGCTTACTTGCGAGCTCTTTCGCAAAAATGACTTGACTAGAATATAGTATATACATTTGCAATATAAAACATGATGTACACTTTTTTTTAAAGTGATCAATGTTCCATGTCTATGTACATAGGGCAACAGCCTCTAAGGTGCAGGGATAAGTAACCGGGTGGTAGCCGGCCAGTAACAGTGACTAAGTTTAGGGCAGGGTGGAAACCGGCTAGTGATGGCTATTTAACAGTCTGATAGCCTTGAAATAGATGTTTTTCAGTCTCTCTGTCCCAGCTTTGATGCACCTATACTGACCTTCTGGACGATAGCAGGGTGAACAGGTCATGGCTCGGGCGGCTGGGGTACTTGATGAACTTCTGTGCCTTCCTGTGGGCTGAACGCACCACCCTCTGGAGAGCCCTGCGGTTGCGGACGGTGCAGTTGCCCTACCTACAGTAATACAGCCTGACAGGATGCTCTCAATGGTGCAGTTGCCCTACCTACAGTAATACAGCCTGACAGGATGCTCTCAATGGTGCATCAAATTCAAATGTATTTATTTATATAGCCCTTCGTACATCAGCTGATATCTCAAAGTGCTGTACAGAAACCCAGCCTAAAACCCCAAACAGCAAGCAATGCAGGTGTAGAAGCACGGTGGCTAGGAAAAAGGCCAAAACCTAGGAAGAAACCTAGGAAGAAACCTAGAGAGGAACCAGGCTATGTGGGGTGGCCAGTCCTCTTCTGGCTGTGCCGGGTGGAGATTATAACAGAACATGGCCTCTGTAAAGTTTGTGTTTGTGAAGAACTGCGGTCTTGCAAAAAGTAAAAAGCTGCAAACAACAGATTGACCCTCTGTTTTGAGGAACATTAGCAACAAGCACAATGCTATACTATTCAAAATAAATTCACCAGATAATGTGAGCAGAGCTCCATAAGAATTTTGTAGGAAAGATACTGCTGCAACTTTTTAATTTAATTTATAAAAAGGCACTGTGGTATAATTAATGTTCAGTAGTCTGAGTGCTTTTCATTGAATCAAATTAATACCTCAGTCAGACTTAGAACCCCTTTTCCCATGAGATGAAGAGACTCTTCAGTAAAGATTAACAGGATGTTGTTTCACAGCATGGATGCATCCCAAATTGCACCCTATTCTCTATATAGTGCATTACTTTTGACCTTGGCCCATAGGGAATCCCATAGAGCTCAGGTAAACATTTGTGCACTATAAAGGGAATAGGGTCCCATTTCGGACGCATACACAATCTCCCCAGCCACTCATCCACCACACATCAGTCCAGGGAGAACAGCCTGCTTTTACAGCTTTGCTTCCAAAACAATGGCAATAAAGCAAACCCCAGCTGCTTGTCGCCATACCCACACAAGATACTTTTCAGTTCACACCCCTAATGGTGGCCATTAGCTCCCCTCTTCACCTCTCTCCCTCCCCTCCTCAGCCTTCTTCCGCCCAGCACAGTTGCATTCCTAAAGCAATGGCCAGGATGCAGTGGTTTACTCATCTATGTGAATGAGAGGCCCCACGCATTAACAGATCACCCTCGATGGTGTGTGACATTGTCTTTCACTAATCTCCTTATCCTGGTGGTATGACTTAATTTTCAATGGTAAGGAATAATGATGCATAAAATACATTTGAAAAAGTACATATGAATACATAATGTAACATACATAGGGATAGACCTACATGTAACTTGTATTTCCTCAGTGCTATTGTATGGGGGATGTGCAGTTGTACCTGAACCAATGTGACTTGCCTTTGTGAGCACAGAAATTGAAGGAAAGCAAATCGAGTACCCCTGTCTGAGGCTATTCAGAAGGAATCCATCCCAGGATCTTCAATATCAGATGGGCCCCAGTCAGAGCTCTGGTATTGATCCTATGCTTCAGCACTTCTCTATGGGTCTTTTTAGCAGAAGCTTTCAGTCCTACAGATAAGAACTGTGGAGACAGATTACTCATTACTCATATGGAGTCTGCCAGCCAGTCTTTATGCCATCTTGATATTCAAAGCTCACCTTTAACCTAGAATCCTTAATGGTGAAACAACCACGTCTATTTGCGATATTACAGCAACAAAGAGTTTGACAACAACAAGCAGTGTTTTTTCCCCTTGGACATCATTGCAATCGCGATATACACTACATGACCAAAAGTATGTGGACAGCAGCTCATCTCATTCCAAAATCATGGGCATTAATACGGAGTTGGTCACCCCTTTGCTGCCATTACAGCCTCCACCTTTCTGAAGGCTTTCCACTAGATGTTGGAACATTGCTGCGGGGACTTTGCTTCCATTCAGTCACAAGAGCATTAGTGAGGTTGAGCACTGATGTTGGGCAATTAGACCTGGCAGTCTGTGTTCCAATTCATCAAAAAGGTGTTAGATGGGGTTGAGGTCAGGGCTCTGTGCAGGCCAGTCAAGTTCTTCCACATCGATCTCAACAAACCATTTCTGTATGGACCTCGCTTTGTTCACAGGGGCATTGTCATGCTAAAACAGGAAAGGGCCTTGCCCAAACTGTTGCCACAAAGTTGGAAGCACAGAATCGTCTAGAATTTCATTGTATGCTGTAGTGTTAAAATATCCCTTCACTGGAACTAAGGGGCCTAGCCCGAACCATGAAAAACAGCCCCAGGCCATTATTCTTCCTCCACCAAACTTTACAGTTGGCACTATGCATTGGGGCAGGTAGGGTTCTCCTGGCATCCTCCAAACCCAGATTTGTCCACTGCACTGCCAGATGGTGAAGCGTGATTCATAACTCCAGAGAACCCACTGCTCCAGAGTCTAATGGCGGCAAAAGCTTTACGTCACTCCAGCTGACGCTGGGCATTGTACATGGTGATCTTAGGCTCTGCCATGGAAACACATTTCATGAAGCTCCCGACAAACAGTTCCTGTGCTGACGTTGCTTCCAGAGGCAGTTTGGAACTCAGTAGTGAGTGTTGCAAATGAGGACAGATGATTTTTACGTACTACACGCTTCAGCACTCAGCAGTCCTGCTCTGTGTGCCCTACCACTTCACGGCTGAGCCGTTGTTGCTCCTAGACATTTCCACTTTACAATAACAGCACTTAAAGTTGACCGGGGAAGCTCTAGCAGGGCAGAAATTTGACTGACTTGTTGAAAAGGTGGCATCCTATGATGGTGCCATGTTGAAAGTCACTGAGCTCTTCAGTAAGGCCATTTTACTGCCAATGTTTGTCTATGGAGATTGCATGGCTGTGTGCTCGATTTTATACGGCTGCCAGTAACGGGTGTGGCTGATATAGCCAAATCCATTAATTTGAAGGGTGTCCACATATTTTTGTATATATAGTGTATGTTTTTTTACCATGCTGCTCAAAGCTTTAATAAATAAATACATTTAAAACATTTAAACAACAACTTTTCAAACAGCTCTTACAACTTGTCAAACAGCTCTTACACTAAAAGGGCATTATCATATTTTTTTTTACAAATGCACAGTATTATTCCAACCTCATAGTGTGGAAATATATATAAAACACTGCACTGGGTCTATGCTCCAAGCTCAGGATATCATTGATGCTTCTTGGAAAAGCTGTCTTGTTTTTTGGAGTGCGTTTTTGCACCAGGTGTTGTGGTTGTTTTTAAATATTTAGATGTTGGACTACATTACTCCTATGGGATGATAGTTTATTGCATTTCTCATGCCACATAACTAAATAGGCTGTTACAAGCACTACAGGCCTGATGAAAGTAAAGAAAGTCATAAACACAAACATGATGCAACACTTCAAAAACAGCTAGTAACTCTTTGACAGGTATGATCAAATTGGAAAGTCCATTAATTCAGGTTACTGTTATTCATGAACACACACACCTAAACAAAAACACGTCAGCTGTAAATTGTCACATTGGACAACATTTTCCTGCCAGAGTGGCTGAGTGTGTGAGCCACATGTAACCAGCCTAATCTGATGAGAACACTGGGGCCTGAGTTGTCTGTTTTGGTAATGCATTTGAAGCTAGGGCCTGCCACACTACCCTGTGTACTTCCTGGGGAAAATGAAGCTGGTGAGTGCTCTCTCGATCTCTCACTCGCCCTCTCTTCCTCCTCTCCCTTTCTGCATTTCTAATGTCTCACCATATGAGATTGAATGGGGGGGAAGGTAGAGTAGAGTAGTGGATTTTCTGGAGTGCAGATCCAGAGGGGTAAATGATTGCCCTCTAGGGGATGAAAAGAGAGCTAGAAAAGCCTTATAAGAGGTGAATCTGGCAGCGGGGAAACAATAACTGATGCTAGGGTGGTCTTTAGAGAGAGGCTGCACTGTTCCTTGACACAGCAATCTTTGCTTCGGTCTCTGATAATATGACTCTATCTCTCTGGGTCACACAGAGTGTTTCTTGGTAGTCTTTTAAACAAGTCTACTTTGAAAAAAAATGTATACACCTTACACACATGGTTATGGTCTTACAAAAAGAAGACCTGTACCAGATATAGAGTTGAAAATTACATTTTGAGTTTGCATCCCAATATTACTATTTTTAAACATCACAGAAGACTGAAATTTAACAAAAAAAATTATGTTGAATAATTATGAAATTATAAAAATATTAACATTCCACCCATGAGGCCACTACAGGGTGATTGTATCATTTGATTGCAGGAATGGGTTGCTACTGCAAAAATGAAAGTTGGGTGGTTGGTCGGGAACGTTTAGCAATCCAAAGTTTGCGTGTTCGAATGTCATCATAGACAACTTTTTAAGCTAATTAGCAACTTTGCAACTACTTACTACTTTTTAGCTACTTTGTAATTACTTAGCATGTCAGCTAACCCTTCCCCTAAACTTAACCCTTTAACCTAACTCCGAACCCTAACCTTAACCCTAACCTCAACCGAACTAATGTTAGCAACCTAGCTAACTTTAGCATAAGTCATCTAGCACCTAGCTAACATAAGCAACATATTGTAACAATTGTAATTGTAAACACATCATTGTAAACACATCATACGAATCATACGAATTGCAATTTGTAACATACAATACATCCTACAATTCGTATTATATTGTACGACCGCTATTGCATATTTCACTGTAACGTAACAGTAACCGAAAGGTCACTGGTTTGAATCCCTGTGCCGGCAAGGTGGAAAAATCTGCCATTCTGCCCTTGAGCAAGGTGGTTAACCCCCAACAACAACTGCACCTCGGGCACCAATGACGTGAAGATCAATTAAGGCAGCCCCGGGTACTTTTCTGATTCAGAGGGATTGAGTTAAATGCGGAAGACACATTTCGGTTGAACACATTAATTTGTGCAACTGACAAGGTATCCCCTTTCCCTTTCATATCATACTAAATGGATTTTAGTAACATATAATACGTTTTGCTCTGAGACCAGGTTGCAGACCATCACATTAAAAAACTGGGATAACTTTCTTCAAATATGTTGTACACCACGTGAGGTTGGTGGCACCTTAATTGGGGAGAATGGGCTGGTGGTAATGACTGGAGCGGAATTAGTGGATTGATATCAAATCCAGGTGTTTGATGCCATTCCATTTGGCCATTTCGGTAATTATTATGAGCCATTCTCCCCTCAGCAGTCTCCTGTGTTGTATACATCAGATGTCTACAAACAAAACAAGAGTGAAATACACATTATTGTGGGTACTGCCTAAATAATATACATTACTGAGCTCAGGCGCCACAATGAGTCTCACTAATCCATTCAATATTCTAGACATCTGTTTGGCCAGAGAAAACAAAGCAATGCAATAATACTTGTTTTATGGGGAGGACTGTATGAAACTGATGCACACTTGTCTTCGACTTTCCCAATGTATCGTCTGCCAATCCCTACCATCAGTGTACATAACATTTTCCTGTCTCCACACCGTCTACCAATGAAATCTCGTGTGGCAGCAAAGGGTTAACGGAATGTCTGGAAACTGCTGGGCGGAGTGAAGAGCTGTGATTGGGTAATTAAAAATGACGTAAACGATATGAAAGACCAAAAAAACTAGCTAAGAAGGCAGTTGGTAACTTTGGGAGGGGGTTGTTTGGTTGAGCGAGAAGTGTTAAGGGTAACTAACATAAGCTAAGTAGCACAGCAAGGAGTTACCAGAAAGTGCCCGTGGGTATTTAAAACGCGGCAGTGGACTTGAAACACACAACGGAACATGGTGCAGCAAACAGAACACAGTGAGACAGAGAGTAGCAGAGAAGCTACAGACACTGAGGAAAGCGAACTGATGGCGTGTAGCCCGGTGCCACTGAAATCCGTGAAAGCTGACTGGTGCAAGACAGCAACCGGTCACATCAAACGACCCATGAATGCATTTATGGTGTGGTCGAAAGTCGAGAGGAGAAAGATCATGGAGCAGTCTCCGGACATGCACAACGCGGAAATCTCCAAAAGACTGGGAAAGCGGTGGAAATTGTTGAAGGACAGTGAAAAGATCCCGTTTATCAGGGAAGCCGAGAGGCTCCGGCTACAACACATGGCTGACTACCCTGACTACAAGTACCGACCCAAGAAGAAACCAAAGCTTGACAGTTCCACAAAACAAGCCGCGCAATCACCGGAGAAGACTAACATTAAACCTGTGAAAGCCCCGGCTAAGAAATTCGCTAAATTAAAAACTATGAAGGCGGTGACAACGAGACCGTCTCACGACCCTCGTTATGACTATGTTTTCACCAGTTTTACAACTAGCAAATCTGTAAAAATGGAATATTCTGATGAGGATGACGACGAAGAGGACTACGAGGAGGAAGTGTTCTCTCGGATTAAAATGGAAGAGGACGAGGAACCAATACCGTACAACATCGCCAAAGTGCCGGCGAGTCCCACTCTGAGCTCCACTGCAGAGTCTGAGGGTGCGAGCATGTACGAGGAGTCCCGGAATGCGAACGCAGCTCCTACCAGACTGTTCTACAATTTCAAGAACATTACCAAGCAGAACACAATTTGCCCTGCATCACTCTCACCAGCATCTTCATTCAGGTCGGTCTCCACCTCGTCCAGTTCCAGCGAAGACGCCGATGACTTACTGGTTGACTTCAGTTTAAATCTAGCCTCCAGTGCTCACGGAGTGGAGCTGGGGACCTCGAATTCAGGAAATCTGTCTCTTTCCTTGGTGGATAAGGACTTGGACTCTTTCAGTGAGGGCAGCCTTAGCTCTCACTTTGAATTCCCAGACTATTGCACCCCCGAATTGAGCGAAATGATCGCAGGCGATTGGCTTGACGCTAACTTTTCAGATTTGGTGTTTACCTACTAGCTAGCTACGTACAAAAGGGAATCATTCTCTAGTAGTAGCGGGAACAGTGTTATATCAGTTTCCTCTCCAGACCTGTGTGCTATCATGTAGGCAAGGAGAGGGTCCTCGAACTGAAACAAATTCGTTACAATGCGGTACTATTGCAAAAAAAAAAAAAACTGTGACATTAATTTGTCACCATGACTTGGTTTTATGGATTTCCCTCGGATCTGCAGTGAAACTGCTCAAATTTAAAAGCGGACCACAGACTGAACTATGCATTCCCATCTCACTTGTAACCACTGGTCTGAACACGGCTGGGCTGATCCGAGGCAAAAATCTGAGACACTGTTCATTCAGGATGTATAACTTTTCAAAGGTGTTATGATTTTCTGTATTCCACAACTTTGTTTTAATTAGTTCCGATTCCCTCCTGTTATGGAAAAATTGTAAGTAGTAGGCTAACTCCGAATACTGTAAGTAGTACGCTAAATCCACAGGATGCAGCATTTTGATACATAACCAACACATACCTCATCTTTGGAAAAATATATATATTTTCTGGCATATTTTTGTACAGTTTAACGAAGGGAATGTTCTTACTGTGCTTTCAATTGTTTGTTTTTTAAAAGTTTTTTTTCAGGCACTTGTATCCGGTTTCATTTAGCATGCAAGGGTTGAAAAGATGTCAAGTTGCATCGACATGCCTTGCAATTATTTTAAGCTATGGTATATGTACAGAAGTAGAGCATATTTGGGGTGCTTAATGAGTTCAATTGGAATTGGTGACTGTGGACCTCTTGCTGGTACTAGATTTAAGATTGTACATGTTCTGTAAAATTGTAAAATTAGGAGTTTATGTATATGTGTGAATGGGTCCCAAATAGCAGGTATGAAACTGGATTTTCTTTGTATTTTATCTTATTGGCACATTTATTTCTCTTTATTTTGTGCAATATAGGCTACTCTTAAATGGACTGTCCACATTTTTTTTGTAGCAAATGAAATGCGTTACTTGTCGTCATGCTGAAGTCTGTATCTTGACAACTGAATAAATCAGCTGGAACTGATTCAACTGAATGTCCATGTTTTTTTAATGGGGACATTATTGATAAAAAATACTATTGGCTGTTTTTTAGGACTTATCTGGCCAAGTGTAGCAGCTATTTGGCAAGGACAACTCTTCAGCTTGTTTAAATTACATCAAATAGCCTCTCATTTTTTCATTACTTTTCAGTGTGGGCATTTTATTGAGACCTTGGCATCCCTGAGAAATGCTCTGATATCACACCTTGCAGTGATTTGTTCAACTTTAGCATTACTTTTACCCAATACTGTGTGAATGTCAACACCCTCTTCTTCCAATTGTAGGCCTACAGGTTATTGTACTATATTTTATGTTCCTGTGTTAACCTTTAAGTCATTCTTATCAGACATCTTACAGGATCTGTGCCTGCTCATGAACAAAGGTAGACTATTTAAGTGTATTATTCCCACTTATGATTTTGCAGGATGTTAAACTTTGCTCCTGATAATATTCAACTACATGAAGCCAAAGAAGTACAGTAGTCATCTCAAGACTTATTGGTGAGTCAAAATACTCCGGTCCCAACACCTCTCCTGCATTGGTCTGATCGCACCCTGACCAATGGCACCCTATTCACTGTATAGTGCACTAGTTTTGACCATAGCCCTATGAGGAGTGGTGTAGGGAATAGGGAATAACGTTCACTTTTTCACCACTGTTAATGCTGGTACCACTATCACTTGTTTTGAGACAGACAACTGGTAGGCTACAACTTGCATCCACACAGCCATTTTAAATAGGCTCATTGGTACCTTATTTGGATAGAGGTTAATCCACTCAATCATCTAATGTTCCTCACCTAGCTCGTCTCCTGTGGTGATATGTAAACATTGACAGCTATGGTTTGTTGGCTTTTGCCAGATAGACAGTGACCCATTCACCCCATAAAGTGTTTGTCTTAATTTGCAAAAGGAATACTGTTGCCTACCAGCTAAGCCACCACAATTTACATTTACTTTACCATGACTAGCAGAACAATTCAATCCCCACATTCACTCAGCCAAGTTGTATGTTCATAGAAGCAGTTAGTGTGTATGGGGTTGTGTGGCTTCCCATTTATAAATGTAGTACATGATTGCCATATTTTGATGGCATTTTCATCTATGGGGGACTGTAAGGACACAGGACATGCTCCTATTGGCACCCTATTCCCTATATAGTGCACTACTTTTGGGTAGAGCCCTATAGCTTCTAAACACATTAAAAGTCATGAAAAGATAGAGTTGGTCCAGACAACACTATGGCCTTTTGACGGATACAAAAACAGGTAGCAACCGTTTCATAATAGCACAAGACTGACTGCAATGTCAACATGCCGGCACCAGGCTACTTTACTCACTAGTCCTCCACACTGTGTCACAATATGCATGCATCAGCTCTAACACACACGAGGTGTGTGTTATTGCCTTTGGATCAGAGTCCTCTGTGCTCCTTCTCTTATTGACATAAGATGCTCTTCCTGTTGGAAGGAGAGAGCAGATGTGTTAACCTGCAGAACTTCAAAAACGAATAGCCTGAAATCATTAGCAAACACAACACACAGATAAAGGTCGTCAAGGCTTTTACTCTCCTAATGTTGTTTAGAAAATCTACGCTTGGCTTGATTCCAATTTAGTGGAGAGAGGCTAGAGAGTGCTTGTTCATCCTTGTTGCAAATGTATTACATTATGGACACATTTTTGTTCATGTGATGTATTTATTTGCAATTCTACAGCTGTTCTTCATGCTCCCGCAACACTTAGTTCTGCCCCTGTCCTTTATGGCCTGCATACCAAATGGCACCCTATTCCCTATTTAGTGCACTACTTTTGACCTGGGCCCATATAACTCTGGTAAAATGTAGTGCACTACATAAGGAATAGGGTGCCATTTCGGGGAAAATCCATTAACTTGGATTTGTCCCACACACCAACAGAACATAATGATTTGAAAATATAATTTAATCTTTTTGTGGTGTGGCTGTAGCCGCGTCGTAACAGAATATAGTCTCATGGATCTGGATAAGAGCGTCTGCTAAATGACTTAAATGTAAATGTTAAATGTTGATCAATATTTATTTAATCTATTATGATCTGTATTATATTCATAATCCAATTCAGTTAGGCCAAAGACACTCTACCAACCGACACTCTGGGATGCCTGAGTTTCAAACCAAGACAAAGAATCCATACATTGGATTTTGGAACACGGGGCCCTGTCTAGAGTGGGCCATACATATTAGTTGGAAAACAGCCTACCAGCTCATGGTTGTTATTCATTAGTGCACACCGTAGCAAAACATTTTGCAAAAGGAAAACGTATGTTTCTTAGTCCCTCCCTGTTTCAATCCGTGTTTTGAGTATGACTCCGCTCACTCCTTCCTTTGCCGCATATATGTTCATCTGTAGAAAGAAAGTTACAATCTGGCCTGCTGCCAAAATGCATCGGTTTGAATATTAATTCCATGTTCTTTTTGTGGAGAGCAGTGCTGTATGTCACCTTTCAGTGTACTCAAAGATCCTTGCACAGACCCTTTTCTAACTGTCCTGTATTTTGAGTGAGGTAAATAAAGCACTATATTAACTGTTTTTATGGCTTTACAAATTGCAATGCTTGTAAATGAGGAAGCTTGTTGATATATCTCTAACGGCTTTCTCCTTTCCGGTACGAAGCAAAAGAAGTAAAGACGAATAGGTTTAACGGTAGAGGATAATACTTCAAGTTTTTAAAATAATATCACCTCCTTCCATGTGGCTATCCTTAGAACCACTGACAACAAAGGGAATGTAATTTTCACTTAGGCCATAGAAAATAATTTAAAATGTAATACACGCCCAATTCCACTGTGTTCATAAAGCAAGACAAACATAATTCCCATTATCGGTCTCCCCCTGCTCACCATTCTTTAGGTTGCCCTGACAACCTAAAGGTGTATCAGCGCTCCGTCTCCCAAATGGCACACTATTCCCTATATAGAGGTAATCTAGTGCCATTTGGGACTCATCCATTGTTAGTGGCTCTAATTTGAAAGTCAATCTAGTGCTGTGGCTCACTGCATGATTAGCACAGGAAGCTGAGTGTGCTACAGGGGTTAATTATGATGAATGCAAAGCTCAGGCCTTTAGGGGTCTTAGTCCTAAAAATGAAGTGAACTCTTTCTCCAACCACATCAAGATTACATCCCAAATGGCACCCTGTTCCCTTTATAGTGCACTACTTTTGAGCCCAGAGGGCTCTGGTCAAATGTAGGGTATTTTAAAGGGAATAAGGTGCTGTTTGAAGGAAATAGGGTGCCGTTTGGGACGCCCCCAAATGTGCCATCCTGAATCTAGGTTCTAAATTAGGTTCCTTCCTCAACGTGTGATTGTCTTGATTACTAGACTGTGTTTAATTCATAATCTTAGTCTGTGTTTAATAGCATAATCTCCGGTTAAGATGTCTATGCTTGTCAGACACATCTAATATGGTTCAGATGAAATATGCCCCCTTGGTCTTCCTCTTAACTCGGTCATTGGCTGAATCCCAAATAATATCCTATTCCCTAGTGTTCTTCTCAAAAGTATTGCACGATGTACAGTGGCAAGAAAAAGTATGAACCCTTTGGAAATACCTGGTTTCTGCATAAATTGGTCAGTAAAGTTGATCTTCATCTAGGTCACAACAACAGTCTGCTTAAACTAATAACACACAAACAATTATACATTTTCATGTCTTTATTGAACACACTGTGTAAACATTCACAGTGCAGGGTGGGAAAAGTATGTTAACCTTTGCATTTAATAACTGGTTGACCCTCCTTTGGCAGCAACAACCTCAACCAAACGTTTTCTGTAGTTGCGGCTCAGACCTGCACAACGGTCAGGAGGAATTTTGGACCATTCCGCTTTACAAAACTGTTTCATTTTAGCCATATTCTCGAGATGTCTGGTGTGAACTGCTCTCGAGGTCATGCCACAGCATCTCAATCGGATAGAGGTCAGGACTCTGAGCCTCTCCAGAAGGCGTATTTTCTTCTGTTGATTTACTTCTGTGTTTTGGGTCGTTGTTCTGTTCCGTCAACCAACTTCTGTTGAGCTTCAATTGGCGGACAGATAGTCTAACATTCTCCTGCAAAATGTCTTGATAAACTTGAATTTATTTTTCCATCAGGGCTGTCCAGGCCCTGAGGCAGCCCCAAACCATTTTTTTTATTTCACCTTTATTTAATCAGGTAGGCTAGTTGAGAACAAGTTCTCATTTACAACTACGGCCTGACCAAGATAAAGCAAAGCCTTGCGACACAAACAACGGAGTTACACATGGAATAAACAAGCGTACAGTCAATAACACAATAGAAAAAAAGTCTATATACAGTGTGTGCAAATGGCGTGAGCAGGTAAGGCAATAAATAGGCCATAGTATCGAAGTAATTACAATTTAGCAAATTAACACTGGAGTGATAGATGAGCAGATGGGGATGTGCAAGTAGAAATACAGGTGTGCGAAAGAGCAGAAAAGAAAATTAAAACAATATGGGGAAGAGGTAGGTAGATTGTGTGGGCTATTTATAGATGAGCTATGTACAGCTGCAGCGATCGGTTAGCTGCTCAGATAGCTGATGTTTAAAGTTAGTGAGGGAAATATGTCTACAGCCATGATGCTCCCTCCACCATACTTTACAGTTAGGATGAGGTTTTGATGTTGGTGTGCTGTGCCTTTTTTTCTCCGCTCATAGGGTTGTGTTCCTTCCAAACAACTCAACTGTAGTTTTATCTGTCCACAGAATATTTTGCCAGTAGCTCGTGGAACATCCAAGTGCGCTTTTGCAAACTTCAGACATGCAGCAAAGTTTTTTTGGGACAGCAGTGGCTTTTTCCGTGGTGTCCTACCATGAACACCATTGTTGTTTATTGTTTTACATATTGTAGACTTGTCAACAGAGATGTTTGCATGTTCCAGAGATTTCTGTAAGTCTTTAGCTGACACTCTAGGATTCTTCTTAACCTCATTGAGCATTCTGCGCTGTGCTCTTGCAGTTATCTTTGCAGGACAGCCACTCATAGGGAGAGTAGCAACAGTGTTGAACTTTCTCAATTTATAGACAATTTGTCTTACCGTGGACTGATGAACATCAAGGCTTTTAGAGATACTTTTGTAACCCTTTCCAGCTTTATGCAAATTAACAATTCTTAATCTTAGGTCTTCTGCGATCTCTTTGGTTTGTGAGGCATGGTTCACATCCGGCAATGCTTCTTGTGAATAACAAACTCAAATTCGGTGAGTTTTTTTTATAGGGCAAGGCAGCCCTAACCAACATCTCCAATCTCATCTCATTGATTGGACTCCAGGTTAGCTGACTCCAATTAGCTTTTGCAGAAGTCATTAGCCTAGGGTTTCACATACTTTTTACAACCTACACTGTGAATGTGTAAATTATGTATTTAATATAGACAAGAAAAATACAATCTGTGTTATTATTTTAAGCACACTGTCTATTGTTGTGACGTAGATGAAGATCAGATCAAATGTGATGTCTAATTTATGCAGAAATTCAGGTAATTCCAAAAGGTTCACATACTTTTTCTTGCCACTGTGGGTAAAGGGTGCCATTTCGGACACAGTCATTAAAGAGAAGTTGACCTGAGGAATGACCATTAGAACTGTTCTATTATGTATGATGTCGTAGTAGTAGGTAGTATGATGTCAATACTATGTTCTCTCTGTCAAATCACTGTTGTTGTAACATGGGATATAAAGACATTAACTTCTTATGGCTTGAATCCCGCTAACGGGATTGATATGACAACAGCCAGTGAAAGTGCAGGGCGCCAAATTCAAAACGGAAATCTCATAATTAAAATTCCTCAAATATAAGTATTTTACACCATTTTAAAGATAAACTTGTTGTCAATCCCACCACAGTGTCCGATTTCAAAAAGGTTTTACGACGGAGGCACACCAAACGATTATGTTAGGCCTGTACCTAGTCACAGAAAAACACAGCCGTTTTTCCAGTCAAAGAGAGGAGTCACAAAAAGCAGAAATGGAGATAAAATGAATCACTAATCTTTGATGATCTTCATCAGATGACACTCATAGGTCTTCATGTTACGCAAATCATGAATGTTTTGTTCGATAAAGTTCATATTTATATACAAAAATCTGAGTTTACATTGGCGCGTTGTTTAGTAGTTCCAAAACATCCGGTGATTTTGCAGAGAGCCACATCAATTTACAGAAATACTCATAATAAACATTGATAAAAGATACAACTATCATGGATGGAATTATAGATACACTTCTCCTTAATGCAACCGCTGTGTCAGATTTTTAAAAAACTTGACCGAAAAAGCACACCATGCAAAAATCTGAGTACAGCACTCAGACAACAAATCAAGCCATACAGATATCCGCCATGTTGTGGAGTCAACTGAAGTCAGAAATGACATTATAAATATTCACTTACCTTTGATCTTCATCAGAATGCACTTCCAGGAATCTCAGTTCCACAATAAATGTTTGATTTTGACAAAAAATTCAAAAAGTTCCGTTACAGTCCGTAGAAACATGTCAAACGAAGTATAGAATTAATCTTTAGGATCTTTTTAACATAAATCTTTAGTAATGTTCCAACTGGAGAATTCCTTTGTCTTCAGAAATGCAATGGAATGCGCGTGACCAGCTCATGCCACCCTGCCAGACCATTGACTCATTCAGCTCCCATTCCCCCCTCATTCACAGTAGAAGCATCAAACGGTTCTAAAGACTATTTACATCTAGTGGAAGCCTTGAAGTGCAATTTGACCCCATAGACACTGTATATTCGATAGGCAAAGAGTTGAACAACTACAAACCTCAGATTTCCCACTTCCTGGTTGGGTTTTTTTCTCAGGTTTTTGCCTGCCATATGTGTTCTGTTATACTCACAGACATCATTGAAACAAAATAGAAACGTCAGTGTTTTCTATCCCAATCTACTAATAATATGCATATTTTAGCAACTGGGCCTGAGTAGCAGGCAGTTTACTCTGGGCACCTTATTCATCCAAGCTACTCAATACTGCCCCCAGCCATAAGAAGTTAACTTCTTCGATATAGGGGGCGCTCTTTTAATTTTTGGATAAAAAACGTTCCCGTTTTAAACAAGATATTTTGTCACGAAAAGATGCTCGACTATGCATATACTTGACAGCTTTGGAAAGAAAACACTGACGTTTCCAAATCTGCAAAGATATTATCTGTGAGTGACACAGAACTGATGCTACAGGCGAAACCAAGATGAAATTTCAAACAGGAAATGCCCCAGATTTTGAATGCGCTTTGTTCCAATGTCTCCTTATATGGCTGTGAATGCGCAAGGAATGAGCCTACACTTTCTGTCGTTTCCCCAAGGTGTCTGCCTGGGAGTTAATTTGGAAAAAAGTTCGGCGTTGTAATGACTGAATTTTAGTTTTTTTTTCTTAGCCAAACGTGAACAAAAAGGAGCGATTTCTCCTACACAAATAATCTTTTTGGAAAAACTGAACAGTTGCTATCTAACTGAGAGTCTCTTCATTGAAAACATCCGAAGTTCTTCAAAGGTAAATGATTTTACTTGAATACTTTTCTTGTTTTTGTGAAAATGTTGCCTGCTGAATGCTAGGCTTAATGCTATGCTAGCTATCAATACTCTTACACAAATGCTTGTGTAGCTATGGTTGAAAAGCATTTTTTTTTTGAATCTGAGATGACAGTGTTGTTAACAAAAGGCTAAGTAAGCTTGTGAGCCAATATATTTATTTCATTTCATTTGCGATTTTCATGAATAGTTAACGTTGCGTTATGGTAATGAGCTTGAGGCTATAATTACGCTCCCGGATATGGGATTGCTCGACGCAACAGGTTAAGGGATATTATTTAGATTGCTTTAGAAGTATTTCAAAGTCAGGAGGTAATATATAAAGAGTGAGGACAGATCATTAACAAGGTGTGATGTGAGATGTTATGTTGGTGCTTTTCTATTTATTTCTATGTTCGTGCTTTTCTATAAACCAATTTCTGTGTTCATGTAATTATGAATCTGCAATTTGGCAGTACGACCAGACCCTTGTTCTGAGAATGATATTTAAGTTTTGAGAACAATATCTCAGAAGTACAGAGTACAGATCCCCAAAAAACGACTTAAATAGTACTTTAAAGTGTTTTTACATAAGCACTTTTACAACACTGCCAAACGGGCGCTTAAATACATTTGGCCACACCTATACTTGGCATGAAGGCCATCTATTTTGAGGTAAATATACCACAGAACATTAAACATGACGGAGAGACCATATACATGCTCTCCAAACAGACAACGAAGATATTGACAGTAACCTGGTGTTGAGCAGTTTGGGCTCTCCAAACAATGTTTCCACTTGGAGAATGAGAATGGCATGAATGTACAGTTAAAGTTGGATTTAACATATACATAGGTTGGAGTCAATAAATCTAGTTTTTCAACCACTCCACACATTTCTTGTTAACAAACTATAGTTTTGGCAAGTTGGTTAGGACATCTACTTTGTGCATGACACAAGAAATATTTCCAACTTTTGTTTAACAGACAGATTATTTCAGAACGTGGTACCTTCAGGCCTTTGGAAATTGCTCCCAATGATGAACCAGACTTGTGGAGGCCTCCAAATTTTTTTGCGGTGCAGTAACCAAACATTGTAAATTAATGTGGGACTATGTTGGGATTAACAGTAACTTCACTGATGAATATATTTCTCACGGGGTATTGATAAAACATTGACTAACAATTTACACAATGAAACAAAGTGATAACGAATTGGTGAGAGTCAGTGGAGAGAAATGTGCCTGTTGCCAGACACCACTCCCACTGATTCTCGTCTCTACATTTTACATTACGCTTGAGACACGTTCCTCACACATAAGCAGTAATCTTAATACATTGTCAGGACGTAAACCCCCCAGCAGTGACAACTTCTGTGCCACACCCAGGAACATTTTGCGGTGCAGTTATTTTCTCTCCAAGCCCAGAGAAAGGGTCAGAGCACACCCTCTCCTCTCCAGGCTCCAGAGAGAGCTCGGTCATAATCAACTCAGTGTCAGTCGGGATAAAAACCTCACACACCCCATGATAGGGCAGACACTCCTGGAACAGCAGAGGAGCAGGAAGGAGACAGTTCGGCCTCCAACACGACCTCCTCACCAGAGTGCAGAGGGGGGCGTATCACATTATTCACTTAGCCTACCACAGAGATGAGAAGCATTTATTCCAGCTTTTTATGGAAACCCAAAGGATCAATACCTCCCAAGTGGCTTTCCATAGCCACCCCCCTACACACACTGTCCATTGTGCTGACACAGCGCAGATTTGAGATTTGTTTTGCGCCAACCTGTCACTCAATCATTTGAACTTTTTTGCTATTTTTATAAAGAACATAAGACTGAAAGGGGCCCAAGTTTGAACTGACGGGGCTAAGCCCTCCCAGAGTGCAAAGAACCTTGGCGTGACCCTGGACAACACTCTGTCATTCTCTGCAAACATCAAATCAGTAACTCGCTCCTGCAAGTTCATGCTCTACAACACCTGTAGAGTATGACCTTTCTTCACAGTGCAGGTCCTAATTCAGGCACTTGTCATCTGCCATCTAGACTACTGCAATTCTTTGTTTGCTGGGCTACCCACTTGTGCCATAAACCCCCTGCAACCTATCCAGAATGCCGCAGCACACCTGGTGTTCTCACACTCTACTGGCATCCAGTCGATGCCCACATCCTCTTCAAGACCCTGGTGCTTGCTTACGGGCAGCAAGGGAAACTGCCCCTCCTTACCTTCAGACTATGTTCATACCCTACATCCCAACCCGAGCAGTCTGTTCCACCACCTCTGGTCTCTTGGCTCTCCCAGCTCAACGGGAGGACAACTCCGCTCAGCCCAGTCAAAGCTCTTTTTATAAAAAATATGGCTAGGAAAAACTCCTTAGAAAGGCAGGAACCTAGGAAGAAACCTAGAGAGGAACCAGGCTCTGAAGGGTGACCAGTCCTTTTCTGACTGTGCCGGGTGGGGATTACAATAGTACAAGGCCAGATTATGAACATCTTGAATAACAGATGACCAGCAGGGCTTGAAATGTATCTGAATAAATGACTCTCACGGCCCCCACCTCATGTTATTTTTTTCATTGATTCTCAATTCGACTACAAACCTATCATCGGTATGCGTGGTCAAAGAGCTCTATGTTCATGTCATCTGACCAATGTACTGGTTCCAATCCACGTGCCAATACTGTTTAGCAAACCTCTGCCGTTTGCATTTGTTGGGTAACATGAAAATTAAGCTCTTTGGCCACACAAAACCAGTGATGGGTTTGGCGTCAATGACAATGCATGAGCAGAAAAGAACCCCATTACCTGCTGTATAATATGGTGGTGGATTTTTTTATGTTAGGGGGCTATTTTGCTTCTGTTGGTCCTAGGGCCCCTGGGCATCAAGAACTTTCCCCAGTACTAGGACATTTTAGCCAAAAACCTGCTTGCCTCTGACAAGAGGCTGAAACTTGGCTGTAAGTGGATCTATCAGCAACGCAATAACCCCAAGCACACATCAAAATCGACAAATAAATAGTTAATTGGCTTTGAAATCAACATTTTGCAATGGCCATCTCAGTCTCCGGAATTGAAACCCATTGAAAAAGGATCAGTGTCGTTATCCTTGCAAGGTGAGGTATTGAAACCAGTGGTATTGAAAACAGGGTGTCAATAATTCTGACATACACTACCGGTCAAAAGTTTTAGAACACCTACTCATTCAGGGGTTTTTCTTCATTTTACTATTTCCTACATTGTAGAATAATAGTGAATACATAAAAACTATGAAATAACACATATGGAATCATGTAGTAACCAAAAATGTGTTAAACAAATCAAGATATAGTTGAGATTCTTCAAATAGCCACCCTTTGCCTTGATGACAACTTTGCACACTCTTGGCATTCTCTCAACCAGCTTCAGCTAGAATACTTTTCCAACAGTCTTGAAGGAGTTTCCACAAATGCTGAGCACTTGTTGGCTGCTTTCTCTTCACTCGGTCATCCCAATTTGGTTGAGGTCGGGGGATTGTGGAGGCCAGGTCTTCTGATGCAGCACTCCATCACTCTCCTTCTTGGTAAAATAGCCCTTACACAGCCTGGAGGTGTGTTGGGTCATTGTCCTGTTGAAAAACTCCTGATCGTCCCAATAAGCCCAAACCAGATGGTGTATCGCTGCAGAATGCTGTGGTAGCCAGGCTGGTTGTGTGCCTTGAATTCTAAATAAATCACAGAGTGTCACCAGCAAAGCACCCCCACACACCCCCCTCCATGCTTTACAGTGGGAAATATACATCAGTTCACCCACACGCGTCTCATAAAGACACTGCGGTTGGATCCAAAAATCTCAAATTTGGACTCCAGACCAAACAACTTACTTCCATCAGTCTAATGTCCATTGCTTGTGTTTATTGGCCCAAGCAAGTCTCTTCTTCTTATTGGTGTCCTTTAGTAGTGGTTTCTTTGCAGCATTTCAACCATGAAGGCCTGATTTAAACAGTCTTCTTTGAGCAGTTGATGTTGAGATGTGTATGTTAGTTGAACTCTGAAGCATTTATTTGGGCTGCAATTTCTGGGGGCTGCTAACTCTAATGAACTTATCCTCTGCAGCAGAGGTAAATGGGTCTTCCATTGCTGTGGCGGTCCTCATGAGAGCCAGTTTCATCATGGTGCTTGATGGTTTTTGCGACTGCACTTGAAGAAACTTTCAAAGTTCTTGACCTTCATGCCCTAAAGTGATGATGGACTGTCTTTTCTCTTTGCTTATTTGAGCTGTTCTTGCCATAATATGGACTTAGCCCTATTTTGTAAAAGACCATCTTCTGTATACCTTGTCACAACACAACTGATTGGCTCAAACGCGTTAAGGAAAAAATACCACAAACTTTTAACAACGCGCACCTGTTAATTGAAATGCATGCCAGGAAATGCAAGCCACCTCATGAAGCTGGTTGAGAGAATGCAAAGAGTGTGCAAAGCTGTCATCAAAGGCAAAGGGCTATTTGAAGAGTCTCAAATATATTTAGATTTGTTTAACACGGTTTTTGTTACTATATGTGTCATTTCATAGTGTTGTTGTCTTCACCATTATTCTGCAATGTAGAAAATACTAAATGAAGAAAACCCCTTGAATGAAAAGGTGTTCAAAAACTTTTGACCGGTAGTGTATATTTTAGTATTTGTTTTATTACTCAAAATCTCTTGCTCTGAGCAATTTTTGGGATTATACAATATAGCTAAGTATTTTAATTATTTATTTTATACAGTAACTTTTGCTCATCTTTATCAAGAGTGTCAATAATTTCGGACCCCACTGTATCTATGTACTGTATATGTGCGTATGTCTACCGGGGAGAATGGATTATGCAAAAGATACATTTCCGTTGCAAATGGAAAATAAAGAAATCTTATTTTTCTTCTGTCAAAGATTTATCAGACTGACAAAACACTACAAGCAAATCTGCTCCAGCAATGCCATGCTGCTGTTCGGAGTGAGTGAGTACCTGCTAGGGGCCATTGCCAACAGTGTTTCATGCCTGCGAACTAAGGTGGTCTTCAGGGGGAATGAAGACACAGACAGACACCCTAGACAGCCAGACATATTTTAATGTTGGTTATATGATACATACATGTGCTAACAGAATCTAGTTGCATGTGATCAAACCAAATTGGGCCTCGTGTCTAAAGCCTGAAATTATGTCCATAACTCATGAAGGCACCTGCTGCTAGGGTGCAGGTGGGGATTCAAGAGAACATCATGTTTTTGTAGTTCAGGTCAAGCCTCAAGCATACATTTCAGGCAAATTTGTGTCCAATTTTGAAGGAGAAAAGAGGAGCTCCACTCCCTCATGTGCTCCAGGTGGAGTTAGGATTTTGTTCCAAATGACACACTATTCCCTCTATAGTGCACTACTTTGGACGAGACACAATAGGAAATAGGGTGCCTTTTGGGGACGCAGGCTGAAGCTCTGTCCTTACAAGGAGCTATTAAAAAGGGGCATTTAATATCCAAAACCAAAGTAGAATAAAATGGATTAATCATTAAAGCCCAATTGTTATGTCGAGTTCTTAATTAAGAGACTGGGTAATCCAGCAATTCACATCTAATCCAGCAATTCACATCTGAGTTGGCTGGCTGGTTAGACAATGTCTGCCTACCAACTGGCACCCTATTCCCTACATAGTGTACTTTTCTCCAGGGCCCCTAGCGGACTCTGGTCAAAAGTAGTACACTAGATAGGGTATAGGGTGCCATTAGGAGCATATTCACTGTACCCGTCATGTACGGTTTACCATAAGCCTTATTTT
Source organism: Oncorhynchus nerka (assembly GCF_034236695.1). NCBI lineage: Eukaryota > Metazoa > Chordata > Actinopteri > Salmoniformes > Salmonidae > Oncorhynchus > Oncorhynchus nerka. The sequence goes on along the minus strand of NC_088408.1, from coordinate 50,225,298 downwards.
TACTTAGTTGGCCAGTTTTAAAAGACCAGCGCACGGCAAACAAATCCCCTATTCAAAAGGCTCTTAAGAGACACCATACTTTCCTCATCCACTAAGTATCAACTTCAGCTCAGTTAATTGCACTGCATTTAAAACAATTTGGGCCCGTGGTGACAGAGCCTAGCTCCCTGATGAAAGCTAATGACGGCTGCATTTACATGCCGAAGCCTTTTGACAAGGCTCCCCATCATCACTCCACTTAGTACCCTACTCCTTAGCACTACATTATATAAGGAATAGGGTGTCATTTGGGATGCAGTCTTAGACATACACTTAAACATAGGAACCAGATTGACATACTTCTCAGGCGTTTTCATTTTGTCATTCTGACATGGTGGTAATTGCAGAGGGAAATGTTAGCTAGGCTAATGGACAGATGATTCAGCCTTGAGTCAGACTCAAACAAAGGCCTAAATTAAGAATATGTAACCACAGAATGTACATACAGGGAACTGTACTAGGCCTGGGAACAAATCTTTACTTTACTACCAGTAAAGACACAAGGTTTCAAGTGGCACAGAGGTCTAAGGCACTGCATCTCAGTCCTTGAGAGGTCACTACAGACACCCTGGTTCAAATCCAGGCGGTATCACAATTGTTCGTGATTGGGAGTCCCATAGGGTGGCTCACAATTGGCCAATCGTCGTCCGGGTTTGGCCGGTGTAGGCCGTCATTGTAATTAATAATTTGTTCTTAACTGACTTGCCTAGTTAAATAAAATAGTCTCTCATTCAGTTGTTTTGAAAGGCCATTTCTAAGCATTATTCAGGTGACATACAAAGCATTGCAATGCTGCAATTATTGAAGCCTTTGGATATGGAACACTAGCGCTGAATGTTTCGATAGAGAAAAAACAGATATCATACCCTCGGAGATTGTGCTGAGGTAAATCTTGCTGTGTGTAAGATATTGGGATATTACAGTGGCATGCACCGACACTGTGCCATGGAGAGGAGATGAGAAGAACTTTAGGGTTCAGGACAAGTCTATCTTTATTAACATGACAAGGCTGCACCCCACGATGCAGCAGAAATGGTAAATCAATGACTGTATCACGTAACCTCATCCTGGTGCCAGACTTCACCCCGATTAAGTCCCATTGTAGATGTGTTAAAATGGCAGCCTAATGGAATATCATGAGTTGTGGGGAAATGTAATAGGCTAGAGGATTAAATATATTCCCTTTGGTGCACTTACACGTTACAAAGACCGAAAATGTCCATAAAACCTCAAGGTAAAGGCTTGCACATATTGCACCAAATGTGGATCTAGCGTTCGTCTGCCGATTGTTCAGCGCGCTGTGTTTTAGAGACCACTCTGTGCAAGGTCAATGTATTCATTCCTCCAGTCAAACTTGCTTTTATTACCTTCAAGCGAATTCAAATTCTTTAACAGCACATATTTCCTTACTCCTTTCTCTGAAGTATTATAATTGACTGGACAGGTGAAAGCTATGGTCGAGCTCTTGCGTTTACCTGTCCAGTCATGTCTAGGAAGGAAGGATGCACTTTTGATGAATTCTCACAGGCCCAAGTAGCTTAAGGAGGCTAGGCTGTGCTGCTAAACTTTCTGAGTGGGAGGATACTAACTCCACCCTGAGACATTCTGAGGATGGGGTCCATTTCAGAGGATGTGTTAGGAACAATTCTAGATGGGTGAACCTCTTAGAGCTAGGGTGCAGTGTTTGGAAGTTCGGATAATTTACGTGCCCAAAGTAAACTGCCTGTTACTCAGGCCCAGAAGCTAGTATATGCATATAATTGGTAGCATTGGATAGAAAACACTCGGCAGTTTCTAAAACTGTTCATATAAGGTCTGTGAGTATAACAGAACTGATATTGCAGGTGAAAACCCTAGGAATATCCATCCAGATGTTGTTTTTTGAGGTCACTTTCCATCTCAATGTTTGTCTATGGGATATACAAATAAATAGCTCCCAGATTGCAGTTCATATGGATTCCACTAGATGTCAAGTCTTTGGAAAGGGTTTAAGGCTTGTTTTTGAAAAATGACTTAGTAATTGTAGTTTTTCAAGGTGGCTCTCATTTTGACTGTAGCCTTGTGGCTTGTGTAGATGAGGGTGCACACCTCGTTATTTATCTCCGGTATTGAACTACTACATTCAGTCTTAAATTTGATCATTTATTTACATATTAGGGCACCTGAGGATTGATTAGAAACGTTGTTTGACTTGTTTGGACAAAGTTTATTGGTAACTTTTGGGATTCCTTTGTATGCATATTGAACGGGTGGATAACTGAATCAAACGCGCCAACTAAACTGACTTTTTGGGATATAAAGAAGGACTTTATCGAACAAAACAACCATTTGTTGTGTAGCTGGGACCCTTGGGATTGCAAACAGAGGAAAATCTCAGAAATAGATGTTTTTAATGCTTTTGTAAGCGGGGCGCTGTCCTCAAATAATTGCATGGTATGCTTTCGCTGTAAAGCCTCTTTGAAATCTGACAAAGCGACTGGATTAACAAGAAGTTAAGCTTTTAAATGATGTAGGACACTGGTATGTTCATGAATGTTTAATATTACAATTTTGTCATTTGAATTTGGCGCGCTCCAGCTTCACCGGATGTTGTCAATTTTGATCCCGTTAACGGGATCCGTGTGCTAAGATTAAAAGGACGGACACTCCTGGGCTGTGTCCCACATGGCAACCTATTCCCTTTATAGTGCCCAGGGCCAATAGGGCTCTCGTCAAGAGTAGTGCACTATAAAGGGAATAGGGTGTCATTTGGGGTAAAGCCTTGTCCAATGCCATGCACATAGACGTCCGCTGTGCTATTCTGTTACAAGGCTGCAACTCGGCTTGTCGTTAGGAACACATGTAAGATGTGTGTACTTCTATGTGTAGTGGGGTCCATAATTATTGACACCATTGATAAAGATGAGCAAAAAATACTGTAAAATCAATAAGCTATATTGCAAAATATATTTGTTTAATTCTCCGCTAATTCAATTGCTCAGATAAAAATATTTTTTTTATTGCACAATCTAAAAAGATAAATCAAAATTATTGACACCTATTTTCAATAATCTAGCACTTGCGAGGGTAACGACACTGATAAAATTTTGTAAAATGTTTTATGAGATTGGAGAACAAATTGGGAGGGATCTTAGACCATTCTTCCAAAGAGAATCTTTCCAGATGCCTGATTGATCTCCTTAGTCTGTGCGTATGGACTGCCCTCTTCAATTCAAACCACAGGTTTTCAATGGGGTTCAAGTCTGGAGACAGAGAGCCATTGCAAGCTGTTGATTTTGTGGTCAATTAACCATTTCTTTGTTGAATTTGATTACTGATTAGGGTTATTGTCTTGATGGAAGATCCACCTGGCAGAAGCCACCACCCACTGAACACAGCTGTCAATTCAACATTGGTTCAACTTAATTGAAATTAAATTGGATACAATGCTGAGTCAACCATTGTGTGCCCAGGTTTTTGGCTAAAATTCCTGGTACTTGTTAAGGTCAACAGCATCATGAACTTTACCAAGGGCCTCAGGACAAGTGGAAGCAAAACAAACCAACAAACAAAAATACCTAAAGTTGTATTACAAAAGTAGTTTGAAATGTTTTGGCAAAGTTTACAGGTAAATTGAGATATTTTGTAGTGACGGAGCGCAAATTGGAAGCTGTTTTTTTCTGGATCAAACGCGGCAAATAAATGGACATTTTGGATATATATCGATGGAATTAAAAGGACCATTTGTGATGTTTATGGGACATATTGGAGTGCCAACAAAAGAAGCTCGTCAAAGGTAAGGCATGATTTATATTTTATTTCTGCGTTTTGTGTGGTGCCTGCAGGGTTGAAATATGCTACTCTTTGTTTACTGTTGTGCTTTCATCAGATAATAGCTTCTTATGCTTTCGCCGAAAAGCCTTTTTGAAATATGACATGTTGGCTGGATTCACAACGAGTGTAGCTTTAATTTGGTATCTTACATGTGTTATTTAATGAACGTTTGGATTTTATAGTATTTTATTTGAATTTGGCGATCTGCATTTTCCCTGGCAATTGGCCAAGTGGGACATGACTGTCCCGCCTATCCCAGAGAGGTTTAAGGAGCATTTTGGACCTAGACTTGGCGCTCCCGTACCGCTTTCCGTGCGGTAACAGAGAGAACAGCCTATGACTTGGGTGACTGGAGTCTTTGATAGCGTTTCAGTACTTTGCTGATATAAAACAGACAATCATAATCAGTCAAAAATATCAAATTCCCAATTTATGCTACAAAACCAACTTTAGGTTTTAAAAATAAGTTATATTTGGCTCAAAATTCCATGTCGTACAGCAAGGCATTGTTGACAGAATATATTATGGATGTAGTTCATCAATACATTTCTTTGTAGTCCAAAAAATATTGCTATCATGTTGTAAATCACAGCTGGCCTGGTACACCCATTCAGGATACACTGTTTCAGGAAGTCATGACTCAATCATTTGGACAAAAATGGATGACTGTAACTAAGGCTGGGAATGTTAGTACAATCAAACTAGCAAGGGCAATGATGACAAATCAGTAATAACGTGGCTAACAGGCTAGCGTATCTATTTATGTATCTATTTATTTAATAAGCTAAATAATATTGGCTAACTAGCTGCTGGGAGGAAGTCATGTCATTGGAGGAGAGGGTGACCGACTTTTTTCTCTCATATCGTTTTTCAGTTGCTGCAGCTAGAGATGCTGGTATCATTTCATTAGCTAGCAAGACATGTCAATCACTTTGCTTGCTAGCTACAGTATGATGAACTTGAAGGACTGTTATCCAGTTAGCATATCTTAGTTACCATGTTTGTAAATTCACTCTGGCTGTCTACTGTGATTTCAGAGCACTCGTCTGAGTGTTGTAACGGCTTCCCTCTTCCTCTTCTGAGGAGGAGTAGCAAGGATCGGACGAATCCGCAGCGTGGTAAGGGTTCATCTTGGTTTTCAATAAGAACACTGAACAAAACCATAAACGACAACGTGAAAAAACAAAACCGAAACAGTTCCGTGTGGAAACAAACACTGACACGGAAAATAATCACCCACAACTCAAAAGTGAAAACATCGCCTTGGTCCGTGCAATTGCCCTTATTTTAGTGCCCCAAAAACGTAATACTTCCAGAACAACTGGAATGTCAATACCATTGTAAAGCACAATTTCTACCCGTTCCAACAGAATCAATTACATGACCTAAACGCTGCCCGTTTCTGCATATTTCAAGCAGAGCCCCGTCGGGTCTTTTTAAAAATGGCGGGTGGGGAAGCGAAACTAATGCGTGATAGTGACAAAGAGAGATGTTGTGTGGGAAAATTGCTTTTTTTCACTCGATCTGTCCAACTTATCACCTTATCGCATCTAAAATGTAAATAAAACACTTTAAAGATGTTATGTGTCGAATTTGAAGCGGCTTTGAGAATGATGATCACATGCAATGATGACGAAAAAATGACTAGGTATCCCCCCTTACCCCCGTCACTGTCCATTTCTTGTTTTTAAAGGATGATAGAAGTGCTACACCTGGTGGAGAGAGATTTGTAAGACATAAATAGTTGCTTCATGCGTGCTGTACATTACGACATGACAAGTCAAGATGTAACGGAGGGTCCGTTTTTTCAACTTTTCTCAAATACAATAAAGCCATTACCATGTCGATCAACGCTTGAATAGAAACCTAGTTCACACCCCCGATTTTGACGTCAACACAGTCGCTACGGTCCCATTCGTTTTCTTTGTAGCCTCGTTTGAATGTTGCGGTTGCGCACATTTGTACGGAATGGTAGTCACTAAAAACACTAGATAACATGTAAGCAGCCTAACCAGCTCTGCTAGGGTGAGTAAAATGGTCAGAGTGAGGTGTTCTCTCATTTGTGTCTGGAAGTAGCTAGCAAGCTAGCCAAATTTAGCCAGAACTTGGGTGCTTGACTGCAGTTGTGAGTAACGCTCGGATCAACCCTATTCCTCAGCCGGAGCATCCAGTCAGTAGTGCAGTGTGCACTCTGAACGCTCGGAGAGTGAAACACTCTGAATTTACAAACAGACAATCTGACAAAGCTCTGAACTTACAAACAACCCAGAGCGCACTGAGACACTGGAGTCAATTTACGAACGCACCCTTAGTTGTCAATAAAATATATTTGGTATCGATCAAATGGGCGGGTAGGCAAGTTCCCATTCAGTTGTCAAAACGTGGGTTAGGACAAGCATGGCCCACCCCAACAACCCTCCTACTACAGCCCTATCTCACAAAAATACACTTAAACGCCCACGAAGGTTCTAGCATCCTGGCAGGGCCATGACTACACCAGTGAGAGGAACCAATTAAGTTCCTGCCTTGCAACAGAGATGTATTGGCTGTCTAGATGTGTAAGGAGTTGATCCCACCTAGTAGGAGGTTATAAATATATGTGTTTGTGTAAGCATAGCATGTCTTTGACCTAGTGGGTGAATAAACTTGGTTTGAGCTTTTTCTAGTCTTCCATTCGAGTTTTTACTCTGTTTGTTCAGAACCTAACAAAATCGATCAGATCGGTGGGCAGGCAAGTTCCCATTTAGTTGTCAAAATGTGGGTTAGGGCAATCATGCATTAGCAGGCAAGCTGCTAATGCTACTATTCCCCATCGTTTATCTGTGCAATTTGGACAGCCAACTAGCTGAAAAAGTTGGAGGGTCTTTCTAATGGTCTCTCGTTAGATTTAAGCTCATCTCGCTTTGGCTAGCATTAGTTGTTAATATTGTTGGTGTTGATATGCATAACTGAGGGAGAGAGCCTATCTTGGTTGTTTTATGAATAGGACTGTAGTAAAGTTCCCAAATGTAAGAGGACTCCTGTGGTATTTACATATTTGCAAAAATCCATTTCAAGTGTATTTTGTGGCTTTTGGCCAATACATTCTAATGATCTAAAGTTGTGCTGAACTTGCTAGCAAATGGCTTAAATGCATAAAGACCTACTGTAGCTCTGATTGGCTGTGGCGCACAGGTCTGCTTTGACTCCAGCCCTGGACAAGAGGTTTTAGGTTTTATTTACTGCAGTTTTATTTACTGCAGTTTCTATTAATTGTCCAAACGCACTGCCACTTTCCCACTCTATATTGCTATAGAATTTTCACAAATGCCTTACTCTACGTCATCCCCTAGCATTCTCGCTTGCATATGAACAGATTTTCATAAGATTTCATGTCGCTAAAACACTGTCAGATCCACTTTAAATTACAAAGTCAGTTGTGAAATATTAGGTTTCTACATGATTTAAAAGCACTATTTTCCTATTGAGATGCATTACATTAAATTGTTCACTGTCTCTTTAAGAACATCATGTTTGAGTTTTTTTTAATTCATTTTTTATTTAACTAGTCAAGTCAGTTAAGAACAAATTCTTAATTACAATGACGGCGTAGGAACAGTGAACACTGCCTTGTTTAGGGGCAGTGAGTGATGACAGTTAAGAGATCAGTCATTCATTGCTATGATCATTGATCTCCTGAAGAAGCCATATTTTTTCCTTTTTTTCTGTGCCCCCAAATGTTCGGATACAGCCTACTTGTAAAGTTACCAGGTAGCTAGCTAGCTAATGAGGTAATGTGACTGAACAACCTGTTAAGAACAAATTCTTAATTACAATGATGGCATAGGAACAGTGAACACTGCCTTGTTTAGGGGCAGTGAGTGATGACAGGTAAGAGATCAGTCATTCATTGCTATGATCATTGATCTCCTGAAGAAGCCATATTTTTTCCTTTCTTTCTGTGCCCCCAAATGTTCGGATACAGCCTACTTGTAGTTACCAGCTAGCTAGCTAGCTAATTAGGTAATGTGACTGAACAACCTGGTATCAGAGCATTTCGTATGATCCTGTATGTAAATATGGAGACGTTTGGTATGATATGTTATGTTTCGTATGGTATGCATCCATTTAGTATGCTGTATTACGAATTTGCAAAACGTACAATATGTTACAAATGTGCTAAATGTATAATATGTTATCAATTTGCTAAACGTATTATGATATGAATTTAAATTGTTTGTGGCTAACGTTAGCTGGGTTAGCATTAAGTTTAGCTAAAACAGTTTCGGTTAGGGAAAGGTGTTAGTACTATGCTAAGTAGTTGCAAAGTTGCTAATTGAGCATCCCATATTTACATTGACTATGTTACATCTAATCTATGAGACCAGGCTGCTGAACAAGGTGTAAACAACTGTCACATGAGTAGTTTAGAATTTCCCTTGACATGATTTATGAATGTAAAATGCGTCCCGTCAATCCACCATAGGAAGAAAAAAACGTTAAGGTAAAATGGGTCATATCTTTTCAACTGTCTGGGCTAGAAACAAGCTGCTGTCGTAATGGTAAAACAATTATGCTAATTTAGATGCACGCACTTTTTTCTCTAGGGCACTCGGAAACAATGGTAGAGCGAAAACTAATCATTACAACAATTATTTTCTGGATGTTTTTTTTTTTTCTAGGCCCACTGGTGCTCCCAAATTCCAGGTAGCACAGCAAAATATTAAGGAGCATATGCAACCAAAATAGTCGCACTGCCTGTCCACTTCATGTTTTCGGTCACATTCTCACAGACATCTCCCCCATTGTAATTGTAACAGACCTTGCCAGATCATAATAATCATAATATAATCATGCATTATTTGATTTAATCAAATCTGATCCAAAATGGCAGGGCTGCTGTTTTCCATATCCATATGTAGTGTTGGCTGTGGCAACATTGGTATGATAGCATGTGCAGCACAAGTGGGGTCGCACTGGTTTCCTGAGCACTTCATGTTGAGTCTGGCCTTGCCTGCATTGCTGCATTATAGCTCATCAGGCTCCTCATCTCCCTGTGTCACGCTCCCCTATCCACCCCACCCCCCACACACACATACACCACCACTAACTCCCTTGTCCCAGGCAGAAAAACGGATAAGCCAGGCTGTCTGTAACTTCCTGCTGATTGTGAGTGCAGATAAGACCGACAGAGCTGCCCTGAAAGCACTGAGCAGAGCACTAAGATGTTAGGCCCTCTATGCAACTGATCCATTTGTGGATTAGCTGTATTTCATTGTGTCTAAACATGTAGAAAACTTATCCTGTGGATTTCGATTAAGGAAGCCCTCTGTACCTCTGATTCAAAAGGGTTGGGTTAATAGCGGAAGACACATTTCAGTTGAACGCTTTCAGTTGTACAACTGATTAGGTATCCCCCTTTCCTTTTCATGTTGTTGAATGGCACTGTCCTTTTTTTACTGTGATCCCTAAAAGGAAGAATCTAACCATAGTATTTACTTTGGGGAAGATAGTGTAATTATTAAATATAGAGGCATTGCAGACAGTGGAGAGCTGGGCTCACAGTAACCTGGTTTGTGTCCCAAATGGCAACCTATTCCCTATATAGTGCACTACTTTTGACCAGAGCTCTATGGGCCCTGTTCAAAAGTACTGCACTATTAGATGAATAGGGTGCTACTTGGGACACAAACTTTGCCTTTAAAGTGTAGTATGACTCAGGCTGCCAGATGAGATACTCCCATGTCTTTAGAGGGAAGAACATTTGATCTCATGCCCTCCAAGCGCACCACAAAGGAGCACGTTAAAAACAGGAAAGCGCTTCCTCCTCCTCCCTGTTTTCACCCACATACCAAATCAGAAGCTTCATTTTTGTTTTGATGTGCACTGTCAAATGTGAACACTGCTTTCAGAACAATGTTTCTCTGAGAATGCTTAAAGTTCACTGCAGGGAGAATGCTCAATGCAACCATTCACTTAATGGTTGTCAATAAACAATATTGCAATTTGTTGGAGACAAGACCGGTGTCTGCTTTTCACTCTATGGGTTAGATGTAAATATCGATCAAAATCCTCTCTCCGGTCCTTTCGATGTTCAATTGATTTTTGACACTTCTATTGCCTTTTACCTCATCGTCCAAGTGTACACAAAATGATAGGTCAATCTAAACATTTTGGACATTAACATTCTCTCTCAAGTTATACCTATTTTTATAATGCAATTGGTAGATCTATCCTTCCCTCCTCTGCTGACTGTGGAAGAGACGTATTGATGTGCTGCATTGAGATCGTTTGTGTATGAATGGAACCTGCTTTGTGAATTTCCTTTATTGTGTTGTCATTACAAACTTTCCAAGTGCTTTGAAAAGTTCATCAATCTTTTGAGAGCTGCTGAATAAGACTTAAGGCTCCCAAAATGGGTTTGGTTTATCTAAGCTCTTGTTTTACCTTTATTTAACTAGGCAAGTAAGTTAAGAACAAATTCTTATTTTCAATGACAGCCTAGGAACAGTGGGTTAACTGCCTGTTCAGGGGCAGAAAGACAGATTTGGACCTTGTCAGCTCAGGGGTTTGAACTTACAACCTTCCGGTTACAAGTCCAACTCTCTAACCACTAGGCTACCCTGCCACCTGTTCGTCGTGAGCTTTATGAAATAAGTGCTGTTATTGTGAAGTGGAAACGTCTAGGAGCAACAATGGCTCAGCCGCGAAGTGGTAGGCCACACAAGCTCACAGAACGGGACCGCCAAGTGCTGAAAGGCATAGCGCTTAAAAATCATCAGTTTGGAACTACTGAGTTCCAAACTGCCTGTGGAAGCAATGTGAGCACAGCAACTGTTCGTCGGGAGCTTTATGAAATAGGTTCCCATTGCCAAGCAGCCACAAACAAGTCTAAGATCACCATGCACAATGCCAAGTGTCGGTTGGAGTGGTTTAAAGCTCGCCTCTATTGGACTCTGGAGCAGTGGAAACGCATTCTCTGGAGTGATAAGTCACGCTTCATCATCTGGCAGTCTGACGGGCAAATCTGGATTTGGTGGATGCCAGGAGAATGCTGCCTGCCCAAAAACATAATGTCAACTGTAAAGTTTGGAGGAGGAATAATGGTCATGAGGCAGTTTTTCATAGTTCGGGCTATGCCCCTTAGTTACAGTGAAGGGAAATCTTAACGCTACAGCATACAATGACATTCTAGACGATTCTGTGCTTCTAACTTTGTGGCAACAGATGGCGAAGGCCCTTTGCTGTTTCAGCATGACAATGCCCCCTTGCACAAAGTGAGGTCCATAAAGAAATGGTTTGTTGAGATTGGTATTAAAAACAGAAATACCTTATTCCCTTAAGTATTCAGACTCTTTGCTATGAGACTCGAAGTTGAGCTCAGGTGCATCCTGTTTCCATTGATCATCATTGAGATATTTGTTTGATTGGAGTCCAACTGTGGTAAATTAAATTGATTGGACTTGATTTGGAAAGGCACACACACCTGTCTATATAAGGTCCCACAGTTGACAGTGCATGTCAGAGAAAAAACCAAGCCATGAGGTCAAAGGAATTGTCCATAGAGCTCAGAGACAGGATTGTGTCAAGGCACAGATCTGGGTAAGGGTTCCAAAAAAGGTCATAATAACTAGAGCCCCAACTTTCCGACCTGAACATCACTGCCGTCATGATTTGGTCTCGTTTCTTCCCAGAGTTTATCTTGAAAGCATCATGACCATCACATGCAGGTACCGTCAGTCCAGTAAAATTCTAATCGTTTCAATTTATACTCAGGTGTGACTCACAAGTTCTACACCATGTGATCTACTTTGTTTTCTAATTCCTACAGAACTGTTTTATTAGGTTAATGTTACAAGTCATGTTTAAAAATTAAGTTGGTAATCTGGCCTTAGTTAAGTCCAGAAAGTAAAATCTAATCGCTTGCTTTTTAACTGTGAAAGTTAAAAAAAGTTGGTGACCACTGGATTAGGGTAAGGGTCAATTTTAGGGTTAGGATATGGGTTAAGGTTAGGGTTGGTAGATAGATAGCCTGGAGCATCTCCATAAATAACTGTTCATCTATTTATCCAAAAAAGAGCTACCGGATTCTCATATGTATTTGCAACACAAAGAAAAGGTTGTGTATATTATATTTGTTTCCTTTGGCATTGATTTGTTTGATTGGCTGGGCTTGGTCCAACTGCTGGTAAATTAAATTGATTACTGGCATTTGAAGCCAAATATTTTCTTAGGGCTTTAAATTGACAATGAGAAAGCAACATCATGATTAAAGGAATTGCATATAGAGCCAAATATTAATTGGAATAAATTGTCCTATGAGACAAGCTTGGACATTTACAGTTCTGACAGTTGCCTGATACATAGCAATGGTGGGAAAAGCTGGGAAAGGGATCCTTGTGTTGGCAAAAATTGATCCAAGGACACAGCATGGCTTAACGCTAATTATGTGTACTAGACACAAAATCACGCACACACAAAGGTGGACTCACACAGTTCTACACACACTGACTGACACACTTTCCGTTTTCACACAAAATTGCACAGATGTTTTACAAGTCGTTAAGTTAAAAAAAACAGAATAACAGGAAGGAGAGAGAGAAAGGTCCGATCTCAAATTGAAGACATGAGCGGACCGGGATGCTAATCTCATTACTCAGAATTGAACTCCTGTATCTGCTAGGGTTAGACCGCGTTAAGGTTAGGGTTGGTAGATAAAGAGCCATCTAAAAGGACTATCCAAATAAGAGCTTCTGTTTTTTTCATTCTCATATAAAAATATTATATTTGTTTTCTAATTGCATCTACTTGGTATTTTCTGTTGGCTGGGCTTTGGTCTGACAAGCACCCGAGCAACATCACTGATTAACTCTGCATATATGAACCAAATATTAATTAGAACCTATGAGATTGCAGACATTTTTTATAGCATAGAGGAAAGGGATCCTCTGTGACTAAACGCTAATTATGTGTACTAGACACAAAATGGGAAGCAGACTTTCCGTCGTCTGCAATACTAAGTCATTAAAAACAGAATAACAGGAAGGGAGAGAGAGAAAGGGAGCGTTCTCAAATTGAAGACACATGGACGTGGAGAGAATTCAACAGCTGTCAGAATTGATCCTCCATCTGCTAGAGACCGGGTGCTTTTCAGACCAAAACCCAGCCAATAAAAAGTATTCACTATATGTGAACCAATTGGACATTTTTTTACATAGAGGAAAGGGGGAGGGGTGATTGGTCCCACGTATCTATGGATTGCAGGATTTTCTCTCTCTGCTATAATTAAAACAATGGAAAGAGACTGGCTCCATCCTTTTCTTCCTCTCCCCTATCTTTATCCTTCCTCTTTTATCCTTCCCTCCCTATCTCTCTCTCTCCCATCCATGTCTCTTACTGTCTTTCTCTCCAGCTCCAGCTTTTGCTGCTCATTTCTCAAATTAATGTGTGACCTGCACAATGCTCCCTATGTGTAAAACAACTAATTGGCTGGTTTAAATTCCTGTATGGGGGAAAGGACCTATCCACCCCAGAGCTCTGACCAATTTCCAAATCCCGCTGGGCCCTGGTCAAAAGTAGTGCTACTTAAAAGGGAATACAGTGCCATTTGGGATGCACACCAGCTTTCTCCTGATATTAGACTATTTTTGCCCACTAATATCCCTTTCAAACAGAGACGAAGATCCGACAACTTTAGCATTCCGTCACCTTTGTGCAGACTGACAAAGCCTATTCTTTTATTTCCGCCAACCGAGCTAGTCATGATTGCGGTAATGTATTTAAAAGTTCAGCCACCCTCAGTATAAACGTTGCCTTTCATCTTACCATCTTTGGCACTTATTAAATCAGGAATATTATATTGTTGTTGTCCAACATCGAAATTGTCCTTGTCATTATGAAAAAGTGTATATTTAGTATATATATAAACTCAATGTTGTCTTTTTTGAACTGTATCACACTTTTTATTCACCATAAAAAATAACACATTACAAGGTAATTATTTACAAAATATAACAAGCTGCTAATTTACTGTTGTGAATGTGAAGAAATTAAATCAGTGCATTTCTGTTTGATGAATTTAAAGCTTGCTGTCATGTCAGGTTACTGTGACAATGATCGCAACAACAGGTTCAAAGATGTTTATTTTATATTTAACTAGGCAAGTCAGTTAAGAACAAATTTGTATTTATAAATGACGGCCTAGGAACAGTGGGCTAACTGCCTTGTTCAGGGGCAGAACGGCATATTTTTACCTTGTCAGCTCAGGGATTTGATCTAGTAACCTTTCGGTTACTGGCCCAACACTCTAACCACTATGCTACCTGCTGCCCCCAAAGAGCAATGTCTCTTGCTCAGTTGGGGCAAAAGCAATGGCTATATAAAATTTCTTTCTCATTTTTCATTTGGTATGTGGTATGTTCATTTCATGAATAACAATAATGTGGTAAAAGTTTTGTTGTTTGAAAGGGAACCATGTAAACATTTACCTAATCATTTTTTTCAGTCAACTTACTGCAAATCCTATGTGAATCAAGTATATGTTCAGAGAGGAAGCAGCAGAGGAGGGCATGTAACAATCTCAAATATACCCTGCCGTGTGTCATTGATACCCACTTCATTTTAGCAATGTTGCTTTGGCTCTCTGTCATATTAAATGTGTATCCAGTGGTTAGTTTTGCATGTAAGTCTTGGTGGGGCAAACCCCCCCCAAAAATGTTTTGGGGGGGATGCATGCCAGCAAAGCCAATACACAGTACATTAATTGCACTATAACGGTGACACACAAACTGTAAGAGCCTACATAAAGCTGTCTCAACACTAGAGTCTCAACAGCAGTCCCAATACCTTACCACTGCTACACCTGGCTATCAGCGGAGCCTTGTCTGGCAACGAAACAATTCATTCAGCCTCATTTACTGCCTTTAAAAAGACACAGCTGACAAATGTGGTTTATACGGACAATTGAGATGTACAAACTATGGCATAAGGGGACGATGAGCGTATAAGAGGCAATCTGTAATTTTGATTAAGACACTAATGAGCGAGCGGGGACGGAGTCAATGTAACTTTGTTTAGCACATCTGAAATGTACAGTGACAGAATTCAGAACATGAGCCGTTCTTACAGTATTCTCCCTGTACACCAAGACAGAACCGTTGGATAAATAAAGGGGGCATATAAGCAGACAATGAAAGCTCTTACAATATTCAATGATGACCTTTCTCTAAAACAGGCTATAGGCTACATGTGCACCACCAAGTCAGAACAGTAGGGTACGTTATTAGGGGGAAGCACATGGGCTACTATTTACCTAATTTATATAGCAGTATACAAGACACATTTGTATTCACCTGTGCTGTGCTCACTTGAACAGGAAGGTATTGCGGTGGTCCTTCGTGGGCAAATTTTGTCATCAGTCTGGCATCCCCTAGATGAATGGTGCTTTCAAGACAACTGGGAACTCTGAAAAAAAACAAGGTCAAATCATGATGATGTCAGTGATCTTCAGGTCGAAGCTCTAGAAAGAGGCCCGAGTTCCAGACTTGCAATTCCGAGTTGTATGAGGCAGAGTTGAGGGAAGAAGCTTCAACTGTAAACTTGACCCCGTCCTTATAAATCAAATATTACAGGTGGAGGCGTATCACATAATTCACGTGGCCTACCACATTATTCCTACCACAGATGAACACCGTTTGTTCCCGATATTTATGGAAACCAAAAGGAGTCATACCGGTCCGCTTTCCATAGCCCCACTACACACAAACATACACACACTCTGCGGTGCACTCTGTCCTTGGTGCTGATACAGCGCAGTGGAGATACAGATATCACGCCAACCTGTCACTCAATAATTTTGACTTTTTTGCTATTTTCAGAGGGGGCTAAGCACCTTTTTACCCTCTCGTTGGACCGGGACTGGCGTGTGTACTTGTGTCTGAGTGTGTGTGAAAATGCAGAGATGCACGTTGACATGTTGACATCAGGAAACGGTGGGTGTGCGAACGCTCTGTATGTAACGGCCACAAGCTCTATCTCTCACTGTCATCAAATGAGGTTTTTGGGAGAGAAAAAAACAATAAACATAGTCACCTGATTACAGGGCTCTAACATGCTTGGTTTACCAGTAAATGCCTGGCATGCCATTACTAGTGCATCTCAGATACAAGCCAGAGCTATCGGTTTGAAGCAACACATCTCCATTATGACACTTTCCTAGGTGATATCAAAGCACGCAGGCAATTTAAGGCCATGAGACTTAATGGAAAAATAACATTCTTAGAAGCACACGGAAGGAATGCTTCCCAATTTGTTTGATCGTCTCAGCTGGTTTGACCTCTGAACAACAGAGGATCCCTGGCTCTAGTCCAACTCGGGCCGACAACAAGCTTTCTGCTCTCTCCTTTACGTTCGATTTAATCTCTGTATTTGATCTTCTACCATCTTCATGCTTTTGGCTCGGAGGAATGGACAGATGATCTGGAGTGTCTGTGATGTGTTTTAACATTTGGAATATTTCAAAGGAAAGCATAGAAGTGTTTCTTGGAGAAATGTGCTTGTTGTTCATACACAGTCATAGAGGAATAGTGACTTGTTAAAATGTGTTTGTAGATCAGTGGTGAAGCTGGGAAGACATATTTCCATTTGGGACACAGTTTGAAAGTGTCCCCCAAAATATTTTCTCTGAGCCCCTGCAGTTCTAGTTGGGGCAGCCCCTTAAACAGAACACTCTCACACAGCATCTCATTCTAAAAGAGGATTAACCTTCTCATGTTCCTGAGAAAAAGACATGGTCTGTGTCCCAAATGGCACACTACTCCCTATGTAGTGCACTACTTTTGACCAGGACCCATAGGTCTCTGGTCAAAAGAAGTGCACCGTTTAGGGAATAGGGTGCCATTTGGGACACATGGGCATTGCCTGGAAGGGAGAACTAGCTACTAGCTTCATATACAAGTGGAAGACATGTTGGCAAAACACACTTTACAATGGATGTTAGAAGCATTACAGTGAACAGTAATTAGCACGACCGCATGGCCACAGATATTGCGAGGACAGCGCATTAAACGAGCTCAAGTAAAACCACCAGAGCTTCAACAAGCCTTTCAATGAAATAGAAAAGGCTTAAGCAAAAATATTCCCATGGATTGCAATCTCTAAGCCAAGCCTGTTTGTGTTATTGTTTGAGAAATGTCTCAATTAATATGCTTCTGGGATGAGATTTTGCCTAAGCTAAAGAAGCAACATACAGTATAAAGACATCTCACAACCATTAGCTACCACCCCCTTCACCCATCATACCTTTCCGCTCATGTTGTCATGGGGTTGACTGATTGGGTCTATTTTACAGTAAGAGGTTCCCCACTGGACACACACTGGTTGAATAAACGTTTGTTTCAATGTAATTTGTCAATATATTGTGACGTGGAATCAACATGAAAAATACATTGGATTTGCAGTGCCATGCGGCTTGTGTGCCTGCGATGTATCACTCTGCCTCAAATTGAAGGACAGCCCGATCAGCGAATGAGTGTTAAGGCGGGACTCCCGAGCCTCCAATGGTTGTGGATATGTAACCCGATACCGCAAAGTCATCCGAGGCCAACTGAATTGAAACAGGGAAGCAGGGCTGTCAGCCAGAACAATCACAAAGCAAATGGGCCTAACAAAAGTTAAAATGAATTACCTTGATAAAACAATTACATTATAACGAAAGTCCCTTAAATAGGGGACTTACTCTTTAAGAGGCTAGGTCTACTATCATTCGTCCGTGGTTGATTGGATCTGTGAAGTTTCTACTTTTACCTTTGGATATTGTCTTTAACATGTTATTCATAATATACAGCATATACATACACTATACAAGCAGAAGATACATTTCCTTCAAATGTTGATATTTAGTTGCATTCACAATTCAATATCCATTTAGTCTACAAATGAATAATTAATATGTTGGATTCACGCCTCCATCTCTACCAAAAACCTAAATAAAATCAAACTTTAAATGCACTTCAAATAAAGTTTAGTCCTATTCTTCAACTTTTTTATTTATTTTTTTATTTCACCTTTATTTAACCAGGTAGGCTAGTTGAGAACAGGTTCTCATTTGCAACTGCGATCTGGCCAAGATAAAGCATAGCAGAGTGAACAGACAACACAGAGTTACACATGGAGTAAACAATTAACAAGTCAATAACATAGTAGAGAAAAAAAAGGGGAGTCTATATACAATGTGTGCAAAAGGCATGAGGAGGTAGGCGAATAATTACAATATTGCAGATTAACACTGGAGTGATAAATGATCAGATGATCATGTACAGGTAGAGATATTTGTGTGCAAAAGAGCAGAAAGGTAAATAAATAAAAACTGTGGGGATGAGGTAGGTGAGAATGGGTGGGCTAGTTACCAATAGATTATGTACAGCTGCAGCGATCGGTTAGCTGCTCAGATAGCTGATGTTTGAAGTTGGTGAGGGAGATAAAAGTCTCCAACTTCAGCGATTTTTTAAAATCGTTCCAGTCACAGGCAGCAGAGTACTGGAACGAAAGGCGGCCGAATGAGGTGTTGGCTTTGGGGATGCTCAATGAGATACACCTGCTGGAGCGCGTGCTACGGATGGGTGTTGCCATCGTGACCAGTGAGCTGAGATAAGGCGGAGCTTTGCCTAGCATGGCCTTGTAGATGACCTGGAGCCAGTGGGTCTGGCGACGAATATGTAGCGAGGGCCAGCCGACTAGAGCATACAAGTCGCAGTGGTGGGTAGTATAAGGTGCTTTAGTGACAAAACGGATGGCACTGTGATAAACTGCATCCAGTTTGCTGAGAAGAGTGTTGGAAGCCATTTTGTAGATGACATCGCCGTAGTCGAGGATCGGTAGGATAGTCAGTTTTACTAGGGTAAGCTTGGCAGCGTGAGTGAAGGAGGCTTTGTTGCGGAATAGAAAGCCGACTCTTGATTTGATTTTCGATTGGAGATGTTTGATATGGGTCTGGAAGGAGAGTTTGCAGTCTAGCCAGACACCTAGGTACTTATAGGTGTCCACATATTCAAGGTCGGAACCATCCAGTGTGGTGATGCTAGTCGGGCAAGCGGGTGCAGGCAGCGATCGGTTGAAAAGCATGCATTTGGTTTTACTAGCGTTTAAGAGCAGTTGGAGGCCACGGAAGGAGTGTTGTATGGCATTGAAGCTCGATTGGAGGTTAGATAGCACAGAGTCCAATGACGGGCCGAAAGTGTATAGAATGGTGTCGTCTGCGTAGAGGTGGATCAGGGAATCGCCCGCAGCAAGAGCAACATCATTGATATACACAGAGAAAAGAGTCGGCCCGAGAATTTAACCCTGTGGCACCCCCATAGAGACTGCCAGAGGACCGGACAACATGCCCTCCGATTTGACACACTGAACTCTGTCTGCAAAGTAATTGGTGAACCAGGCAAGGCAGTCATCCGAGAAGCCGAGGCTACTGAGTCTGCCGATAAGAATATGGTGAGTCGAAAGCCTTGGCAAGGTCGATGAAGACGGCTGCACAGTACTGTCTTTTATCGATGGCGGTTATGATGTCGTTTAGTACCTTGAGTGTGGCTGAGGTGCACCCGTGACCGGCTCGGAAACCATGGTTGAAATGGAGGAGTGAACCCAATATATTAATAACTTGTAGAAAATTTGAAATCAACCAACCATCCTTGATATACAAGACTATATACAAAGGTAAAAGTGTATTATTAATATCATGAATTTGGCATCCTATTCATAGGACTAATGTTAATGTCTAAACTTCCAAAGATCCAATCAACCGCGGATGAATGATAGTATACTTAGCCACACGTTGAAATGATGGTGTCCTTTGTTGGGCAAATCAGATGTCAATGTAGGCTACAAACTCAACCTCAACCTGAACTTTCACATACAGCTTTGTGTAAGAAAAATGTACAGGAGTTACCTTCAACTATTCAATGTTTTTTAGGTAGTCCACGCAAATGAGTATGGAAGCTGATCATTGCCTGAATGTGTTGACATGATAGCTCAGCTGAAACGAATAGAGCTTGTTTCCTAAGCAAACCAGGGTACTCAGGAGGTAGGTATTTGGATGGTAGACTCATTATTTCAATATACCGCTATTGTAAATAAAATGTGTAATCAAATAAAAAATCTATCAGTTTCAACCGCCCAATATACTGTATATAGACACTGAATGAAAACAGTACTGGTTGATGACTTTTTTCAAATCCAATATGCCAAACAGTAGGAACACCTTCCTAATATTGAGTTCCATCCCCCTTTTGCCGGAAACTGTTGTGTGACAAACCCAGCAGAGTTGCAGTACTTGATACAAACCGCTATGCCTGGCACCTACTACCATACCCTGTTTAAAGGCACTTAAATATTTTGTCTTGCCCATTCACAAATGCACAATCCAAGTCTCAATTGTCTCAAGGCTTAAAAATCCTTCTTTAAACTGTTTCCTCCCCTTCATCTACACTGATTGAAGTGGATTTAACAAGTGACATCAATAAGGGATCATATTGTAGCTTTCACCTGGATTCACCTGGTCAGCCTGTCATGAAAAGAGCAGGTGTCCTTAATGTTTTGTGTACTCAGTGTATTTTCCACATTGATCTCACATCACAATACATTAACAAATTATGTTGAAACCACATTGATTCAAACAGTGTGTGCCCAGAAGGTCTCGATTGGAATCAAATTGGCCAGATAATGAAAGAATTCAACCTGGCTTTGATCTCTGTGCCACCTGCAGACCTATTCTCTAACCCCCGCCAGCCTTACAAAGGGCAGGAGGCTATTTCTGTTGCTGCCTCTCCACTCTTCAGCTGACTCTGTCACAATCAAAGCTGCTAGGCTACATCCCAAAAGGCACCCAATTCCCTAATTAGTGCACAACTTTTGACCAGAGCCCTACTATATAGGGAATAGGGTACCAGTTGGGAAGCAGCCCTATACTCCTTATAGATCCATCTACACTCATCTCTCTCCAGCTTGTTTCCATCTTATGAATGTGTATGTATGTCTCCCTGGGGTTAGTGTGTGACAGATGCAATGGGGTCTGGTATGCCTTTCATCCAGCTGATTAAAGTGGTTATTGTTTTTGTTTTCGGGGGAGTTTTAAAAATGCCCTGCCATGCCAGGGGTATATTTATGTCTCGGAGCTTGTGACTGCTTCTCAGACACGTCAAGCTGCACCCAGATCAACCAGACTCCCATATGGTAAAAGAATAAGGGAATAACATACATACCTGTCCTATTTTGTGTGTTAGATTAAACTAAACAATGGTAAATAACAGAGGAAAGAGATTTCGGCTTTGTCCCAAAGGGCACCCTTTTTCCTATATAGTACACTGCTTTTGATCCTTATGGGCCCTGGTCCTATATAGGGGATAGGTTACTAATGGGGTCTCAGCCAGCACAACCAAGTTTGTTTATCTCCCTACAGTGAGCCCTCCATCCCAAACCCAATCACCCGAACCCTCAGTATAGTATAACCCACCACTTAAAGTTCTTCCCAGTCTCTTACATAACCCACTGACAAAGGTATTCACACCCACACAATGACCTCAACCTGACCGTCCCTCCCAGCTGGCATGAGAGAGGACTGCGGGCATGGTGACAGAGAGTAGAACCAGGGGGAAGAAAGAGAATGCCAGCAAGAAAGAAAGAAAGAAAGAAAGAAAGAGAGGGGGTGCATGGGACAGCTGACAACCGAAAGGCCTAAATGCCAGGGTGTGGTGTATGGGGCTAGTGTGCTCCCTCCTCCAGAAGTCCAAGCCTGCTGGGTGTCTGTTTGCTCTGGTCAAAAATAGTGTTCTATATGGTGAATAGGGTGCTATTTGGAATGCAGAGGGAAGATGGTTGTAATGCTCCGGGTCTCGTGGGTGTGGAGTCAAACGCAGGAGACAGAGAGTGCAATGCTGTGCTCTTTAATGCACCAACGCACCACGGGGTGCTCACAATAATAACGGCCCCAAACACGGGGAATGAAAAATGTACAACTGAAAAATGCACGACCAGGAACAAACACGTTCCTCTACATCAGAGCCGAAGGTTACAATAATTAATCCCGCACAACAAACAGGCGGGCCGGCTGTCTAAAGAAGCCCAACTAATCATCACAAACAGGTGCTACCAATAAACATACAAGGAGGGGGAGGAAAGACAATCAGTGGCAGCTAATAGGCCGGTTACGACGACCGCCGAGCGCCACCCGACCGGGAAGGGAAGCCACCCTCGGTCAGACTCGTGACAGTACCCCCCCCCCCCCCCCCCCCCCGACGCGCGGCTTCCGCAGCTAGCCGACACCGGCCTCGAGGTCGCCCCGGAGGACGAGGTGCAGGGCGATCCGGATGGAGGCGATGGAAATCCCTCAACATGGATGGATCCAAGATGTCCCCCCCACCGGTACCCAGCACCTCTCCTCCGGACCGTACCCCTCCCAGTCCACGAGGTACTGCAGGCCCCTCACCCGGCGTCTTGAGTCCAGAATGGCCCGGATCGTATACGCCGGGGACCCCTCGATGTCCAGAGAGGGGGGGGGGGGGACCTCCGGCACCTCACTGTCCTGCTGGGGACCGGCTACCACCGGCCTGAGGAGAGACACATGAAACGAGGGGTTAATACGATAATAGGAAGGGAGTTGTAATCGATAACACACCTCGTTTATTCTCCTCATGACTTTAAAGGGCCCTACACACTGCGGACCCAGCTTCCGGCAGGGCAAGCGGAGGGGTAGGTTTCGGGTCGAGAGCCAGACCCTGTCCCCCGGTACAAACACTGGGGCCTCACTGCGGTAGCAGTCAGCACTCCTCTTCTGCCGTCCACTCGCTTGTTGTAGAGATTCCTGGACGGCCCCCCAGGTCTCCTTGGAGCGCTGTACCCATTCCTCCACCGCAGGAGCCTCGGTCTGGCTCGGATGCCATGGTGCCAGGACCGGCTGGTACCCCAACACACACTGAAAAGGGGACACGTAAGTGTCCATTACTCTCGGGGTGATAACCGGAGGTCAGGCAGACCCCCAAACGTTCCATGAAGGCCCTCCATACCCGGGACGTGAATTGGGGATCAGAAACGATCAGAAACGATGTCCTCCGGCACCCCGTAGTGCCGAAAGACATGGGTGAATAATGCCTCCGCAGTCTGTAGGGCTGTAGGGATACCGGGCAATGGGAGGAGACGGCAGGACTTAGAGAACCGATCCACAATCACTAGAACCGTGGTGTTCCCCTGAGACGGCGGAAGATCGGTCAGGAAATCTATGGATAGATGTGACCATGGCCGTTGTGGAACGGGGAGGGGTTGTAACTTCCCTCTAGGAAGGTGCCTAGGAGCCTTACTCTGGGCGCACACCGAACAGGAGGAGACATAACCCTTAACGTCCTTAGCCAAAGTAGGCCACCAATACCTCCCCCGAAGGCTCCCCACGGTCCTCGTCACCCCAGGGTGACCCAAGGAGGGTAGGACGTGAGCCCACCGAATCAGTTTGTCCCGAACACCAAACGACACGTACTTACGCCCCGCCGGACACTGAGGAGGTGCGGGTTCCGCCCGTAACGCCCGCTCGATGTCCGAGTCCAACTTCCATACCACTGGTGCTATCAGTTTAGAGGCGGGAAGGATGGGAGTAGGTTCGGTGGACCCATCCTCCGTGTCGTAAAGACGGGACAGTGCGTCAGCCTTTACGTTCTGGGAGCCCGGTCTATACGACAATGCAAACCGGAACCGGGTGAAGAATATGGCCCACCTTGCCTGACGTGGGTTAAGTCTCCTAGCTGCCCGAATATACTCCAGATTCTGGTGGTCGGTCCAGATGAGAAAGGGGTGCTTAGCCCCCTCAAGCCAGTGTCTCCACACCTTCAGAGCTCTAACCACCGCTAGCAACTCCCGGTCCCCCACATCATAGTTACGCTCCGCTGGGCTGAGCTTCCTTGAGAAAAAAAGCGCAGGGGCGGACTTTTGGTGGCGTACCCGAGCGCTGTGATAGCACGGCACCCACCCCAGCCTCGGACGCGTCCACCTCCACTATGAATGCTAGAGAGGGGTCCGGATGCACCAACACGGGCGCATCAGTGAACAGCGCCTTCAACTTGTTGAAAGCTCCGTCCGCCTCTGCTGACCACTGCAACCGCACTGGGCCCCCCTTCAGCAGTGAGGTAATGAGAGTCGCTATCTGGCCAAAACCCCGGATAAACCTCCGGTAGTAGTTGGCAAAACCCAAAACCGTTGCACCTCCTTTACCGTGGTCGGAGTCGGCCAATTACGCACGGCCCTAATGCGGGCGCCCTCCATCACCACCCCCGAGGTGGAAATGCGATAACCCAGAAAGGATCAGCCTTTACGTATAGGTCATGCTCCAGCAGTCTCCCAAGCACCATACGTACCAGAGACACATGCGTGGTGTGAGTGGCCGAGTAGATCAGAATGTCATCGATATAAACCACCACTCCCTGTCTGGACAGGTCCCTGAGAATCATGTCTACGAAGGATTGGAAGACGGCTGGAGCTTTCTTTAACCCATACGGCATGACGAGGTACTCAGTGGCCTGATGTGGTACTAAATGCGGTTTTCCACTCGTCTCCCTTCCGAATACGCACCAGACTATACGCGCTCCTGAGATCCAGTTTTGTGAAGAACTGCGCTCCGTGAAATGATTCCACCGCCGTAGCGATGAGAGGTAGAGGGTAACTATACCCCACTGTGATGGCGTTTAGACCTCTATAATCAATACACGGACGCAAACCTCCCTCCTTTTTCCTCACAAAAAATAAACTTAAGGAGACTGGTGAGATGGAGGGCCGAATGTACCCCTGTCCCAGTGACTCCGTGACATATGTCTCCATCGCCAACATCTCCTCCTGGGACAACGGGTACACATGACTCTTGAGAAGCGCAGTGTTTACCTGGAGATCTATCATACAATCCAATCCCGGTCGATAAGGTGGTAATTTAGTCGCTTTCACTTTACTGAAAGCGATTGCCAAATCGGCATACTCGGGGGGAATGCACACGGTGGAACCCTGGTCTGGACTCTCCACCGACGTGGCACCGATGGAAACTCCCAAACACCTTCCAGAACACTCCTCTGACCACCCCTGGAGAACCCCCTGTCTCCACGAAATTTTAGGATTGTGCCGGGCCAGCCAGGGAATCCCCAGCACCACTGGAAACGCAGGCGAATCAATAATAAAAAGACTGATACCCTCCCTATGATTCCCCTGCGTCACCATGTCCAGTGGGACCGTGGTCTCCCTGACCAATAAAATGCAAATGACTTAAATCATACAATGTGGTTTTCTGGATCTTTGTGTAGCTATGATAAAAATTACAGACCTCTACATGTTTTGTAAGTAGGAAAACCTGCAAAATCGGCAGTGTATCATATACTTGTTCTCCCCACTGTATGTATATATATGTATATATATATATATATATATATATATATATACATACACACACCTGTTCTGAAAGGCCCCAGAGTCTGCAACACCACTAAGCAAAGGGGAACCACCAAGCAAGCAGCATCATAAAGACCAAGAAGCTCTCCAAACAGATCAGGGACAAAGTTGTTGAAAAGTACAGATCAGGGTTGGGACATAAAAAAATCTGAAACTTTTAACAACCCACGGAGCACCATTAAATCCATTATTAAAAAAATGGAAAGAATATGTTACCACAATAAACCTGCCAAAAGAGGGCTGCCCACCAAAACACACGGACCAGGCAAGGAAGGTATTAAATGAGAGAGGCAACAAAGAGACCAAAGATAACCCTGAGGGAGCTGCAATGCACCACAGCGGAGATTGGAGTATCTGTCCACAGGACCACTTTAAGCCGCACACTCCACAGAGCTGGGCTTTATGGAAGAGTAGCCAGAAAAAAGCACGTTTGGTGATCGCCAAAAAGCATGTGGGAGACTCCCCAAACATATGGAAGAAGGGACTCAGATGAGAATAAAATGTAGCTTTTTGGCCATCAAGGAAAATGCTGTGTCTGGTACAAACCCAACACCTCTCATCATCCTGAGAACACCATCCCCACAGTGAAGCATGGTGGTGGCAGCATCATGCTGTGGGGATGGTTTTCATCAGCAGGTAATTTGAAACTGGTTAGAATTGAAGGAATGATGGATGGCGCTAAATGCAGGGAAATTCTTGAGGGACACCTGTTTCAGTCTTCCAGAGATTTGAGACTGGGACGGAGGTTCACCTTCCAGCAAGACAATGACCCTAAGCATACTGCTAAAGCAACACTCGAGTGGTTTAACGGGAAACATTGAAATGTCTTGGAATGGCCTAGTCAAAGCCCAGACCTCAATCCAATTGAGAATCTATGGTATGACTTAAAGATTGCTGTACCCCACCGAAACCCATCCAACTTGAAGGAGCTGGAGAATAAGTATTTCCTAGAAGAATGGGCAAAAATCCCAGTGGCTAGATGTACCAAGCTTATAGAGACATACCCAGAGACTTGCAGCTGTAATTGCTGCAAAAGGTGGCTCTACAAAGTATTGACTTCTGGGGGGGTGAACAGTTCTGCATGCTCAAGTTCTGTTTGTCTTATTTGTTTGTTTCACAAAAAATATTTTGCATCTTCAAAGTGGTAGGCATGTTGTGTAATTCAAATGATCAAATTTAATGTGAACTGGATGGAATATCGGGAAAAATGCACCAAATTATTTTTTTCATCTTCAACATAGAAATGCTACCTAAAATAATTTTGCTTCACCATCCAACCTGACAGAGCTTGAGAGGATCTGCAGAGAAGAATGGGAGAAACTCCCCAAATACAGGTGCCAAGCTTGAAGCATCATACCCAAGAAAACTTGAGGCTGTAATTGCTGCTGAAGGTTCTTCAACAATGTACCGAGTAATGTGTCTGAATACTTATTACATTTACATATGTTACTCATTTGCCCCCAAAAAATTAAAAACCTGTTTTTGCTTTTTTTAAATGAAGTAGTGTGTTTAGATTGATGAGTGAAAAAACAGATTTATTCAATTTTAGAATAAGGCTGTAACGTAACAAAATGTGGAGAAAGTCAAGGGGTCCGAATGCACTGTATATATTTACAACAAAACATATTGGGGGGGATGGGAAATAACATTGATGGAAGTTACAATCTGCAATATTAAAGCTGACCCCCCCCCAAAAAATGAGCAAAAAATACTGTATAAAATAAATAATTCAAATACTGAGCTATATCATATGCTCTAAGAAACAGGGAAATTATATTATTATATACCAATACAGTTGCTCAGAGAAATACATTTGATTCTACTAGTCTTGGGACCCTTAAGGTCAACAGCATCATGAACGTTACCCAGTACCAGGATATTTTAGCCCAAAAACCTGGTTGCGTCTGCAGGAGGATGAAAGTTGGCCACAAGTGGATCTTCCAGCAAGACCCCAAGTACACTTCAAAATGGTTGAGTGGCCTCAAAATCTACGTTTTGCATTGGCCATCTCAGTCGCCAGTCTTGAAACCCATTGAAAACCTGTGGCTTGAATTG
Organism: Oncorhynchus nerka; assembly: GCF_034236695.1. Lineage (NCBI taxonomy): Eukaryota > Metazoa > Chordata > Actinopteri > Salmoniformes > Salmonidae > Oncorhynchus > Oncorhynchus nerka. The sequence goes on along the minus strand of NC_088408.1, from coordinate 50,197,950 downwards.
AAGAGCGCAGTCCATAAGCGCAGAACAAGGATATGGAAGGGTTCTGTATGGACGTACATAAAACATTTTAGAAAAAGGTTCAGTGCTGTTATCCTCTCAAAGGGAGGAATTGAAATGTATTGAAAACAGGCATGTGAATAACTTTGACCACTGCCTTTGAGGAAAAACAGTATTACTTCTCAAACAAAATGTCTTTCCCTGAGCAATTGTATTAGTAGAAAATAATATAATTTCTCTCTTTTTTTTTGAGCATTCAAATATAGGTCAGTATTAGATTTATTTTATACATATCACTACTCAAGATATGACCCAGATGCAGACACAGGAGGCGGATGGTTCAGTTCTCAGATCATTTATTATAACACAGGGAGCAGGCAAAGGGCAGGTCGAGGACAGGCAGAGTTTCGTAACCTGATCAGAGTCCGACAAGTACTGGATGGCAGACGAGTTCAAACACCAGGTCAGAATCAGAAAGGTACAGAACAGTAGGCAGGCTCAGGGTAGGCAGAAAGGTCAGGACAGGAAAAGCTAGAAACAAAAAACAGGAAACACGCTAGGACAACCTGACAATACAAGACAAAACAGAAAACGCAGGTATAAATACACAGGGGATAAATGGGGAAAAAGGGGGACGCCTGGTCGGGGGTGGAGACAAGCACAAGACAGGTGAAACAAATCAGGGTGTGACAAGTCATTTTTGCTTATCTTTATCAAGGGTGTCAATAATTTCAGACCCCACTGTACTGTACTATACACTAGGCTACGCATGAGTCTGGCCTCCAGAGCCAGGGCCTGGCTAATGATTCTCTAACATTGCCAGAGGTCACAACACTTAGTCCTATCAGCAGAGAGTAGGGGAGAGACTGCTGAGGAGAGGTGGAGTTCCACTCTGCACAGTTTCAATGAAAGGGAGAGGTACTGACTGTTGCTCTCTTTGCCCGATACAGACTGTTGTCTATCAACAGAGTTGCAGTTTGTTTGATTATCTGTTGATCGTCTATAGGGGGCTAGCCAAACAAAGTGTAACCGATGTCAGTGTTTGTTTTTTAATCTATTAATTTAATATCTTATTCATTTTTGTGTCTAACATAGGGCATGCAGGGTTCCATTTCCCGTTAACTTTGGAAGATTTCCCGTTATTTTTGGAAGAATAGTTAGGTAGTTACTCATACAAAGTCCTCTTTATTTAGTCTCAGGTTTCTCAATTTGTAGCTTGTTGCTAGTTGTCAGGGCCTTGAAATACATATAGGTACACCGCCAATTGAGTCCAATGATGTCAATTAGCCTATCAGAAGCTTCTAAAGCCATGACAATTTTCTGGAATTTTCCAAGCTGTTTAAAGGCAGTCAACTTATTGTATGTGAACTTCTGACCCACTGGAATTGTGATACAGTGAATTAACAATTATTGGAAAAATGACTTGTGTCATGCACAAAGTAGATGTCCTAACCGACTTGCCGAAACTATAGTTTGTTAACAAGAAATTTGTGGAGTGGTTGAAAAACGAGTTAATGACTCCAACCTAAGTGTATGTAAACTTCCGACTTCAACTGTACATAGGTTGACCCAAACAGTACAAACATCTTCTTAGCACAACTCCTCATCTTTGAAATGTTTTTTTTTCCATCGAGAGATGCATAGAACCTTGTCACTGACATTGTTTTGAATAGTTCTCCAATCACTGCATTAGACTGAAAATCGATAAGCTCAAGTTGCAGGTCAGTGGGAGCGTTATCCACATTGACGGTGAAAGGAGAGGAAACCAACAGCATGTAATTTCCCAATACTTTGAAATCCTAAAAACGACGAGAAAACTCCCCGTTCAAAGCACACAACAGCGATGTATACTTCCTCTGCTGGTCAAAAAGGCCCTTCGCTTATAGTTTGGCATTCAGTTCATTCATGAGGGCCATGAGGTCCACGGTGTAGTCAAGATCAGCCGACCATTCCTTATCTTGCAGTTGAGGGAAATCCACATTTTCCCTTTCATTTGCAGAAACGCAGCAATCTCTGACTTCAGGTCCCACACCCTTTTAAGCACCTTGCCCAAACGCAGCTATCTTACGTTTGTGTGGTAGGGGAGATCTGCATTAGCCGACTCTGTCTCTTTCAACAGTGAGACAAACTGCCTGTGGTTTAAAGATTTTGCTCTTATGAAGTTTACCGCTTTAGTGACTGTATCCACAATATGGCTCATTTTCAGAAAACATTTACAGAGCATCTCCTGATGAATAATGAAATGCGGGAAAATAATTTTCTGATCTTGGTTCAGCTCAGCTACTTGATCTTGTGTCCTTTTCAAAAGGCCAACGTTTTTTTTCCTGTCAGTGGTCCCAGCTTTGCCACACACCTATTAATCTCCTCCAATAAATATTTCCCTGTGGTTGTGCTCTTCATTGACTGCACTGAAGCAAGCTCCTCTGTAATTTCAAAGTCTGGGATTATGCCTCGTAAGAATATCAACAACTGCGTCGTGTCATGTGCATCACTGCTCTCATCCAGGGCAAAGGAGAAATAGGTGAAATCCTTTACCTTGTCTTTCAACTGTTGTTACATATTCTCTGCAATGTCTTCACACGCCGTGTCACTGTTCATCTTGAAAGGGAAACATTTTCTTGTCGGAGCAAAGTATTGCTGTAGAGCCAATGAAATATTATTTCATGAACTAGCCCTCAGCGAATGGCTTGCTATGTTTAGCAATTTTGTGGGACAGTACATAGCTAGCTCTCGCAATTATGTCATTTGCTGAATGCAGTTTTGTGAGAAGTCCTTGCTTTCTCAGTTGCAAAAGCAGCAACTCTTTCGATGCACTTGCCCTCTGCTCAGAAGACATATTCCTATATTTCTCTGCATGCTTCGTCTGGAAGTGTCAGGACAAGTTATAGTCTGTCAAAACAACAATGCTCTTTGCACACAGATGTCCCTGATACCTCAATAAATAAATATTTCGATGTCTACTTTCCCTTTCTTTGAAATATTTGAAAAACTCATTTTTCCACAATTTCTAGCTAGCCTCTAGTAACTCCCCATCCCGGGACCGGGAGCGTAATCATCGACTGACACTAATTAGCATAACGCAACGGACATAAATATTCCTAGTCATGAAAATCACAAGTGAAACATATTGAGACACAGCTTAGCCTTTTGTTAATCATCTTGTCATTTCAGATTGTCAAAATATGCTTAACAGCCAAAGCCAGACAAGCATTTGTGTAAGTTTATCGATAGCCTAGCATAGCATTTTGTCCAGCTAGCAGCAGGTAACTTGGTCACGGAAATCAGAAAAGCAATCAAATTAAATCGTTTACCTTTGAGCTTCGGGTGTTTTCACTCAAGAGACTCCCAGTTAGATAGCAAATGTTCCTTTTTTCCAAAAATATTATTTTTGTAGGCGAAATAGCTCCGTTTGTTCTTCACGTTTGGCTGAGAAATCAGGAAATTGCAGTCACGAATACTCTGAAAAATATTCCAAATTAGCTCCATAATATCGACAGAAACATGGCAAACGTTGTTTGTAATCAATCCTCAAGGTGTTTTTCAAATATCTATTTGATAATATATCCACCGGGACAATTGGTTTTTCAGTAGGACCGATTTGGAATAATGGCTACCTCTGTATTATAGCGAGAATCACTCTGAGAGCCATCAGGTGACCACTTGCGCAATGTAGCCGCTTACGGGTATTCTTCAACATAAATGCGTAAAACTACATCACAATGCTGTAGACACCTTGGGGAATATGGAGAAAAAGTAATCTGGTTGATAGCCCATTCACTGCTCAATAGGGACGCATTGGAACGCAGAGCTTTCAAAAGATGAGTCACTTCCGGATTGGATTTTTCTCAGGCTTGCGCCTGCAATATCAGTTTTGTTATACTCACATACAATATTTTTACAGTTTTGGAAACTTCAGAGTGTTTTCTATCCTAAGCTGTCATTTATATACATATTCTAGCATCTTGTCCTGACAAAATATCCCATTTCCTATGGGAACGTTATTTTTCCAAAAATGAAAATACTGCCCCCTAGTCACAAGGCTAGCTACTATTTGTAGCTGTGATGTGTGTGTCAACCTGTCAGTCACTGTCTCTCCTGGTGTAGTTGCTATTTATATGTGCCTTCAAATAAATATCCCACAAGTGGTGGGAGTTAAATCATTACACAAAGACAAGTATTCATTGGGCTTTTAATTTGAATAAAAAAATACGTTTTCAAAAGTTTACTATCGCAAATTCTTTATGTGATCTGAGCATGATTCCATGGGCCGTATTGGATCAGGTCACAGGCCTTTGCCTCAGAGCTTCTGCTCTTTTCTATAACCTTTAGGAGACACAATATATGGTCTTTACTTGGCATGTAGGTTTCTCACTTATGGGTAGCACAAATTGCAATATTAGTGGGAAATTAGCAGGGCAAATCAAATAGTGTAGTTTTTACTATAGTTCAAAAAGTATTACTATAGAATTTTATAGTAAGTGTAGTAAACTGTAGTATTTTTTCATGTGGAATGTCAAGGCAATCTGATATTCTACAGTTGCTTTGAATTGTAAAATTAGACATAATGCACACCAAGAGATGTTCCCAGCATGTGAGTCATAGGGACACAAAGTCTCTCTCATACACACAAACCGCTAACCACAAGTGATGACGTAAGCGTATTTCAGGTGTTATAAGTGTTCAGTCACCCAGAGAACCCAGGCAGGGCAGGAGGAGTGTCAAACAGACAGAAGACTAGCAGTCTGCCCGCGGCCTCCAGGCCCCACCACAGAGACAGGGAGTTGAGATCATATAGCCACATCCTGTCACATCACATCTCTCAGAGAGGGATGGAGAGAGGGAGGGAAGAGAGAAAGAGGGAGAGAGTGGGTGTGACAGAGCAAGAGGGAAAAGTGGGGGGAAAATCGATAGCTAGTGTCACGTCAAAATTAGATGTTCATCCATGTTTTTCCAAATGTGAAATTTGAAAGTGTTTAAGGTTAAGTTTAGGCATTAACTCAATTTAAGGTTAGGCATTCTCTGATTGGTTAAGGTTTGGGATACGCTTAAAACAAAATATAAAAAAACAACAGAGGAAGGCTGCTGTCTTATCGGCTCTTAACCAACCACATGCTGTTAGATTTTTTTTTGCGTTGTTCATAACTTGTTTTTTTAGATAATGTTTCTGCTACCATCTCTTAGGACCCAAAAAAAGATCCTGGACATTGTTCACCTCACACTGGACGAAGAGGTCTTCTTCAATGAGTCGGACATAATACAGATACACGACCAGGCCCAGATCCCCGTTATTCGCTGGAGAAGGAAAATTAGATTTCGCGGAGGGATCAGGGTGCCTTGAGAGGATCAGGCGACGAGTGGCTAATCTGCCTTTAACCTCCATCCTGCTAGCTAACGTTCAATCATTGGAAAATAAATGGGACTAACTGAAAGCACATTTATCCTACCAACAGGACATTTAAAACGGTAAAATCTTATGCTTCACCGAGTCGTGGATGAACGACGAAATTAAGTACAGTTGAAGTCGGAAGTTTACATACACTTAGGTTGGAGTCAATAAAACAAATTTTTCAACCACTTCACAAATTTCTTGTTAACAACCTATAGTTTTGGCAAGTCAGTTAGGACATCAACGTTGTGCATGACATAAGTAATTTTTCCAAAAATTGTTTACAGACAGATTATTTCACTGTATCACAATTCCAGGTTGTCAGAAGTTTACATAAACTAAATTGACTGTGCCTTTAAACAGCTTGGAAAATTCCAGAAAAGGAAATCATGGCTTTAGAAGCTTCTGATAGGCTAATTGACATCATTGGAGTCAATTGGAGGTGTACCTGTGGATGAATTTCAATGCCTATCTTCAAACTCAGTGTCTCTTTGCTTGACATCATGGGAAAATAAAAAAAAATCAGCCAAGACCTCAGAAAAAAATTGTAGACCTCCATAAGTCTGGTTCATCCAATTTCCAAATGCCTGAAGGTACCACGTTTATCTGTACAAACAATAGTACGCAAGTATAAACACCATGGGACCACGCAGCCATCATACTACTCAGGAAGGAGACGCGTTCTGTCACCTAGAGATTAACATACTTTGGTGCGAAACGTGCAACTCAATCCCAGAAAAACATTCTTCTTTATTTAAGAATGACCACTGAACAAACTAACAAAACGTGCCGCTAATATGAGTAATGCAGCCAGGCAACTAAACATAGAACAAGAACCCACAAACACAAAAGGGAAAATGGCCATCTAAATATAATCCCCAATCAGAGACAACGATAAACAGCTGCCTCTGATTGGGAACCATATCAGGCCACCATAGACATATAAATACCTAGACCTACAAAACCCCTAGACATACAAAAAAACCTAGAAGTACAAAGAAACTGGTATACCCACCCTCGTCACACCCTGACCTAACCAAAATATAAAGAAAACAGAGATATTAAAGGTCATAGCGTGACAAACAGCAAAGGACCCTGTGAAGATGCTGGAGGAAACAGGTACAAAAGTATCTGTATCCACAGTAAAACAAGTCCTATATCGACATAACCTGAAAGACCACTCAGGAAGGAAGAAGCCACTGCTCCAAAACCACCATAAAAAAAGCCAGACTACGGTTTGCAACTGCACATGGGGTCAAAGATTGTACTTTTTGTAGAAATGTCCTCTGGTCTGATGAAACAAAAACAGAACTGTTTGGCCATAATGGCCATCATAATGTTTGGAGGAAAAAGAACACCATTCCAACCTTAAAGGACGGGGGTGTCAGCATCATGTTGTGGGGGTGCTTTGCTACAGGAGGGACTGGTTCACTTCACAAAATAGATGGAATCATAAGGAGACATGATTTAGATATATTGAAGCAACATCTCAAGACATCAGTCAGGAAGTTAAAGCTTGGTCGCAGATGAGTCTTCCAAATGGACAATGACCCCAAGCATACTCTCAAAGCTGTGGAAAAATGGATTAAGGACAACAAAGTCAAGGTATTGGAGTGGCCATCACAAAGCCCTGACCTCAATCCTATAGAAAATTTGTAGGCAGAACTGAAAAAGCGTATGCGTGCAAGGAGGCCTACAAACCTGACTCAGTTACACCAGCTCTGTCAGGAGGAATGTGCCAAAATTCACCCAACTTATTGTGGGAAGCTTGTGGAAAGCCACCCAAAACGTTTGACCCAAGTTAAACAATTTAAAAGCAGTGCTCCAAATACTAATTGAGTGAAATATTAACTTGTGATGAAAGAAATAAAAGCTGAAATGAATCATTCTCTCTACTATTATTCTGACATTTCACATTCTTAAAATAAAGTGGTGATCCTAACTGACCTAAGCCAGGGAATTTTTACTAGGAGTAAATGTAAGGAATCGGTCAGTCGTCCTGGTCCCTTTGCAGAAAAACAGCCCCAAAGCATGATGTTTCCACCCCATGCTTCACAGTAGGTATGGTGTTCTTTGGATGCAACTCAGCATTCTTTGTCCTCCAAACACGACGAGTTGAGTTTTTACCAAAAAGTTATATTTTGGTTTCATCTGACCATATGACATTCTCCCAATCTTCTTCTGGATCATCCAAATGCTCTCTAGCAAACTTCAGACGGGCCTGGACATGTACTGGCATAAGCAGGGGGACACGTCTGGCACTGCAGGATTTGAGTCCCTGGTGGCGTAGTGTGTTACTGATGGTAGGCTTTGTTACCTTGGTCCCAGCAGGTCATTCACTAGGTCCCCCCGTGTGGTTCTGGGATTTTTGCTTACTGTTCTTGTGATCATTTTGACCCCACAGGGTGAGATCTTGCGTGGAACCCCAGATCGAGGGAGATTATCAGTGGTCTTGTATGTCTTCCATTTCCTAATAATTTTCCTTACTTATTGCAGATCCAGTCTTCCCAGCCTGGTTCAGGTCTACAATTTTGTTTCTGGTGTCCTTTGACAGCTCTTTTGTCTTGGCCATAGTGGAGTTTGGAGTGTGACTGTTTGAGGTTGTGGACAGGTGTATTTTATACTGATAACAAGTGCCATTAATACAGGTAACGAGTGGAGGACAGAGGAGCCTCTTAAAGAAGAAGTTACAGGTTTGTGAGAGCCAGAAATGTTGCTTGTTTGTAGGTGACCATATACTTATTTTCCACCACAATTTGCAAATAAATTCATTAAAAATCCTACAATGTGATTTTCTGGATGTTTTTTTCATTTTGTCTGTCATAGTTGAAGTGTACCTATGATAAATTACAGGCCTCATATTTTTAAGTGGGAGAACTTGCACAATTGGTGGCTGACTAAATACTTTTTTGCCCCACTCTATGTGAGAATGCTATTCATTGGCTACAGCTCAGCGTTCAACACCATAGTGCCCTCAAAGCTCATCCCTAAGCTAAGGACCCCGACGGGACGCCCCAGGTGGTAAGGGTAGGTAACAACACATCCGCCACATTGATCCTTAACACAGGGGTGCGTGCTCAGTCCCCTCCTGTATTCCTTGTTCACTCATGACTGCATGGTCAGGCACAACTCTAACACCATCATTAAGTTTGTTAATGACACAACAGTGATATATGTATGCCTGATCACCGACAACGATGAGACAGCTTATAGGGAGGAGGTCAGAGATCTGACTATGTGGTGCAAGGAGTACAACCTCCCCCTTAACGTAATCAAGACAAAGGATATGATTGTGGACTACAGGAAAAGGAGGTCCGAGCACGCCCCCATTCTCATGGAGCAGGTTGAGAGCTTAAAGTTCCTTGGCGTCCACATCCCCAATAAACGAACATGGTCCAAGCACACCAAGACATTCGTGAAGAGGGCACGAAAAACCTATTCCCCTTCAGGAGACTGAAAAGATTTGGCATGGGTCCTCATAAGGTTTTACAGCTGCACCATCGAGAGCATCCTGACGGGTTGCATCACCGGCTGGTATTGCAACTGCCCGGCCTCCGACTGCAAGACACTACAGAGTGTAGTGCGTACGGTTCAGTACATCACCGGGGCCAAGCCTCCTGCCATCCAGGTCCTCAATACCAGGCGGTGTCAGGGGAAGGTCCTAAAAAAACTCCAGCCACCCTAGTCATAGACTGTTCTCTGCTACCGCATGGCAAGCGGTACCGGAGCGCCAAGTCTAGGTCCAAGAAGCTCCCAAATAGCCATAAGACTCCTGAACATCTAGTCAAATGGCTACCCAGACTATTTGCATTGACCCCCCCCCCTTCCCCTCTGGAATGCTGCTGCTACTCTGTTATCTATGCATAGTCAGTTTAATTACTCCTACATGTACAATTGCTGCGACACCGTGACCCTCCACATTGACTCTGTACCGGTACCCCCTGTATATTGCCCCGCTATTGTTATTTACTGCTGCTCTTTAATCATTTGTTATTATCTCTTACTTTTGGGGGGTATTTTCTTAAAACTGCATTGTTGTTTAAGGGCTTGTTAGTAAGCATTTCACTGTAAGTTCTACACCTGTTGAATTCGGTGCATGTGACAAATACAATTTGATTTGACTTCATCGCTGGATTCGAACTTAAAACCTTAGGAATCAGAGGTAGATGCTTACGTCCATCCGCAGCGCCTTAGCAAAACTGAAACCTACTTGAAGGCAGCAGCACTCAGTGTTGCCCTTATTTGCTGGTTTCCACGTCATCTCCCAATGTCCTCGAATACTGACTTGTATCACATGTGACCTGGCTGGGTGAAAGAGAGAGCAAGATATAGGGAGATTGGCTGTGTGCAATCAATGTGCTCCCTCTCCCACCAACAGATGACAGGCAAAGGGATGGCAGTATGACGGTTTTAATGGTTCCCATGATTCCATGTTTTATTATTCACTATCTAAGGGAATACATGCGTCATGAGTCATGTTTCAGTTGTGTTTTTGTTAGTCTGGGTTGTGAATTGTTTTTTCCAGACCTTACATTCCAGATCATCAGTGTTTGGGATTCCTTGATGTATAGGGATGTCTAGGTCCTGTCTGTCTGCTATGTTTCTCTCCTCCCCTTGCCTGCCTATCTGCCTTCTCAGGTTCTGTGCCAGCAGGGAACCCCAGTGTGCTATGGACACTGTTTGTTTACTCCACCCACACTATCATGGTCACTGAGTTACATAGGGAACATATTGTACCACACATTTACTGACACACGCACGCACACGGAAATTGATTATCCATGCCTACCATCTAATCAAGCAGTTTAATAACAGTGATACAGTCATTCTGACAACAGACACTGTGACATTGATCTGCCGTCTGTGGCAGGAGTTACAGTGCAGATATCCATTTGTTTGTGTTACTGTAATTGAGAAATGGGTGATTATTGAACTGTCTGCATTGTTTGGTGGATGTCTGCTCTGCTTCTTGTGGTATCACTCCTCAGTAGTTCTTCTGCCTCAGGTCAGTGGCACTTTGGATGTGTCCCAAATGGCACCCTATTCCCCATATAGTGAGGGATATATCCTATATATCCTGGAGAATAGGATGCCATTTGGGACACACCCATTGTGAATTCTGCCAAGTCATCACAGCAAAGAGGAAAGGGAATTATCTGTTGCACTATGAGGGCTGATCTCTCTCTGCAACTCTGTAGCACTGTCTATGATTTCTCATTTCACTCTGCTCCTCTCTTTTTCATCTCTCTCCCTCTCTCTCTTGCAGTGCATGCTGGGAGTGTTTTGGAGTTTGAGTGTTTGGCGTGCAGGGCCCTGTCCTAACTTATTTACTTGATTCTCTCCTTGGTCTTTTCTTTCAATTTTTATTTTCTGTTGTGGAAGGTTAAATGCACTATTTGTTTTTAGCGGTACCCACTGTTTTTTTCAAAGTTAGGGTGGAAGAGGACAGCGTTTTAGTTTCCTGGGGTTTGGAAGGTGTGGTGTGCACGATGGCTTCTCAGCCTATTGTGGAGGAGACACTGTCGTTACGGCATGGATTCAGGTGTGTTCCTGAGAACGGAGTTAAGGTAGGAGCTGAATTTATACATTCCACTTCCAGAATAAACAAAGCTGTGGTTGTGTTCATGAAAAGGGCAAATTTGATGGGTATGTTCATTGCTCGTGGAATATTTGTAAGGGGTGTGTTGGTGCCAATTTTGACTCTTTCTACCCCTTCAACCAGGGTGGTAGTTGCAAATTTGCCATTTGGTGAGGGTATAAGCCCCTGTGGGGGAAATCGAGGTCAACGTGCAGGGAGCAATGAGATGCAGGCAGCAGAGGTTGGGCCTAGTCATGCCAGGGATGTTGGTGTAGATGAGGCTGGGTCTAGTCAGGCTACAGGGGGTGGTGTAGATGAGGCTGGGCCCAGTCAGGCTATAGATGGTGATGTAGCTGAGGCTGGGTCTAGTCATGTTATGGATGGTGGTGTAGCTGAGGCTGGGTCTAATCGGGTTATGCTAGTGGATGAGGAGAGTATAGTGGGGAAGTGTGAAAGACTAGGGGGGAGGAGGGTGACAAGTGGGAAAGGAAAAAGGGTGAGAAGAAAGGAGGTGGGAGGGGAGGGGAGAGGCTGGGGTGGTCAAAGGCACCAATAAACTTTTGCCTGGGGGTGGGAGGCCCTGACCAGAGAGGAAGGGCAGGTGGTCAGGATGGGAAATGAGGAGGAAGGTGAGTCTGAGGAAGAGGATGATGAGGCCTTTGGGTCCGGAGCTGACAGCCAGTCAAGCAGAGGGGTAGTACACGGTGAGGGAACTGACAAGTTCCTGAATGAGACCAAGGGAGAAAAGTTCATTTTGAGGCTTTTTTTCTGATCCAAGAAAGTTTAAGATCAGTACAACATGCTATGAAAAATGAGAGGCATGGTGTCCTCTCACCCAAGGAACGGTTTAGGTTGAGGAAGTGGGTCACAATGGTGCGCAAAGGTCTACCTTCAGACACTTTAGATTAATAGTTTCTTTCTAGCACTGGGGATTTTTGAGCTTTGCTATTGGTCTCTTTCTTTTCCGTCTTTCTCCCACTTATGGAGACTCTTTGGGTAGGATTGCTTAATATAAATGGCGGCAGAAATGCAGGAAAGAGGAATGTGTTGGGTGAATATGTAAAACAAAAAAAAGTACAGGTGTTGTCTCTGCAGGAGACACAGTGACATGGTGAATGAAGTTGATTGGGGGTTCTGGTGGAAAGGGGAAAGTGCGTTGAGCCATGGGACAAATTTTAGTGCAGGGGAGGCAGTCCTTTTTGTATTGGGTCTGTCTGTAAAAAAATGTGCTCTTCAAAGAGGTTGTGTATAGGGATAGGCTGCTTGTTGTAAAAGCAGAAATGACCAACATGGGTTTTGTCTTTTATAAATGTGTATGCGTCTAACACAGGGAGAGAGAGGGGGGTTCTATTTGGGTGTCTAAGACAGGAACTCTCACAGGTAGCGCCAGAGGAGACGCTAGTGGTCGGTGGGGACTGGAACTGTACAGTGGATTTTACGAAAGACAGAAATGGGGAAGAGTCTCATTCAGGGTCAGCGGGAGTGTTAAGGGACATCATTAATCAGTTTGACATAGTGGATGTTTGGAGAACTAAACATCCTGACACATGACAGTATACATGGGTGAAGGTTGTCGGGGCTAGGGTAGGAATCAGAGAAATAGGCTGTTGGGCGCTACCATTCTCCCGTTGGGTTTTTCGGATCACCACATAACAATGGCTCAGCTCAGCTCATAACCAACAGCCTATTGCTCTGACACATTTCACCAGGGCCTCGTCATGCATCCTATTGGAAGTTTATTAAAATCGAACAAGTCCTCCAGACCCCCTTGCCAGTCCCCAGTCTCTGCTGTCACCTGCAGTGGTGGAAACATTGGTGGTCCATCCCCCTTTGGCCGCTCAAACACCTCCCTTTCCGGCTTAGTCAGTGCCTCCTGGACCATCTCCAGGAATCTCTCCAGTAGCCTAAGAGACGTTATTCCTGTTTGTTGTGCCAGGACTTCCGGGATTTTCCACCCCTCCTCTCCCAGCAGTCGCTGGTCACCCAACCTTAATAAGCCTACTGCCATCAGTCGCTGCCAACCGATCTCAAAAGGGATGACTGGGTTGTGGAAGATGTACAATGCTACTGCATTGCAGGTCTGCGAGCAGACCAGCGAGGGGTTGAGGACAGCCAGTTTATGCCACAGGGAAAATGCCACCAGGTTGTCAATGATCAGCACCCTCCCTCTATATGACACTTGGGACAGGAGCCTCCTCCACTTGTCCAATCTTGACACCACTGCCTGTGACAGCCCCTCCCAGTTCTTCCTAACCCACCTCTGAATCCAGGTATACCCCCAAAATGTTAAGCCCTTCACAACTCCATGTATTCTAGTGTCAAAATTGACCACAAAGTGTAAATATGATCATTTTGGCCATAAAGTCAGTCTTGTCCAAAACTGAGATTTGCGAGATAATGAAGAAAAAATTGTATCACGGAATGAATGGTAACGTAACATTTTCCTTGGGTTGGGTTTATTTCAATCCTGCCCACATGCCCTGAATTCAGAGCCCAGCGGCAGCCAACCCCATTGTAATGCCCATGGTTAATTTGGTTTGATATTTGATATCCCTATGGGGCTCGTTAGGGACCATCAGGAAATTAGACAATGTACATGGGACAATATTTTAAAATGTCAATAGCTTCAAATTGAATTTACTTAAACCTCAAACCAACTAGAAATTCTAGAAATTCAAATAAATATTGGAAGCATTTAACCTCTTGAACCTCTGGGAGCAGTATTTCATTTTTGGATGAAAAACGTTCCCGTTTTAAACAAGATATTTTGTCACGAAAAGATGCTTGACTATGCATATAATTGACAGCTTTGGAAAGAAAACACTGATGTTTCCAAAACTGCAAAGATCTTGTCTGTGAGTGCCACAGAACTAATGCTACAGGCGAAACCAAGATGAAATTTCATACAGGAAGTGAGCCAGATTTTGAATGCGAGCCAGATTTTGAATGCGCTGTGTTCCAATGTCTCCTTATATGGCTGTGAATGCGCAAGGAATGCCTACGCTTTCTGTCGTTTCCCCAAGGTGTCTGCAGCAGTGACGTATTTGTAGGCATATCATTGGAAAATTGACCATAAGAGACTACATTTACCAGGTGTCCGCTCTGTGTCCTCCGTCGAAACTATTGCGTAATCTCCAGGTGCGTGCATTTTTCCATTTTGTTCAGAGGAGAAACCAAACTGCCACGAGTGATTTATCATCGAATAGATATGTGAAAAAACCCTTGAGGATTGATTCTAAACAACGTTTGCCATGTTTCTGTCGATATTATGGAGTTAATTTGGAAAAAAGTTTGCCGTTGTAATGACTGAATTTTCTGGGTTTTTTCTTAGCCAAACGTGATGAACAAAACGGAGCGATTTGTCCTACACAAATAATCTTTTTGGAAAAACTGAACATTTGCTATCTGAGAGTCTCCTCATTGAAAACATGCAAAGTTCTTCAAAGGTAAATGATTTTATTTGAATGCTTTTCTTGTTTTTGTAGAAGTGCCTTTGTGCCAATGATTCACCATCTAACGGGTAACGATATGCAGTTCAGAGGCATGATAGGAAGAGAGAGCCTTGGAAACAAGCAAACCCAACACTTGATCCCCAGCCGGGTTCAATGAGAGCAAATTAAAGGTGAGGGCCATGCAGTCTCTATTGATTGGCTGACACATTATGTTACCTGTGAGGCAGAGGCATCTAGCCTAGCGTCAGGTAGCCTAGTGGTTAGAGCGTTGGGTTAGTAACCAAAAGGTTGCTAGATCAAATCCCTGAGCTGACAAAGTAAAAATGTCATTTTGTCCCTGAACAAGGCAGTTAACCCGCTGTTCATAGGCCGTCATTGTAAATAAAAATGTGTTCTTAACTGATTTGCCTAGTTAAATCTAGACATTTTACAGATCCTCGTCTGTGCTATGCTATGATTACATTGATTATTGTGTGTGTGGTGTGTGTGCGTGTGTCATGTGCAGGGATGAAGAATGGCGCCAGAGGGGATGGCTGACGTTTTATGTGCTCCTAACCAACTGTGCTATTTTGTTAGTTTTCATGTTGTTTATAACTCATTTTTGTTACTTATTTTGTATATAATGTTGCTGCTACCGTCTCTTATGACCGATAATAACTTCTGGACATCAGAACAGAGATTATTCACCTCGAACTGGAAGAAGATATTTTCTTTAAGGAGTCCGATGCGACGGATATGCTGCTTTCTCGGGAACAGGCCCAAATCCCCGTCATTTGCGTCAAGAAAAGATGGAGAAAAATGGGGCGGACTTCGGGCTACCTTCTGAGAATTCGTAGGCAAGTGAGTAAACCCCCACTGCCATCCGTTCTATTGGCCAGCATGCAATCATTGAAAAGAAATATAAATATATATTTTTTCCACCTTTATTTAACCAGGTAGACTAGTTGAGAACAAGTTCTCATTTACAACTGCGACCTGGCCAAGATAAAGCATAGCAGTATGAACAGACAACACAGAGTTACACATGGAGTAAACAATTAACAAGTCAATAACACAGTAGGAAAAAAAAGTCTATATACATTGTGTGCAAAAGGCATGAGGAGGTAGGCAAATAATGCTTTGAGTACTGGTAATCCATTTGGCCTTTGTGAATGTTGACCTGTCTAAAGGTTTTGCTACCGAGAGCGTTATCACACAGTTCTCTAGAAGAGCTTGTTCTCTCATGGGTGCTCATGGGTGCTTCAGTGTTGCTCGACGTGGATGTTGCCTGTAATCCATGGCTTCTGGTTGGGATATGTACGTACTGTCAACTGTGGGGACGACGTCGTCGATTCACTTGTTGATGAAACCGATGACTAAGGTGGTATACTCCTCGATGCTATTGGATGAATCCCGAAACATATTCCAGTCTGCTAGCAAAATAGTTCTGTAGCGTAGCATCCATGTCATCTGACCACTTCCATATTGTGCAAATCACTGGTACTTCCTGCTTTAGATTTGGCTTGTAAGCAGGAATCAAGAGGATATAATTATGGTGAGATTTGCCAAATGGAGGGTGGGGGAGAGCTTTGTATGCATCTCTGTGTGTGGAGTAAAGGTGTTATTTTTCCTCTGGTTGCACATGTGACATGCTGGTAGAAATGAGGTAAAACGGATTTAAATTTGCCTGCATTAAAGTCACCGGCCACTAGGAGCGCCTCTTCTGGATGAGCATTTTCTTGTTTGCTTATGGCGTACAGCTGGTTGAGTGCTGTCTTAGTGCCAGCATTGGTTTGTGGTGGTAAATAGTCAGCTATGAATAATATAGATGAGAACTCTTGGTAGATAGTGTGGTCTACAGCTTATCATAAGGAACTCTACCTCAAGCGAGCAATACATCTAGACTTCTTTAATATTAGACATCGGAGAACAGACGCACACCCCCACCCTTCGTCTTCCCAGATGTAGCTTCTCTGTCCTGCCGGTGCATGAAAAATCGCACAAGCTCTTTATAATCCGTGTAGTCGTTCAGCCACGACTCGGTGAAACATAAGATGTTTCAATTAAAAACATCTTCGGGCTAGGGTCCTTTTTCTCAATTTCTCAAAGAAAACACTCTGAAGTTTGTAGAAATTGTAAAATAATGTAGGAGACTATAACACAATAGATATGGTAGGAGAAAATCCAAAGAAAAACCAACTGGAGCCAATGCTTATACAATGGAAAGTATATGGAAACAATGGAATCTAGCTCCCAGTATGCAATTCCTATGGCTGTTCAAGGTTTCAGGCTTATTTCTTCCAAAACGAGTAAGAATAATGTGTTTTAGTACTGGGACACACTATTGTAAATTCGTGTATGCGCGCGCGCGATGAAGACGAGACGCACCTGCTAATATCGTTTTCCTATTGAACATACTTCTTTCCGTATGAAATATTATAGTTTGATTACATTTTAGGGTATCTGAGTATAAACTTATTTTGACTTGTTTTATCAAAGTTTAGGGTAGATTGTTGGATTCCTTTCTCTACATGTTGAACGAGTGGATTACTCAAATCGATGGCGCCAACTAAACTGACTTTTTGGAATATAAAGGATTATATCTAACAAAATGACACTACATGTTATAGCTGGGAACTTTGATTGACGAATCAGAGGAAGATTTTCAAAAAGTAAGTGAACATTAATCGCTATTTTTTAATTTATGAAACCTGTGCGTGGAAAAATATTTTGATGTCGGGCGCTGTCCTCAAACAATTGCATGGCATGCTTTCGCTGTAATGGCTACTGTAAATTGGATAGTGCAGTTACATTAACAATAATTTAAGCTTTCAACTGATATAAGACAATTCTATGTACCTATGTTTAATATCCATAATTTTAATAATTATTTATTTGAATTGCGCACCCTCCAGTTTCACCGGAAGTTGTCCCACTAGCGGGACGCCTAGCCTTATTAATGTCCCGTTGGTAGGATAATCTTGATCCCGTTGGTAGGATAATCTTGATCTTAGATCTGCTGCCTGTGACTGGAACGAATTGCAAAAAAATATATATATATATATATATATAAAAAAATATATATAAAAAAATCACTGAAGTTGGAGACTTTTATCTCCCTCACCAACTTCAAACATCTGCTATCTGAGCAGCTAACCGATCGCTGCAGCTGTACATAGTCTATCGGTAAATAGCCTCATCCTCATACTGTGAAGAACAAACGGAGCTATTTCGCCTACAAAAATAAAATTTTGGGAAAAAAGGAACATTTGCTATCTAACTGGGAGTCTCGTGAGTGAAAACATCCGAAGCTCATCAAAGGTAAACAATTTAATTTGATTGCTTTTCTGATTTCCGTGACCAAGTTACCTGCTGCTAGCTGGACAAAATGCTATGCTAGGCTATCGATAAACTTACACAAATGCTTGTCTAGCTTTGGCTGTAAAGCATATTTTGAACATCTGAGATGACAGGGTGATTAACAAAAGGCTAAGCTGTGTCTTAATATATTTCATTTGTGATTTTCATGAATAGGAATATTTTCTAGGGATATTTATGTCCGTTGCGTTATGCTAATTAGTGTCACGCCATGATTACGCTCCCGCATGCGGGATGGGGAACAGCTTCTACCCCCAAACCATGAGACTGCTGAACAATTCATCAAATGGCCACCGGACTAATTACATTGACACCCCACCCTCCCTCCACTTGTTTTTTTACAATGCTGCTATGCGGTACCTGTACCCCTCTATATAGCCTTATTGTTATTTTATTGTTTTCATTTTTTACTTTATTTGGTAAATATTTTCTTAACTCTTTCTTGACCTGCACTGTTGGATAAGGGCTTGCATGTAAGCATTTCACGGTAAGGTCTACACGTTGTATTCGGCGCATGGGACAAATAAAGTTTGATTTGATATGAAAGTCTATTTAATTTCACTGATAAAATAACCAAAGCCTCTTAAATGAGTTTTTAAATTTATTAGTGCATTGATTGGGGAAAAACAGCTTCCAATCAAGAGAAAATGTTGCTATGAAAGTCTCAAAAGAAAATAGAAGTTTCACAGAAGAATGGACAGAGAAATAGGCATTCTTACCATATTTCTCCATTGTCAAACCAGTGTCTCGTTTGAAACTAAACGGTCGTCTGCAAATAATTAAATATTAGACATCCTTATGAATCTAAGCATGGCACTTTCAAAAGTTATCTTTCCACCCAGACAGAGGCTCGACTGAGGAAGAAAAAGTTCAGCTTCTGTCACACCCTGATCTGTTTCACCTGTCCCTGTGATTGTCTCCACCCCTTCTAGGTGTCGCTTATTTCCCCAAGTGTATTTATCCCTGTGTTTCCTGTCTCTGTGCCAGTTCGTCTGGTATGTTTAGTTAAGTCAACCAGCGTGGTTTTCCCTGTAAGGAGTACAGGGAAAACCACGCTGGTTGACTTAACTAAACACATTCTATTCTCTTTTGCTTTGGCTAGTTTTCCCAGTTTTGACCACTGCCTGACTCTGGACTACTTTCCCACCTGCCTGATCATCCTGCTTGCCCTGACCTTGAATCTGCCTGCCCTCCGGTACCTATTGGACTCTGAACTGGTTTTGACCTTTTGTCTGTATACAACCATTCTCTTGCCTACCCCTTTTTGGATGAATAAAGATGGTAAGACTCCAACCATCTGCCTCCTGTGTCTGCAACTGGGTCTCGCCTTGTGCCTTGATAGCTTCAACTGCTTGCTAGGCCTACTCGTCAGTTGCTTAACCCAACAACATAAAAGCTGTGTGGATTTAAACATCTCTTTTCAGCAAATAAAAATCTAAATTAATGGTGATAGAACAGCAAAGTCCAATTTTCTTTCTCCTCAAATATTGAAGGCTGCAGATCAGCTTCAGAATGTCAGAGATTAATCAATATACTGTATCTCTATATGCATCAGTCATGTCTTTTGTGTACATTAGCGAGTTAAGCATTATTTATAGAACGCTTTATATTATCCCAAAATATGGGTATGATTTTAGCCCTTTATCAAACGGTATGGCATACCATCACTCAATTTGAGCCCTGTTTTTACCCAAACCCACCAAGCCCTTCCCAGACACTGAGGTTTTTAAGGACTGCATGGTGACAGTAATGGAGGATTTGGCTATACTGACTATGACTATGACATTATGACTAGCATAATGGCTCCTGTCAAACAAGTAGGCCTACCTCCTTTTTGAATAGGAAGAAAGGCTCCAACAAAGCCCTCTTGTTGTTAGTGAAGTCTAATTAAAATGAAGACAATTGTTGCTGGTGCTGAAAGACGATGTCTGCCCGCTTGTCTTTTTAGCTCACTCTCCTGCACACTCTCTCCTCATAAGCTCATGATTTAAAACGTGTCTGTCTCATGACTTTGTAATGCATTTGGTCTCCAGTCTATGGGCTACAGAAAAACCACATAGGCTACTACTCTTTCTACCATAGGCTACATAATTTATGTTAAATGGATTTTATTGAGCGTTGGTGGATTGCTGCGTCTCTACAACAGCACCCTGGAGAGGCACGCTGGTTATGGACAAGCTAAATATCATGGGGCGGCATCATCACCCTCATGCCACTGGGTGAGAGAAGTTATCATTGCTTTTGGGCAGAAAAATGTGAGGTGTTATGTATTGTTGGAGGTGCGTCTTCCTCAGTTTAGCGAGAGAAATTCCGTCCTCGTCAAACTGCTGCTCCAGATGGCTGCCTAATCCTGATTTATAGAATCCCTATTAATTCAATAACATCTCTGTGTGCCTAGTCAAAAATGTGTCATTTAACTTTTAAAACGTATTACCTTTTATTGTGGCATAAACACAACCAGTCATGATGTTTTCATCTGATTATCAAACATTAATTTCATGTTTTTCTAGGCTACCAACATATTTCCAGCCCCCAAACAGGTAAATGGAATGAGACATCTGTTACACAAAACCCCAAAAAAGGTAATGACATTTGGGGGATTGTCATTAGGGCAGAATTAATGCCTCCACTGCTATCCGTCCACATCTTGGTGTCGCCACTCATCTCTGCCTTGACAACATTTTGGAGTTTAGGCCACACCACCCGTTTTCAGGTTCATTCGCTCATTGTGCATGCCTCTGACATATGGTACTGATAAATCATGGTGTAAATAGCCTACAGTTTTCTTGACATTTTGTTTTCATTATTGTGAAAAGCTCATGTTTTACCGGTACGGCGTCCCGGCAAAATAAATACTGGGAGCACACCGTACTGGTAAAACATGAGCCATTCACAATAATGAAAACTAAATGTATCGGACCATAACGTACCGGACCATACTGCCTTACTTTCTCCCCTGGTTGCGTGTGCTTACGTGTGTGTGTCTTTGTTTGCATGCTCGCGTGTGTCCGTGCCTGTGCACGTGTGCCTGTGCACGTGTGCGTGCATGCATGTTTGTGCCTGAACTTGCGTGTGTCTGCATGCATGCTTCACGCTTCATTCTCAGCAACACCTCACACACTATGAGTCACTGTCCTGCTCTGGCTTTCCCTGATATTCAGGAGATTATGCTCAAACCACAGCACTTTGATTGACACTCCAATATTTGGAGAGTAGGAGATATTCTCTTTTTCTAAATCAGTTTAATAGCTCAGCCCTGATCTTCCATTCACTCCTTAAGGCCCCGATGACAGCAAGGTTCTTCTGCACTTTATAGCCCCCTGCTCAGAGACAGTGAGATAGTATTTAACGTATTTAACATTCTACTGTGACATCATAGGCCATTGACCTAGCATTTCATGTTTCCTAATGAGGCCCAATCTGCCACATAGCTATTGATGGCTGTGCACGCGCACACACACACATTCCTGCCTGCCTGCTGGAAAATGTGATGCTAGCTGCATCGCTAAGTCAGCCCAAAGAAGGCAACAGGTCACAGTTTTATTATCAGAAAACCTTCAAAGAACAGGCACACAGGTTGGGGGAGATGTTTTTACTTGCTACTGAGGAGATGTGGTTTTTGTTGCAATAACAAGTGTTACTTCTTTGAATAGATATCCAAGAAAGCAATTCAATTGGTTGATTAGTTGATTGAATAGTTGATAGGTCCCATACAGTATGTATGAGTGCCACTTGACTGTTTTGCTATGCAACATACATGTAAAATGCAACATGTCATACCTGCTTGTTTTTGTCATTTTCAATGTCTCAAAGGTATACCATTTTAGGTAGTGTATATCAACAGCCAAACCTACATGTTACAATAAGACAAATCTACACACAACTTAATACACACAACACAAATCTCTACACAATGCAATGCAACACAAATCTCTACACAATGCAACGCACACCTACACGTTAACGCAACACAACACAGCACAAATCTACACAGAATGACACACATGGAGTCAATTTGAGTTCAAAAGAATTGGACCAACAGCCAAGTCAACTGCTGCTGGCTCAGATTACTGCATAGTAGTCATGGTCGCCAAAAGAGTATCAAAACTCGGCGCAGAGAAAAGATGACAAGAACAGAGAATGAAAATTGTTTGACCAAAAAAACTTTAAGATTGGATGCAAGCATCAATGACATGCTTTCAAAATATTTTTCATATACATTCTATTTTATTTCCGTTTCAACTGGCATTGCATCACTTTCGCTTTTTCTTTTCATTTATTATCTTTTTTCTTTTGGCCCAATTCTTTTGAAATCAAATTGGCATGGGCTCCATAGGTGCAACACAAATCTCCACACAACGCAACACAACTGTATCGCTGCAGAATGCTGTGGGAGCCATGCTGGCTTTGAATTCTAAATAAATCACATGCCACCAGCAAAGCACCCCCACACCATAACACATCCTCCTCCATGCTTTACGGTTGGAAATACACATCCATTCACCCACATCGCGTCTCACAAAGACACAGCGATGCAACCAAAAATCTCCAATTTGGACTCCAGACCAAAGGACAAATTTCCACCAGTCTAATGTCCATTGCTCGTGTTTCTTGGCCTAAGCAAGTCTCTTC